>NC_022010.1:55303655-55316674 GCF_000317375.1 Microtus ochrogaster
AAAAAAAAAAAAAAAAAAAGGAAAAGGAAAAAATGTCTACCAGAAGTTCCATGTCTGGGTCCTTTATTTAAAAAGAAAAAAAATAAAGTATAAAGTATAAAATTGAAGTTTAAACTTGAAAGTTTCAATCCTGTTGAAATGCATACCAGGTTCCCCATTAAACAGAGATTGATGTTTCCAAGTGGTAAATATCTGAGCTCAGACACAGGAGGCTCCTGGGTGAGCCAGGGTAAGGACTGACTCTTCATTTACAACTGTATTTGGAGGTGTTGTATTTATTTTTAATTTCAGGGCTGGATATGAGCCCCAGTTCCCACTGACATCTTTGCTTGGCCTTACTTTGAAATAATCCAACAGGTGGGATCCCTGAACGACTCTCTTCATGTGTCTGATTGTCTTATTCTCCTGTCTGGTGGTTCCTCGTGTGTCTGAAGGGAACTAGTGTCTTAGAAACTACACCCATCAGCTTGAGGATGAGATGAGACAGCGGGGTGAGCTCAGGAATGAGCTGCACAGATGAGACAGCGGGGTGAGCTCAGGAATGAGCTGTACTGTTCCATGCTATGTGTGTGCAGATGTGTCTATGCACATGGTCATACACATAGCATGGGGTCAGCTTGTGTCTGGGGAAGCAATGAAAAAGGAGGACAGGGACTAAGTGCCCTGAGTAAATTGACAACTGCATCGCAGAGACCCTATCCTACTCAGTTTCACTATAGCTGCCTGACCCTGGGGTAACTCTGGTTGACAGTAAGCATCTTTAATTAAGTTAACATCAAACTGTTTTCATATCACACATTTTTGACTTAGCCAAAAGATTTCTCCATGCATGGAGACTGGAGAGATGGCTCAACAGTTAAGAATGTTTAGCACTCTTGCAGGGTACTATATAGAAATTAACTCAATTTGGGAAATAACCAGGTTAGCTAAAAGATAGCCAATTATATTTTTATTTATTATAAGGGGAAAACTCACGAAGTCCAAGGTCAGGTGTACAGCATGGGAACCACAGAGAGAGCACCTGAGCTGTGAGCCAGTTTTTCTCTGGGTCCCAGAATGCCACACCTTAACTTGGTCCCACATCTTAAAGATATTTGGTTAACAAGGCTTCCGCATCACCTCCCCCTTTTGTCTAAATAAGAGTGATCCAAATCTAATACCAAACTATATACAATAAGAACAGATATCAAATATAAAATTATAAACAACATAGACATTATTAAGCAAGGAACACATGACAAATGTTTTAATAAACATTCTATTTCAAAGAGTCTGAATCTTGTATCGGAAATAAGCTTGGCAAAATCATAAGAGGAAGATAACTACAACTATCTAATCTTTAACCTTATTGAAGCTCTGAAAAGGGAGATAATATTACTTGAGTAGGCAGGAAGTGCAATCAAGAAGCTTCCAAAGCAAGCAGTATATGACTAAGACAATTGGCTACCTGAACAATCACCCAAAGTCTCATTAGCAATGTTGAGGCAAACAACTTTGGCTAAGGCCTAGAGTAATAGACCATTTTCAGAGGCAGAGAATTTTTCAGAACTATCTTACCCTGTCTTGGCAAGGTTTGTCAGTCCTTTTCCTTGTGTCCTGCTTATCCAGTCCGGATACTGTATACTTTGTCAGTGGTTGAGGCATGGACAGTTCCTTGCCCAAAGGCCAATTGTGCCAAGAAGAAAACAAACTCTGAGTGGAATGTCTTCCGTGCTCAACATTCTCCCAGTAATAGATTGGTGCTGTCAGGAGCAATCATGTCTATGTCAACAGAACCCTAAATTATTTAAATGCCATGTTCTACAGATCCTTGAAGTGGTTGAAGACTACCTATCTAGACAGAATACAATCTCTACGTATCTATAAAACCTAATTAATCTGACTATATGTATAACAATCATGAACAACTATTGACCTGTAATATTTAATACCTGTGTAACTTAAGGACTAAGACTTCATGTCAAAATATTAAATAATACAATATAAATACAATATGAAAATGTATCCTAAAAGTTGTATCAATATACAAAATGTTCTAAACAGGGGTAGAAACATGCATATATACAATCTGACAGAATAACTTTGCATAGGTGTACAAATATTGTAAACAGAAGTAACAAGTATAATTTGAACTTGTATCAATATACAAAAAAACTATATTAATGTAAATTATCCATAAACAATAGCTCACAAGTATTCACTCTATTATCCACTATTATGATTTTTTTAAAAAAATTTTTTGAACCTACATAGTTTTCACCCCAACCCTCTACCTCATACAAGTAATAATGAACAACCCCTAAATGGTATTCCCAACCCTGAGGACAAACTTTTTTGGGGAAAGGGGACATTGTTTTCTAGAACTGTTTTCCACTGTCATGGGGGTGATGATCTCTTTGTGGGACCCTGCAAAAGTAAAGTGATGGTTACGTTTCAAGATTACTGTCCAGCATAGTAGTAAACAATTTCTGAGCAGTCAATAGGGTTTTTTCCAAAGTTCTTATCTGGAGTTCTGGCCAGAACGTCATGAGAAGGTGCACCATGTCAGCAGCTGGTACCCCAAAAACCGATGGTACAGCAGCCCTTTCAGCATCATGATGTCTTCTTAACCAGGTGGAGTTGTTGCTGTGGGGCCCCATCTTCTTCCTGGAAACTTCAAAGATTGTTGCAGAAAAAGGAACTGTAGGAAATTCTACTGTTCATCGTGGACAACCTAAACATTATTTATTATTCAATGAAGAATACAATATAGACAAAATAGACATGGAGAAAGTCTTTTTCCTAAAGTCTTCTTTCTGTACCATACCAGATGTCCCTGACATAAGACAGAAATTCTGAATGTTCCTTTTAAGAACAGGCTTGGATTTGGAGAACTACAGAGCCATTGTCTAACTTCAAATCCAGCTGAATATATTCATATATATATATATATATATGTTTTGATCACCTGTTCTCATAAGTCACATTTCCTTTTCTTGATGACCCTTATTGGATAGTTATTTTTCCTTTATCAGCATCCAAAAATCCAGGGTCTCTTGAATTTTTGAAGATGTAAATTTTCCTGTAAAGATATGGTTTCCTTTATTTAAACCTTTGCTATTGACATGATGTTCTTTATGAAATTTTGAGGCCTACCATATACTTCCAATCAATAATTGATCAATTTCTGCTTTACCTTGTGCTAGAGGACCTGGCAGACACTTATGGAATTGGATGTGTGTTATGTATATAGGACAAAGCCTATTCCTGATTATGTCTTGTACCTGAATGAATAATGAAGTCATCTGGTATAAATTCAGAATAATATGTAATATTATATAACTATAATTTGCTATTATAATAGTGTAATAATGAATTCTTTATCATCTGATATAAATTCAGTTATTTCAATATACAAGACAACTCTTTTTTTTTTAACTTGATAAAAGAGTAGTATAGCCCATCTTTTCAGACAGTATTTTGGTTCAAAAACCAAAATAGTATCTTCACTCCTGGACATCTCCACACATTTGGGAAGAGGGGATCAGCTGAGAAACTGCCTTCATCAGCTTGGCCTGCCACCCCATCTGCCAGGCTTTCTTGGTGGTAACTGATAGAGGAGGGCTGGTCCCCCTGTGACATTGCCACCCCTCCACAAATGGGCCTGGGCTGTCAGAGAAAGGTAACCGGACAAGCCAGGAGGAGCCAGCCAGTTCCAGATGTTGGATTCAGTGCCTGCTTCCAGGTTCCTGCCTTGGGCTCTTGCTCTGGTTTCCTTTGCTGGACAGGGAAGTGAAAGAAAAATCGAAGCTTTTCCTCCCCAACTTGTTGTGGTCTATGTTTTATCACAGCAGCAGAAAGCAAACTAGAACAATGGAATACTCTACAGCTAAAACTGTTTTGGAGAAAAACAACATAGGCAATATGTTCCCTATAAAATAAAACACAACATCCCAGCCAGTAGCACTCTGCATACCCTACTTCCCTCCTCTGCAAAGAACTGTCTCCTGTACTTTGTGAGCCTGGCTCCTTTTCATTTTTCCCGTCTTGTCTTAGACACATCGTTTTAGAGAGACTTTTCCTGTTCAAAGCCTATTGCGATCTTCCACCTGAGTGTCTTCCTTACTGAAACACTTAATTATCCCTTGGGTGGGTTCTGCCACTCCACTTGGAAGGCCCCTTGGTACATTTCATGCAGCCATATCTGGCAAGTCTGGATAGTGTGTTTGTCACCATCGGAAGACTGGGAGTGACTGGCCAATGAGCTTCTAGGTTTGTTATCTGTTGGGGAAGGCTTGTCTCTCTGTTGCAAATGTCGCATTGAAGAACAGGAGGGCGAAACCCACTCTGCAAGCCTGTTTAAAAATAGTTTGAATTCATTCACAAGGGTTAGATGACTAACATCTCAGATGATGTCTCTCCATCCCCCACCCCCATACTGTTGCACTGGGGATGAAGTTTCAACAAGGATTGGGGGGTGTTGTTGTAACAGGTTTGGTCCCCAAAGACTATGACCATGATCTTTCCTTTCCAAAGTTACCAGTCTTACACTGTTCATGAGAAGGCTGTGCACCGAATATTACTAATTACATGATCATCGTCCCACAGACCTTTCTGTTTTATCAGGATTTAAATCAGTTACTAAGACGGATGATGCGGAGGAATCAGCAAGTCGCAGATGGGAAAGTTTAAGGGAGAGGTAGGGCAGGGAAGCAGTGACGTATTTCCAAGGTCCGCAGCCAGCGCGCCTCTTCCATCTGGCTCCTTGAAGTCCGTTTCCAAAAGTGGAAGAGCATGTGGAGGAGAACCCGGCTGGAAACGAGAGCTCTTCTAGGTGGAGGGGACCCTGATAATTGCACCCAGGTGCCTGGGGGCGGGGCACAGGAGCTTCAAGGTGTAATCAAGCCTGTTTTGCATAGGATTATAAATAGCCCGTGTTCTTTACTTCTTAGAGTGCCCTGGACTTCCAATCTGACAGGAATCTCCAGTTCTTCCCTTCAAAGCAAAGAGCTCTTGACCCCCTGCTGTTCCCCACAGTCCATTTCCCATAGCTTTTGTTCCTCCTGCTGCAAGAGGGTTTTGTGTGTGTATGTGTGTGTGTGTGTGTGTGAGAGTGTGTGTGTGTGTGTGCGTCCGCGCGTGCTCGCGCGCGTGGGGAGGAGGTTTCAATTCCTTTTACCTTCCCTGAACCAATCAGATGATCCTTTAGTCATGAAACCTAGGGTCAAGGAGACCTGAAGTGGCGCTCCAAACGGGCAGAGATGGAGCCCAGCCCACTTGCATGGCTGACTGGGGTTGCTTCGTGGCAGTCAATCTCTGCAAACCTCCAAGTGCTGGCGGAGTTCCCTAGCACAATGCCTGCTTTATAATAGCTCATGTTTTAAAAAAACAACCACACCAAGGACTCTTACACAGCAACACTTGACATTCACAACTTAGGCACTTGCTGGTTTGACAAGTTTGGGCCAGCCTTCGGGACCCAGGAAAATACCTTTTCTTAAGGAGCGAGTTTGAATTTCCTGTCTGAAGAGTTCCTGTGCGTGCGTGTGTGCGTGTGTGTGTGTGTGTGTGTGTGTGTGTGTGTGTGTGTACATGTTAGTGGCTGAGTTAGCTCAGTCCCTCAGCACCTTAATTGCTAGGCAGTTTTGTAACACAGGCAAACTCCCTGGATGGGTGAGAAGACAAAATCCTGTACACATTTTCATTTCCATGCTGCAGGAATTTGCTGGCAGATAAAAATGCGCTCCAAACTGGAAACCTATGAACGCCGATGACAACAGTCTTTGTTTTTAAACTCTTCATGTAGGATTCTAAGAGCAAGACAAAGTCCCACGTTCACAAGACTCGAAGCAGAATTTTAAAGGACAGACAATAAAAGAGACCCATGAAGAAGAGGCGCCCTTTTCTTCTGGAATCTGCCTTGACTGTCCTGACACCCCTCAAAGCCAGGAAACTTCAAAGGCCACTGATAAGGAAAATTACCATTCATGCCCACCTGCCCCACTGCAGATGGACTAGGGTAGTTTAGTATCTTGAGGCAGTTAGAGTTAAGGGATCAATAAAATGGATCAGGGGACAGTCTGCTTCACAGACTTAGTCACTGAGATGGCAGACCTGACCTGTGACATGTGCTGAAACTGGCCACAGGGTCACCTTCTTCAACCCAAAGGAAGGAAGCTCCTGTTACAGCCGGCCCAAGGGTCAGTTGCAGGCTGTCCAGGGCAGGTCTCTGAGGACCCTGCCCCCTTTCCCTGTCCACATGCTCCCCTCCACCCTTCAGCAGGGCGGGATCCCCTGTGGAGAGTTAATTGGAAATGTTACACTTCAAGAAGAAAAACAAGAGTAATGGGAAAGGCATCTGTGTGTGACCAGAGCTTTAACTGAAAACAGGCTTCTCCCAGTCTGGGAAACCAAGAAGAAGCTGCCTCCCTCATCTGGGGATGGGGAGGAGGGATAGACACGTGTGGGGAGTGGGGAATGGACCAGGCTGTGCTGAGCATGTTGGGGTTGGGGGACCCAAGACTCAAGGCTACTCAAATCTGGGGTTGTGCCATTATAGCGATAGAGGCAGGATGTCTCTGGAGGGCTACTAGGGTTTTGTCTAGTGACCCAGGAACCAGGAGCTTAAAATGAAGGACCAAAATTCAACAAATGCATGTTGGGTATATACTGTACCTCTTACACCCTTTACTTACGTCATTCTCAAGTCACCTTCTTCAACCCAAAGGGAAGAAGTTCCTGTTACAACCTTCCCAGGGGTCAGGGTAGGCCTCCGAGGACCCTGCCCCCTTTCCCTGTCCACATGCTCCCCTTCCCCTCCCCCTTCAGTAGGGCTCACCCATTCTCCAAACCCTTCTCTATGCATCTCTTGGCTGCCCTTCCATTAATCTTGTCCACACCGACTTTTACTTATTTTATAAATAATCCCTCCCCCTTCCCTGAAAAAAGCCCTCAAACTTAAGAAAACTCTAAGCTCAAACATCTCAGAGACCTAGTTTGATATGTCTCTATTGCTTTGAAATGTATGAATTCATTCCATAAACTTACGCTGAACCCATTCTGGCTTAAGAACAGTACCCAGCACTAGAAATAAGTAAGACACAGTCACCTTTGCTTCAGCTAGTAAGAGGCAATTAGATAAACAATTGAGACATAAAATTACATGAAAAAATATGGACTCTTAGCAGAGGTGATCTGTTTTAGTTAGGACTATTCTGGAAAGAGACACATGACCATGGCAACTCTTATAAAGAAAATATTTAATTGGGGTGGCTGGCTTACAGTTTCAGAAGTTCAGCCCATTATCATCTTGATGGGGGAACTTGGTGGTATGCAGGCAGACTTGGTGCTGTGAGCATCTTTCAGGCAACAGGAAGTTGACTGAAACACTGGGTGGTATCCTGAGCATAGGAAATCTCAAAGTCCTTCCCCACAGTGACACACTTCCTCCAACAAGGCCATACGCACTCCAAGTAAGCCACACCTCCTAATAATGCCACTCTCTGTGAGATTATGGGGACCAATAGCATTCAGACTGCCATAGCATCTGACCCTATCAGGAGTGAGGTAAGAACTTCTTTGCAGGGTGTGAATGGACCCTGAAATGGTGAGTGGGAACTGAGGACCAGGCAAGGGAAAGACATCTAGAGACAGAAGGCCTTAGGCTTCAGTTCCCACTGCTGTGAGCCTCAGTATGATGCTTTGGGGTATCTTTAGCTCCCTGCTCCACTTTGTGGTTATGAAGATCATAAAACAACAAAGCCTGAAGTGGTACCCACTGCCAAGCTTCTGTTTTCTTCATCCGGAAGCCATTGCCTAAATCCTCTTCTGTACTTGCCCAGGCGACCCCCTCCCAACCTCTCAGCACTGTAAAGCCTACCCGAGCCTCTTCCTTCCCTAAAGTCTCAGCTCCCCACCTTGCTCACTACACAGCCTAGGTGTGTAGTAGGCCATAACACCTAGACTTCTGTGAACACCCTTGGGATATTGACATAGTGATGAAATCACTTAATGATGCATTTCTCAAGATGGGTGCCTATCATTAAGCAAGCATGACTGTACTTGGCTCGTCTTACTCTAGGACTTAATAAGACAAATATAGGAAGAGGCAAAGCAAGAATTTCAAACCATTCTGTTTTGAGTCATAGTTTATGTTTAATCAACTCTCTATAGGGTGAGGCAGATCAAAGTGGCCATGGGCACTGAGGTCCATCCAACCTTCAGGAGGTGTGAGATGCCCCTCTGCTCTTTCCATGGCTCCGCTCTCTGCTGAATGCTAAGTTCTCCAAATGCAGCCTGCTGGGCATCCATTTCCACCCTGTTGAATTTCTGCCCAGTGTTCTGCCTTTGCCAAAAGTTTGCCAGGCCTGTTGGACAGCTCGTAAGTCCACCCTAGAGGGAGAGAACGACACAAGGCCCTGTGTTGAGGAATAAACAGCACTTGTGAGCATCTGGGATCAAGGTGGGTCCAGATCCAGGAATCTTCATCTTTTTCTTCTCTTGGGCCCTGCCAAGCAGCAGTCTCAGAAACAACCATTGGACTGAGCTTCAATGAGTTCTTCTCAGAGGACTGGAGAAGACAGGCTAGGTCTTGGGCAGAGAAAGGAATTCTCAAGCAGAGTGTGTTTAAAAGCCTCAAGGGTCCCTGCTTTGCCTGGAGAAATGATTATTCCTAATAAGGACACAACAGTTCCTGTTTATAGTTGCCACAAACATCCCTCACACCACAACCCATTGCAACACACATGCCCAGGATAGGACAGTCTTTTCCATTCAAAGTCTCCTCTGGCTTCCCAGCTGGGTTAGGTCCACAACCTTGCTGGCTCCTAGCTTCTGCTCCCCTCTAGAATCAGCAAATTCTCTCATGTCTCTCGGGCTAGACTCTCTGCTATGGGGGAAGCATCTCGGCAGCAGGAATGACCCCCTTTCTTTCTGCTGGGTCTGTGCACATGGTTCTGATTGTAGGCTTACACATGTGAGTAGTGCATACCTGTGGCATTTAACAGTGGTCATCTTACCAAAGGTAGGGAGCCTTTAGAGGGTAAAACTGGTCATGATTCCACGGAGATTGTCTAAAAAGAGAATCGATAGAATTCGAATTCTGGATTTGGGTGCTGTGTGTTCACAGATGTTCCCTGACTGGTTCTGTCATGAATGAACTTTCAACAGACGTTTATGAAGGATCCAACAGTACAAACCAGTGCTGTTTCCATGACTGTTGTCTTCTTGAGGTTTTTTAAAGAACTGGATTATTTTTTTTTTAATTTTATGTGCATTGGTGTTTTGCCTGTATATATCTGTGTTAGGGTGTCAGATCCCCTGGAACTGGAGTTACAGACAGTCATGAAATGCCATGTGGTTATCGGGAATTGAACCTGGGCCCTCTGGAAGAACAAGCCATGCTCTTAACTGCTGAGCCATTTCTCCAGCCCCAAGAACTGGAGTGTTTTGATTATGCAGGGAAAAAAAATCCAAGTTTACTCTTTTCCCCCACGAAAAGATCATTAATTTTAGTCTAGGAAATGCAACGGCAACATGTAGATTAATAGGGATTTAAGAAGAAATAAAGCCTACAAATCTCCTCCAAGCACTGGCATAGTAGCCTTGTGTGAAGCGAGATCCCTGAATAGCAGGAGATGGTCAGTCTTAGACCGAGCTTAGCAGGGGAGGGGCTTGGTGCCTGGCAGGAAGTAGGTGGCGCAGGCTGGAGAAGGTTAGCAGGGTGTGCACATCAGCAGGGATCATCTTGTGCAGATGAAGTCCCCTGGAGAACAGCCACCTTCGCTCACCTGTGCCTGATCAGATGGCAGACCCCATCTTTGTCCTGTGAAAGTGTCTTTCCTATAGAAAGAAGTCTGATAGAAAAGCCTCCCTCCCTCCTCAACTTCTATTTGTTTTACCTTTTTGGGGAAATGGCGGGGGTGGGGGGAGAGGGTATTTCTCTATGTTGTCCTGGCTGAATTGGAGCTCTTTAGGTACACCAGGTTGGCTTTGAACTCATAGAGATCCATGTCTTCTATTTCCCAAGTGCAGGCATTAAAGGCCTGTGCCATTATACCCAGCTGCTACTTATCACCTTTTCTAGAAGGACAGCTTTTTGGAGGCATTCTCACCCCCGCAGAGCCCTGAAGATTCTCTAGATATTCAACTTGAGAACATCAAATATTTGAGGAACATGTTAAATATATTTTTAATCAATTCTTTGAGAATTTCATAGTGTACACAATGTATTTTAATCATATTCACCCATATTCTTACCACTAATTCCTCCCAGGTACACTTTCAACCCCTATCCCCTCCCAACTTCTTGTCACCCCCCCCCCATAACTCACCAAAATCAGGGGTATGGAGCCATTCAGTGGCATGTGGTTGATCTACCTGGGCCCATATACTCAAGGAATAATAGTGCCTCAGGTAGGGGTCAAAGCTTGTAAGCTCCTTCCACCTCCACACTGGAGGATTGACTGCTTTGTCCTTAAGCAAG
This sequence comes from Microtus ochrogaster, assembly GCF_000317375.1. Taxonomy (NCBI): domain Eukaryota; kingdom Metazoa; phylum Chordata; class Mammalia; order Rodentia; family Cricetidae; genus Microtus; species Microtus ochrogaster. The sequence goes on from NC_022010.1 coordinate 55,314,118, forward strand.
CCATAATGGCTCCTATGAGTTTATGAGAGCACTGGACCTGTCCAGTCCAGAAGACACGGTTTTGGCCAGATCCTCCTTGGACTTTGGCTCTTGCAATCTTTCTGTTTCTCTTACCATGCAGGTTCCTGAACCTGGGGAGATGGGATGATGGCCTTATTTGTGGACGAATACTCCACAGACATTTCCTCTCCGCACTAGTCCGTTGTGAGTTCCTTCATTTCCTACACACACTGAACAAAGATGCTTCTTTCTGATGAGGGCTGATAGCTGCACTAATGTATGGGTATCGAGATACAGATCTAGAGTACAGCTTGATGCTATGTCCATTTAGCAAAATTATAGTAGTAGATTAACCTCTGGGTCCTGTAAGTGCCCCAACCATGGGCTGCTGGCCAGATTTACAATATTAGGCAGGCATTTCCTCCTATAATACAGACTTTAAATTGAGCCAGAAAATGGTTGGCTATCCCCATAACATTCATTCCACGTTTGCCCCCATGGGCACATATTGCCATATCAGTTATTGTTACGGTTCCCAGGGCTCCTAGCTAGGCAAGACTGGAACTGCCTCTTCTACCCCAGCAGCCTGCACAGCACTGCCCAGTACTGTGGTATCTTGTCATCAGGGAGGAAGTTTCCTAATTCCTACCAGCTTGATTTTCCCATGCCCTGATGAGCAAGGCATGCAATGTCTAACATCATAGGATCTACCATCGAGTACTGGTGGGTAACCAAGAGAAATCACAACGTCCTATATCATTTTCAAGGTCTCTGAGACACCCTAACCAACACATCTAAAGGAGCTATCCCACACCCGGCACTGAGTTTTTAGTTTGGCATCCTATAGATTCTGGGAGGAGCATCATCCCTGTATAACTCCATTTCAACTCTTTGATATGATTGTGTGTTTAGTTGGCTTATAAAAACATAAAGTATATACTTCGAACGTTTATAAAATAGTAGCTTTCCATATGGCCTTTCCAATCATCCCTAGTGTTAGTTATCCCTCCCTGCACCTCCTTCTCTGCCCCAGGGTGGGATATTTTGATCTCCTGCAATTATAGCTTTCTGATTCTCCTTTCCTTTTCTTCTTACCTCCACTTAACCTACTTTATCAAAAGAACCAGCCTCCCCTCCCAAAGCCTGAAGCTATTTCCAAACCCTTTGATTATATGGAAGAAACCGAAAGCTACGACAGTACAGTCGAAGCTAGAAGCGTGGGCTCCGGAGTCTCCCAGGCCGGGTACTGCCGGTATTACAGATAATTAGTTTTGGGACACTGGGCAAGAAGGTAAAGATTGAAATAGTTATCCCACACAGAACAATCGGAGTGAGATGCTATGAAAAGGTTCTTGAGCATGGTTATCCTTTTAATGATCAGTAGATTACAACTGCTTTTTGTTGCTATCATAGCCTCATCTACTCAGAACTTATCTAAGTCCTGTATCTGGGACTTAGTCAAAAGCTAGAAAGTAAGTCAAAAGAAAAAAAAATATTTTAACGGGCTAAAATTAGTATGTGTAGGCTAAAGCAAAAATACTTTATTCACAGATGGGATCATCTTTTTGAGTTTAATCAGTGCTGGAGCTGGAACTATACCAAGTCCATGGCAGAGGAGAAGGAGCTCATCTGGCAGGAACCGTGCCAACAGCGTTCCAGGGGAGCCCAATTGTGATGGCTGGTAATCAGAACTTCAGAAGAAAGGTGAATGAATTTCAACGTATGTTGCCCAAAGGCACTTGGGATAGGGCTATTCATGAATGTGTACTGGGTGATAAATACTCTAGTAGGTATGGTGGGCATTTCTTTCGATCTAATCCACATGATAGTCTCCTGCAGGATGTATTTGAAATTTCCGATATTACAAACGTCAACATTCAAAGGTCTCTCTCTCTCTCTCTCTCTCTCTCTCTCTCTCTCTCTCTCTCTCTCGTGTGATTGAGGACAGCCTCCAGTGTTGCTTCAGTCATCCACTTTCTTTTTTTTGAGACAGGGTCTCACTATGTAGCCCTGGCTGGTCTGGAACTTGCTATATAGTTCAGGTCAGCCTTGAATTCACCTGGCTTTGCCTACCTCTCCTCCCAAGTGCTGGGATTAAAGGCCTGAGTCACCGTGCCTAGCTTCTTCAGCTTCTTTTTTGAGACAGTTTCTCTCATGTGCCTGGGACTCACCAAGTGAGCCAGGTTGGCTGACTACGAAGCCCCGGGGATCACAGGGCATACCTGCACACCTGGCTTTTCAAATGTAGGTTCTGAGGCTCAAGCTCCTATCTTCATGCTTCGTGGCTGAACACTTCACTGGCTATGCTATCTCCCTAGACCCTCCTTAGCTACTTACTTTAAATACTTTCAGGCTCATAAGAAACTGTGGCTGGGGAGCTGGCTGGGTGGACAATAGCCCTTTCTGCCCAAGTATGAGGACCTAAACTTGGAGCCCCAGAACCACATAAAAAGCCAGGGGTAGCTGCAGAGGTTTATAATTCTAGTGCTTTTGGGGTGGAGACGGGAGGATCACCATGGCTTGCTGGTTGCTAGCCTAGCTCCAGGTTCAGTAAGAG
>NC_022010.1:55316774-55324123 GCF_000317375.1 Microtus ochrogaster
CTGCAGAAAAAAATCCCCAGGCATCCTTCTCCCTTTTTTTCCTAATTCTATCATGTCACATAACATATAAACGACCCATATTCAGGGCAGGGGAATAAGGCATCAGTTTATTTCCGAAGATTATTGATCTTATTTGGGGTTTACCAGTTTCTGCACACATTCCTCATTCATGGAACTTTCAGGCTAGAGTGCCTCTTATCATAGCATAATTTGTAGCCACAATTTAAGAAACCAAGAAAAACGTTTATCCCTTTGAGAGAGACTTCATTGAAAGACCATTGAAAGGAGTGAAGTTTTGTCACCGAAAGACTGAACACTTGGCCGTCTAGGATGCTTAGCTCCTCCAGACTCCTTCAGTATCCCAAAATATATGGATGAGCAGACAAGGTAGTCCATGATCTCCCTGCAGTATTTGGCAGGGTTAGCAAACTTAGAGTCTCACAAAGAGTCAAGTCCATGCTCAAGGTGCCTGTGTTTAACCCTGGAGGGGGCTCCCCACCATAGTTTGCTTCCGTTTCCAAAGTGCATCAGGACAGCATCCCTTGCGGTGTGGGTGGATGCTGTAGCTTTGGCAATCTCCTCAGTCCCTTCCATGTGCACTGGGAGATGTAAGCACTAGAGTCAGGCGTTTCTGAGCACAGTTTTCCACGTGTGGATTCGCCACTATCCGCTGAAGCACGCACATCTGAGCCAGCATATTGGGCTGGGAGACTATTCATTTCTCCACAGTGGAAGCATTTGCCCTGACCAGAGTGAGAAAGCAATGTGCTAGTTTTTGACCGAAGCCTCTTTAAGCCAGGAAAGCAGCCTCCTTTTTTCCCAGCTGGCTCAAAATAACCTCTTTGGGATGAGCTCTTAGAGCTCATACTTCATTGTCTACTCGCCTTTGCCACCACTGTATGAACTTTTTAGACAGCCATTTCTTCCCGTTAGGAAGGCTACTCTCTTGTTCTTACAGGGGTGTTCTACCGGCCTTAGCAGGTGAGTTCCAAACTGACCTTCCTAGCCCTACTCAACTGCTCCTTCTCCTTTTAACTTCCCATTATTTTCAAGTGTCCCCTCTGTCTGTCCTGCATATCTCCTTTCCCCTGGGCCCTTACAGGTCCTCGGGGTGAGGGCTTTCTCTTCCTTCTCTTCTTCATCCTCCCTTCTATTGTTTCTGTTCCTACCATTGCAGAAGAAAATGAAGATGGTCTCTTGCACCAGAAAGTGCTCTCTGAGCTTGGGGACCTAAAGCAAATCCATCATTGTTCTCTGAGACGGTGGCTGTGCCATGCCTGACAGATGGCAAGCCTCAGGGAAAGTGTGCTGACTATCACTCTTGGTAGCCTCAGATAGGATTGTGTTCCTTTTAGGCTGAACCGCAAGGTGGCACAGAAAAGGAGACAATGGGAGGCAGGCAGGCTAGCCTAGGAACACTGACCTGCATGAACTTTGGCTTCCCAGCGCCTGCTAAGGCCATGGTTGCCTGCGCACACTGATCCTCCTGTCCTCCGGCCCACTCTGCATGCCCCTATTTGGAATTGGGGAGCCTATTATCTGGTCCTGGGAACCCATGGATACAAATTCCTGTCATATGGAATCTGTAGTTACACTTCCTTCAGCAACTGTGCCCTGATCTTGGTTTGTCAGAAGTACTACAGGCTTTCTTTGATCCTTATCACTTACCCACTTTGGCCTCACCGACTAAGGACATTGGTATATAAGCACATGCAGATGTGTGTGCATGCATACAATATCAGCATTGGTTTGAATCTGATCTACCTCACCTATCTCCTGACTTCACTTTTATATAGATCAGAATTCTCAATTTGGGGCAAAGCTTTAATAGACAGTATAGGAAAGCCAAGGTTTCCTGCCTGAGATCAAGCCATTCTGTTCTAGAGCATTCCGTCTGCACACTATTCATGTGGATTTTTTTTTTTTTTGCTAGGTTCTTCCAAACTTCTAAAGTTTTCTCTAATCCTGTTGGATTCATTTCTCATCCATGTGAGAAGGTACCGAGTCCAGGGCAAGACATTTGCACATGGGATGCACATGAGATCCACTTTGGGGGTATTGGTTGTTAAATACACTTGGGATCCTGCAGATATGAAGCATTCCCATTGCTCTAAATTAAGGGTCACGGATTATGATTAGATTAGTACCAGCCTCACATGCTTGAGACATCTATTTACAGCTTACAGAAGAGGCAGTGTCTTAGGCCATTGGCTCTAGACTCGTCAAGTTCTATGACATTAAGATTTGGGAAAACAGTCAAATCTTTTTGTATTAAAGGCAACAAACGCTTGCAAAAACCCAACTTTCTGGTTTTTCCCTGCTAAAAGCAAATTTTTTAAATTTCCAAATAATTCTCATAAAGTTTCTTAAACATCAAACGAGACTTTCATAACAATATTTCGATGATTTAAGGGCAAGTAAATTAAAAGCATATGGACTAAACATCCCTTAAAATACGCATGTGTTTTAAGATGATGGGAGGGGGCGGTGTTCTTGAAAAAGGATGCGTTGGACTGCAGGCAGCTCCAGTTGTTTGAGAAGCAGTTGAAGCATTTGATGAATTTCACACAAGACCAAGTTCTTCTGTCTATGACAGAATACTGTGAGCTAGTTTTCTGCATTTTCAAGGGGAACAGTCCACTTAGTTTTGGGGAGCAACATCCTTTCCCCTGTAGTAGAGAAGGCCTGGTACTGTGGATCATGCTATTCAGCTGTGAAAAAGGAATGAGGTATCACTGGGACACAAGGAACTTTGACTTTTATCCAAGCCCAAATCCAGCCAATCCTTGAGCCCTGTAGTTGAGGTCTAAACTGAGCTTGGTCATCCTAAGGCCTCTCAATCAACCACCATCAAATACCTGTTCGAATGAGAGAATACATGAAGATGAGGTTGGAAAAGGAAGATGGCATCAAGAACATTCAGAATCTCAGAAGCTGGGGAGATCCAACCGTCTAAGCCTCAAGCTTCTCATAATGTAGTTGGGAGTCTTAGCCACATGGGAAATTACCCAAATGCCTCTTCAGATGCATTCGATTAGGACTGGTAGACTAGGGAGTCTCTTTGGAATAAGAGTGCTTTTTTTGTTGTTTTGTTTTGTTGGTTTTTTTCAACACAGGTTTTCTCTGTGTAGTTCTGGTTGTCCTTGAACTCACCATGTAGACCAGGCTGGCCTTAAACTCACAGAGATCTGCCTGCTTCTGCCTCCCAAGTGTTTGGATTAAAAGCATGTACCACTACAACCCAGCAAAAAAAGTGATTTTTTAAAAAAAAATTTTTAAATTACTTTCACATTTATCTTTTTTATTTTATGTGCATTAGTGTTTTGCTTACATACATGTCTGGGTGAGGGCATCAGATCTTGGAGTTACAGACAGTTGTGAGCTGCCATGTGGGTGCTGGGGAAGAGGTCCTCTGGAAGAACAGTCAGTGCTTTTAGCTACTGAGCCATCTCTCCAACCCCTAAAAAAATGGGGTTTTAGTATTTATTTATTTATTTTTATTGTATGTGAATATGGGGGATGATGGCATACATCCTACAGTCATAGGACAACCTATGGGCATCTGTTTTCTCCTTTTACCAGATAGTCTGGGGGTTGAACTCAGGCCATCAGGCATGGCAAAAAGCTAGCCCCAAGGATGACTTGTGCTGAGCCTTGTGGATTGAGCTAATTCCTTAAGACGCAGGGAAAAATCATTTGTAGGGCCTAGGGCTGTATACAGCATAGTGGCTGAGGACTTTCCTAGCAAGTTTGAGGTCCTAGGTTCAGTTCCTAGTATTGCCAAGAAAAGGGGGTAGGGTACATTTCTAAAGTATTTATTAAACACCCCGTAACAGGTAGGAGGGGCGCTTGTTCCTCCCGGCCACCCAGATAACTTAGCCCAAAATAACCACACAGAAACTGAATTAATCAAAACACAGCTTGGCCCATTAGCTCTAACTTCTAATTGGCTAACTCTTACATCTCCGTTTAACCCATTTCTATTAATCTGTGCATCGCCAAAAGATTCGGCATGTCCTCTGGCAGCTCCATGGTGTTCCCCTCTTACTCCGCCTTTCTTCCTCCCAGCATTCAGTTCTGTCTTCCCCACCTAAGTTCTGCCCTATCAACTAGGCCAAGGCAATTTCTGTATTCATTAACCAATGAAAGCAGCACATGGACAGAAGGACCTCCTACGTCAACACCTAGTGTGTGCATCGTGAGAGTACTGATAATTCGGAAGAGAACAGACACATCTACCCATTCACATACCACCTCCCCCGCAGCTCGCATTGAGCTGGAAGATAGACAGCAACAACTCATGACATCATCCATCCTTGACTGTAACTGTGAGAGCTAGAAGGGACAGGAGCAGAGTGCTAGGAGAAGGCTGTAGCAGAGCACATGAGCAGATTATGAGCTCTTGGCTAAAATGTGATACAGCGATCTGCTTGATTAAATGCAGAGCTGAGATTCCCTCTGGTCCTGATGCATTAACATTCACAATTTAAACTCAGAGCCAGGTGATTCTTAAAAGCATTCTCCTTTCTGGAAGCAGGGCCAAGACGAGAGTGTGCTGCAAAGAAGCAAAGGATTCCCGAGTCATTTTTTAAGTGCAACACACCTTTTCTCTTGCCTGACAGTTAGCCCCTCGAACCAAGTAAGAAGAACCCTCTTTCAAGTGCGTAGGTACTGAGGGATGCCGAAGGTAAGTTCTTTCCACTCTGCCTTGTCTATACATATTTTCTTGGCAGTTATATATCTACAGGGTCAGGTTTCTTTCTGTTCCAAATAGGAGATCTATTCTGTTCGGCATCAATATTTCCCCGTCTCCCCCTTTCACTCCCAGGGCTGCCTAATGCTTTCCAGATGAGGTGCGAGCAGCTGCTAATTGTACCCGGATCAGTCTTGATTTGTGTTTCAGTCAGCAAGGCACCTCACTAATGGCTCTGAAACTTGGCATCAGGCCTGGGAGCAGTGTCAAAGGAAACAGACCCGAAAGGAACTCAGAGGAGAGGCAGAGAGACAGGGAGTCCATAGAAAAAGATTTGGAGGTTGAAGGGGGGGGGCAGGGAACCAGGGGACGTGAGAGAACTAACGAGCCCTGGGTGGGGGATGGGGGAGTTGGGGTGAAGGAAGGGGGCGGGAGCAAAGGAGGCCAGTTTGGAAAGCAGAGGTACAAGGGAAGGGACAGGGGCAACTGGGGTAAGGGGGAGAAGCAACAGAGATTTGGAACGAAGGTATTTGCAACTCTGATGGGAGCCTAGGAAGAAGGGATCACGAGAGTATTCTGGATGTGATGGAGATTGCTGATAAGGCCGGTGGTTGCTACAGGGAAAGACACAGGGAGCCTGGAAGCCCCAGTCCCTTCTGCAGACAGAAATCTGACTCCTTTCTGTCTCCAGCCTAGGTTCTTTGGCAGGAGGCAGGGAATTCTCGACAGCAGCCAGGGAGTGAAGGCTCAAGAGCCAAGGCTGACAGGAGTTGAGGGGCTCAGACACACCTTGGCTTTATGAGCTGAGGCCTGAGGCGGCCTTTCCTGGCTTGAGCTCCTGCAGCCAGCTTTCCTGGAACTGAGTTGGAAAGAGGCCTTATTAGGGGAGGCTGAGAATTGAAGCCCAAGGGTTTTCTGAATTGGACACATTTACTCTACTTATTATGTAAAGAGAAGGAGGGGGGCAGTCACCTCTATTAAGAGGGAAGAACTTCACTTGGTGATATGAATTCCAAATTGTTCAAGGTAAGAGAAAACCCCTACCCTCAACAAAACTTATGCAGAGAAACAGGGTAGAAGGAACAGACAGATGGAGATTTGCCATGGGCAGGCTAAGCCATGCTTAGGACATCAGCAAAGTGGTGGCAGACTCACCCCTGCCCCTAGCAAGACACAAATAAACAAGCTTGTGTTTGGGAGAAAAAAAATTAATACTTCAAAAGCAGTATTCATGTTCAAACAAAAATTTATACACAAATAGTCATAGCAGCATTACTCACAATAGCCGAAAGATGGAAGCAACCCAAATGTCCATCAATGGATGAATAAATAAAACGTGCTATGTCCGTACGGTAAAATATTATTCATCCACAGGAAGGAGCAAGACACCGATGCACATGACAACAGAGACCAGCCTGGAAAATCGTATGTTGAGTGGAAGAAGCCAGGCTCCAGATGCCATGTTCTGAATGATTTCAGTTTTCCAGAAATAGCTAATGTATGGTAATGGAACAGTTTAGTTAATGCCAGGAGTTTGAGGGGGAGAAACAGGGAAGTTGCTCAGTGGGTATCCAGTTTCCTTTTAAGCTGATGGGAAAGTTCTAGGAATTGGAAGAGATATTGGTGGTATCATGTTATGATCATATCTGATGTCAGTGAACCATATATTTTCAAATGATAAGTTTCAAGATCTATGCATCTTTCTACAATAAAGAAAATCGTTGGAATAACCACTCTGAGTATCTGGAAAAGTCGGGCTAAAGTAGGTACTTCTTCTATGTGGACTCATATACAACGTGATGCTGAAATGCATTCGATTCCTGTTCAGAGATTTGGTATGTTAAAGTGACCCTATAAGGGAAAGAGGATAGGGAAGAAATGGTGAACAATAAAGTAAAAAGAGTGACGGGCATAGATGTGGGAAAGGCATCCATACAGTAGGGCATTAAAAGCCAGGGACAAAATGCCCCAAGAAGTGAGAAGGAGGAGAAATTCATAATGCTTTCTGCCTAGAAGACAAAGAAGCCTCAGGCATAGTAGGGAGAAAGAATAAAACAGAGGAGAACTTAAAAAGATAGTTAAAGGGGGCTGGAGAGATGGCTCAGAGGTTAAGAGCATTGCTTGTTCTTCCAAAGGTCCTGAGTTCAATTCCCAGCAACCACATGGTGGCTCACAACCATCTGTAATGAAGTCTGGTGCCCTCTTCTGGCCTGCAGGCATATACACAGACAGAATATTGTATACATAATAAATAAATAAATATTTAAAAAAGATAGTTAAAGCAAAATGAAAAATACTCGGTAAACCTCTTGTCTCATCTCCCTTTTTATTTCCTGTTAGATGAGGGGCTCTTTTGTTTGTTTGTTTGTTTTTTGAGGCAGGATCCCATGTAACCCAGGCTGGCTTCAAAGTTGCTATGTAGCCATGATTAGCTGTGGACTTCTGATCTTTCTGCCTCCAGCCCCAAATGCTTGGGATTACAGGCATATGTAACCATGCCTAGTGAGATGAGTGGGGTTTTTTTTTGTTTCATTTTGGTTTTCTGCTTACATTTATTTGTTGAAGTGGGGTGGAACAGGGCATAATCACTCATGCTTCTTGAGGTCAGAGGACCAGTTGCAGGGGTTTTGTTTATTTGTTTGGTTTTATTTGTTTT
>NC_022010.1:55325208-55341405 GCF_000317375.1 Microtus ochrogaster
TCTATCATTTTTTTCTAGACAGAGTTTCTCTGTGTAGTCCCGGCTGTGCTGGAACTTGTTCTGTAGATCAGGTTTGTTTTGAACTCAGAGATTCGGCTGCCTCTGACTCCGAGAACTGGGATTAAAGGTGAGCGCCACACCACCTCTCAGCTCACGTGCGCTATTTCAAAAAGAGATTTATTTTCTGGAAGGACTAATGAGGCCCCTCTCATAGAGTAGTTATAATGAAGGGCTGACTGAAGCACTCTGACATGTCCAACGAGTTGGTACGTAAAGAATTTTTAAACACACTAGAATTCTAAGATACATACGTGAAAAGATAAGAAGTCACCCATAATCCTACTGCTTTGATGGATCTATCTCCAAATATTTACATATACTTTGATATTCTTTGAACACACACATATACTTATAAGAGCATGCGATTTCACTAAGGAACTAGTCTTTGACGATGTTATAGTTTGGGAATGTGCAGGTTTAAGAACTTAATGATAAAATACAGACAGCAACAAACCCATCTGCACTTTCTAAGGCTTCGTGAAAGAGCACCTGTGGAAGAGATCAGCTCCCAGTACCTGGCTTCCGTCCGTGTGGAGATCTGCTAAGGCATCTGAGTTTTGTCAGAAAGGTTTCTGCAGACTGAACCTATAAATGTACTAGACAGATCTTTTTCTTTAGCTGTGTGAGGAATGGGGAGGGCGGGGGGGAGTGTCTTACTTTCTGTATGAGGAAGAAACTTGTGAAGACTTGTCCTACTTTGTCACAGATGCGAGAAAATAAACATATCAGGTGTCTTCCTTTAGGCTTGTTGATGAGATGTTGAGATGAGGAAGTTTGGGGAAAGGGGATGTTCAAGTAACAGCCATACACTGGTACATGTGACACTCTTGAAGAAAAGGGCTAAAATAACTCCCTACAACCTAGAGCTGTGGCTCCCATCTTCTAGGTGATGAAAGTTTTGCTCAAGTGGTCTAAGATTTGCTGCTTTATTCAAATCCCAACTTGGAGCCATATAGCTTGTCTTTGAAATGGGACAACTGGTTTACCTGGGTTGGAGGGTGGGGACATACAGTCTTTTCACAGGGCAGAAAGACATTACCACCCTAGAGAAACACACTGATGAAATTAGAGCGCATCTTCCAGGCCCTCAGTAACCTGACAGATGTGGAATCTTCCAGTGGCTTCTCCTTCTGCTCAGAATAAATTCCCCAATCCTTACTGAATGAAAAAATGACATATAAGGAGGAGGACATGACTACTCCTAAAGCATAGAGAAGATTTTTATTGTAGACATCAGGGAGAAAGCAGTTGGAGGGAAGAATCCAGGCTAAACATGGCTGACAGACTGAACCAGGCCATGAGAGGAAACATGGGGAAAAGCGAGCAAGAGACACAGTCGGCCAAGAGGACAGGGTAGTCAAGATGGCAGAGTTATATAGGGATCAGGCTGGGGTAAGGGAAGCTTCTGTAAGCCCAGACCCTGGGAGGGAGAGATTTAGGTAGAGGTGAGAGTGATGGAAGGAGTCACAGGTACTGAGTGAGACCTGAGGTTTACCATCTGTTGAGATGCCCCCCCACCTCTAACCATACTTCCTCATCCTCTGGCTTCCAGCCACAGAGGTCTCCCTGGGTCACCTCACACAGCCCCTTCATCCTCTGGCCCTCTGATTATATCTCAGCTCTGCTCAAATTTCTCATCACTAATACCGGGGTGTGCTCTGGCACTCATCCTTATTTATTAAAGATTCTCTCTCTTCCTCTTCTAGTTTGTTTCTTAGCTCTATCACACTTATTGCCACTGCTGTACCTAACTAGTTTGCCATTTTGTTATAAGGGTAAAACATTGTAGTAATACAGGCAGCAGGGCTGTGTCCCCAGTACCCCAGGCGCACCCCGGCCGCCTGGCTAGCTTATGCCCCGAAATAATTACACGGACACTGTATTCATTTAAACACTGCTTGGCTCTTTAGCTCTAGCCCTTTTCTCGGCTAACTCTCGCACCTGGACTAGCCCATCTCTAATAATCTGCTGTAGCCCACAAGGTGGCTTACCAGGGAGCTTCTAGCCTACGTCCATCCTGGGTCGGAGCTTCATCGCGTGTGCCTCAGAGAGCAGAGCTCTCGCCTCTGCCCGCAAGAGTGGAGCATCGTGTCTCTCTGAGGCCTCTGCCCCCGAGAGGAGAGCTGTAGAGTCTGACCTCACTTCCTCTTCCTCCCAGCATTCTGCTCTGTTTACTCCACCCACCTATGTTCTAACCTATCAGGGCAAGCAGCTTCTTTATTTAATTAACCAATGACCTTCCTCCATCAAAACATTTTATAACTCATTTTATATATTTATCATCTATCTCCCGCAGTCGAATGGAGCCATCTCGAGAGCAGGGATTCTTGTTTGTTCATTGCTGTATCGTGGCACTTTTCAAAAGTATCTAACAAATTGAGTATGCACTCTTTTCTCTTTTTATTATATTTTTGTGTCCTCTTACTGGCTAGCTATAACTATAAATTAATCCATTTCTAATAGTTTATATTTTACCATGAGGCTCATGGCTTGCCGGTAATATTTGGACCTCTTTGTCCTAGGTGGCTATATGGCTCTCCTTGACTTTGCCTACTCTCTCTTTGTATCTTTGTTTGAAATTCCTGCCTCGCTTTACTCTGCTAAGCCATTGGTTGAAGCAGCTTTATTCATCAACCAATAAAGGCAGCACGTATGTAGAAGGACATCCCACATCAATTTTATATGCATTGGTGTTTTGCTATGGGCGTCGGATCTCCCGGAACTGGTGTTAAAGATAGGTGTGAGCTGCTATGTGGGTGCTGGGAATCAAACCTGGGTCCTCTAGAAGAGCAGTCAGTGCTCTTAACCACTGAGCCATCTCTCTAGCCCATCAGATACTCATTCCTGTTGGGAATCACCTTCATCGTTCAGTCTATAGTTAGCAGGCATTTCTCTCATGGCTGTGGTCTCTTCTTACGATTAAGCCTCAAGCCACAGGCTTTAATAATTTGTCTTACAAACACAATTTTAGGTAGAAAATGACCTCAAGTACTTGAATCCCAACTTGGGGGCAGGGTCAGAGAGATGTAACTGTAGGATTTCCCTGAGTATAAATTCATCCTTATTCAGGCTGCTGATGAACTCTTCTGAATCTTCTCATTCATCTGAACCCCTTCTTTTCTCTACTGAAATTAGAAATAGATGGGACTGTCTTGAAACAAGCAAGGCTAGTCACCTCTCACCAGCATGAATGACCTGTGCTTGAAACGTTAAATGACTGGGTAGGGAGCTAGTTAAAGAGTACCGGCAACCTCTATCATCTTACCTATTACCATGCCAAACAAACACAGAAATGCTGCCTCGATTTCAGTCCCCTCTTCTAACTCTACCCCAAGATTCTAACTCCTACTCCATGATTGCCTCAACATGTTTTTAGAAAGAGAGAGGGGGGGTGGAATCAAAGAACAAAGCATCAGATTAGTGTGAATGGGGCTTCTTGAAAGGAAGCCAAGCTGCTCTGAAGGAGTTTGGGTGAGCCAACTTTTCTGCTCTCATGCAGATCTGAGGCCTCTGAATGGGGCCCTGATGATTCTGAACACCCAGACGCTGCCATCCCGGGACTCTTCCTTCCTGCCTGGCAGAAGCCTCACAATCACACAGGCTAGCAGCTCTTCCTATTGTAGGTGTCTCTATGAGACACTGGTCTCCTCTGAAGGAGGGGGCTGGGCTTCATGAGGAGAAGTGCTGTAGGGGAGGATGAGGGAGGACAGGAGAGGCCAGTGACTCTAGGTAGTGACAGCTAAGCTGACACTTACTGACATGTCTAAGCTGGTTCATTTACTCACTCTCCAGCCCACACAGTCAAGGAATCCACACAGTCAAGGAATTTGCATCTTTGCTTTTTTTTTTTTCTTCGAGACAGGGTTTCTTGTGTAGTTCTGGCTGTCCTGGAACTAGCTCTGTAGACCAGGCTGACCTCAAACTCAGGGATCCACCTGTCTCTGCCTCCAGACTACTGGGATTAAAAGCATGCTCCACCATTCCTGGTTTAGGAATTTGCATCTTGACTGGTAACTTTCCTTCTGTTGCCATACGTTGGGCCATCTTCTATTTCTCCTGCTTTCCTTTTCAAGTTTATGGGTGTTGTAATAATTTCCTTGACAGAATCTTTATTCCTGAGGATGGACAAAAGCAGTGCCATTATTTAGATGAAGCAGAGAAGTGTAAGTGCTCATGCACACATGTCCTTAAAGCACCTTAACACTTGCATGCCGTGCTCTCTTTGGGCATGCTCATTAGTCATTGGCTTCCTGTAGACAAACGGGACAGATGGAAAATCAAAAATCCAAGTGCTCCTGTACAGCAAGATTACCCCAAGTGGAGAGTGTTTGAATTTCGATTTGTTTCTTTGTTTGTTTGCTTGCTTTTCAAGGCAGGGTTTCTCTGTAGCTTTGAAGCCTGTCCTGGAACTAGCTCTTTTACATTAGGCTAGCCTCGAACTCAGAGATCCACTGGCCTCTGCCTTTCGAGTGCTAGGATTAAAGGCATGCACCGTTAGTGCCTGACTTGAATTTGGATTCTTATTGCTTTCCCCACTACCCATTACCAGCATTGATTTTTTTTTTCTTTTTTAAGACAATCTCTCATATTCTCTTTTGATCCTACTGCCTCTATTTCCCAAGTGCTAGAATTCTTGGGATGTGCCACCATGCCAGTTTGCCCTGATTTTTAATCTTCCCATTCCCTGACCACTCATAAAAACACGTATTGAGTGAAATTCAATACAATCTATGGTTAAGAAGGTACTAAAAAATTCTTGTCCTATCAGGAGGCTTTTTCAAGAAGAAAACTGAACCTAGCAATCAGCAGTGAAAAGACTAGGATACCTTTGATTATACAGAACCTAATCTCTTGGGCAGGCTAACGTCTCCACAATGCAGAGTGAAGGATATATGACATGTGGGGAAATGATTCTTCTTTTACGGTTTGTTTTTACTTTGAAGTATGTGTGTATGGTTGTGTTAGTGTGTGGATCCCTGTGTATATGCTTCTGTGAGCATGGGCACCCGTGGAAAACCAGAAAACAGTATGAGTTCTCCTAGAGCTGGAGTTACAAGAGACTATGAGCTGAGCCGCTGATAGGGATGCTGGGAACTGAAGTTGGTTAGGAAGAGTAGCAAGTCCTCTTAACCACAGATGGCTCTCTCCAACCCAAACATGCATCTTAAATCAAAACAAACTGTTCATTCCCCTAATAAAGAAAGAACGTGGAATATCAATTAAAAACCTACCAATTCCATAGAAAGAATAAAGATCATTTTACAGAGAATAATACACTACTAGCTGCAAATGTGTGGAAGTTGTAAAACTTCATTTGCCATAGAGAGTTACAGAAAAGCTTTTCTGTGGGTGTTTGGGGCTCTGCACTCAGGTCCTCTAGAATCACAAATGATGTGCCCACTAAGCCATCCCCCAGCCCAAAGGCCTTATTCATAAAGGACAAGGAGATAAAGGGTGGAAACACGGGAGCACCAGTTGGTACCCAGGAGACTAGCGATGAAGATGCAGATGACAGACAGACAGACAGACAGACAGACAGACAGACAGACAGACAGACAGACAGAGAAGGAGTCACAGAGAGGAAGAAGCCAGGCAGGAGACGGCCCCTCAGTGGGATAAACTACCACTCTGTGCTTTAGCATCCACCTGGGTGAGCCTCAGACCAAACTGTCCTTTGCTGCTACTGCTCTTGGAGATGGAGTTTATTTTTCCATGGACTTCTCGGGGTTTCTCCTGTATATTAGACGTTGACAAATGTTTGAGAAAGTTGCTTAGGAAACACAGAGGTCTTTTGACCCCAACAGAGAAAATAAACGAGGGTAAAGTGGCACTTAGGAAAGGGTAAAACAACTATGATTTTCATGGTTTGGTAGATTTTATCAATAATAATGTGAACACTGGCTATGGAGTTGGTAGGAGCTGCCTGTATGTATCAGAGATGTGAGAATGCAAGAATCTTGAATTTTGTCTAAGCTTTCTATTTGCTTCCTTGGGAATATTTGCTCCCAATACACTTTTTTTTTTTTTAAAGACAGTCTTATGTATCTTAGGCTGACCTTGAACTCCAGATGTACTTGAGGTGACACTGAACTGCTGGTCCTGTTTGATCACTGTTTGAGCACTGAGATTACAGGCATGAGTCACCACAGCAGATTTGCAGATTTAGGCCATTCTGGGGATTGCATGCTAGGCAAGCACTCCAGCAACTGAGCTACATCCCCAACCTTAATTTTGCTTTTTTTGAGATAGGATTTCACTATAGCCTTCATTGACTTCAGCTTACTATGTAGACCAGGCTGGCTTTGAACTACCAATCTGCTTAGAGCTAGAATTCTAGGTAGGAACTACCACGTCTGGTGTTTAGACAAACCTTCACATAAAAACATGAACCAGATAATGGCTCTTATTGCCAAACTTGGTGACCTGAATTTTATTCCTAGAACCCTCTCCCCAAAGTTATCTGCATGCAGTCGCTCTTACACACTTCCCCCAACTAATCAATAAGTATAATATAAATCTATTTATTCATTTTTATTCATTCACTTTATATTCATTCATTTATTTATTTGGCTTTTCCAGACAGGGTTTCTCTGTAGCTTTGGAGCCTGTCCTGGAACTCACCCTGTAGATCAGGCTGACCTCAAACTCACGGAGAACCACCTGCCTCTGCCTCCGAGTGCTGGGATTAATGGCGTGAGCCATCATCACCCGGCAATGTAAATCTTTTCTAAAGAACATATGTTTGTGTAATAATGTTTTGCTTATGTTACCTTTTTTAATGCAGTCAGTTGCGACTCTTTTGAAGGTAATGTTTATGACTCTCATCTTCATATCCTAAACCCAGTGCAGTACCAGCACGGCCTAAGGGATGGCAGTTGAACTGAACTGAACTCAGGCTGTTATCAATCACAGTGTAGGCCTATGTACAGCAAACACCTAGCAGGGCATGGCTTAAACAAGATGTAGGGGCGATACAGCTCTGTGATAGTATTTGCCTACCACTAGGCCCTTAGTTTAATCCTCAACACTGGAGAGAAAAACAAACAAAGAAACAAAGCAAGTCAGAAGCAAGTGTTGGGCGGCAATGTTTACTGGGATCCATCGACCATCTGGGCTGCTGCTGTAGTTCTGCTCGCTAGGCTAACGCAGCCCTTTATTCTCAAAGTCTAAAGATGGGCGCTAATAGGAGTCGTGGGCAAGGGCGGGAGCAGAGTGATTTAACAGCCCTCAACCCAGAGAGTTCCCGCTAATTCTCATTGGCCTTAAGTGGGTCTCTTGGGAGCCCCCTAAGGAGCAATGGCTTCTGGGAAGCTGTTTACAGGGGTGCTCTACTGTCGCTCATAGAAACATTAAGGTTGTCTCAATGAAGTAGATGAGGATACTGTAGAAACGAACAGCGAGGGACAACCAAAAGTGTAAGAGTTCCAGGGGAACATTTCCCGTGCTGGAAGTTTTCTGCTTTATATTTCGGTCCTTCAGGGCAGAGAGGTGAGAGAGGGAACAGCCCAGAAAGTTCAGTACTGAGACCATCAGAAACTGGTCTGGGCTTTTCTCCTGCTGCCCCTTCAGGCTGACTAAAGAAATGGGGCTGGCATCATGTAAGACTCAAGCTAACGTGAGTACCTGGGCCAGAGTCCCATCTGAGAGGCTTCCTTTGCCCGGGTCACCGCTCTTCTGAGTCCCATCGGTGGGGCTCTTCCTTTGCAGAGTTGTTTGTCTGCAATGCCACCTCCCCCCTCCCAGTACAGCAAACCTCTGTAGATCTGCCATGGGACTGTCTCCATTAAAGGCTTTCTTACAAACATCTGGTCATCTGGTGGCGTAGCTTGGCTCCTCAGTCCTTCGAACCTCCCAGACCACAGGCGTTCTCTTGGATGGGCGAGTGATTCCTTCCTACACCCAGCTCTCCCCAGTCCCTGGCCCCCCTCCCCGGGGTCTGGAAGGAAATTTGTGCTGGTCTCCTGTGCTTCTTGGAGACCAGGAGAAGGCTGTTTATTCCACATAATTAATGGACAGAGAAACTGGGCTTAATTTATTTTACTCCCAGGAATGCAAGTCTGTTCTTCCAAGGGAAGAATGTGTGTTTTTGCCTCACCCAAGCCAACTCACAATTTCCCATAAAGAGCAGATAGACTTGGCCCAAAGGAGGGGAAGGAACTGTTCTCAAGAAAGCCAAGAGAAAGAGCGCAATTGTTAGAGATGTGTTTCTGGCGGGGTCGTATCGTCTTAAGTGCTTCGTAACATTTGCTTTTTAAAATGATTATTGGGGAACAGTTAATGAGGGTTTGTGGGTTAGAGTTTTGTGTTATGGAAGAGATTTCTGTGGCCTTTCAAATGTTTCTAATGCTTCAGAATAATCACTATCTTTTCATTTCTCTTGAGCCCGGAGACGTCTTTACTTACACCTCCACAGCTAAAGAGAACAGCACATTGCGACAGCCTGCTTGCTCGCGTAGAGCGGAGTGCCAAGACAGTGACAAATCGCAGTGGCTGTGGCTCTGAGCTCTTGTCAAACTGCAGTTGCAAAACTCTCTGCAGATGGGATTTTAGAAATTTTTCAGAGAACAGCAGCAAACCCTACATCCTTCCTGGTATTAATTCATTAATTAATCCCACCCCCCCACAATAGGTATGTGTGTCTGGAGTGCTGAAAGCAGAGAGTGGGGTGGAAATGGCCCAGGCTTCAGATACAGGCCTGTGTGTTTTCTAGCTCCGCTAGGAATGTGACCTTAGCACGAAGAGAAGACTTGCTTGGCCGCCACTGCTTCCCGGTCTGTAAGTCTGTCCTGCAGGCTATCACTCAGTAGATGACAGTGATGGGTGTGTTTCTCAGTGCTGAACTTGCTGGGAAACCTGCTCGGGCTCAGACAAGACGGGCAACAGTCTCAGCAAGACCTGTCACTCACTTCAACCTGCCATTTTCTCAGTCTGGAATTCATCTTTTCGGCAACATGTCACCTGAACCCCCAGGTTTGGGTTAGGTGTAGGGTGTTCGAGTAGGCTCCTAGACTCACCCTCTGGTCACTATACTACCCACATTCTAAATACCTGCTCTGTTTAAAAGAATATGGGACTCAGTGGCCACTCACCTTTGAAATTATTTTTTCAACTAACCAACTTCATTGAGGTCCGATTTAGATGACATAAAATCAGCTCAGTTGAAAGAGTGGGAGTCAATGGTTGTTCAGTAAATTTGCAGAATTGTGCCACTGTCACCACAGCGCAGTGTTCAAATGCTCCACCCAAAAGAGATCCCCATGCCTCTAGTCTGTCGTCCCCTGACCACCATTGTTCCAGGCAGCTGCCGATCTTCTCTTTATCTCCCTGGAACTGTCTGGACATGTCACACAAACCTAGACTTCTTCTTTGATTTGCCTCAATGTTCACAAATGGGAAGCTCACCATCTGTATTTGCTTCTACCTCACTTCTTTCCCTTACCATGAGATTGTGCTGAGATTTACCCATGGTGCTGTGTGTGTCACCAGCAGGTCATTCTGCTGTTTTGTAAATGGTGCTCCATTGGAGGGACACTTGCCGACCGTGTCCTGCACCGCTCTGTAAACACGGCAGTGGGTACAGGGTCTAAGTAGACTAGGAAGAGCTGAACAAATGCTCATTGCCAGAGTTAAATCCACACTGTGCTGGGGCTGAAGAAATAGTTCGGTGATAAAGAGCATTGACTTTTTTTTACAGAGGACTCAGGTTCTAGTCCCAGAGCTCACATGATGGTTCACAACTACCTGTAACTCCAATTCTAGAGGATCTGATGCCTTCCTGTGTACTCTGAGGGCACCGGACATGAAGGTAGTACACAGGCATACATGTAGGCAAAGCAGATACACAAAATTCAAATATAAATTATAAAAAAAATTTTTAAAATCACATTTTGCTAATATTGGAGTTAGCACAGCAATTCCCACAGTAGTGGAGAGGCCTAAAAACATACAGTCAATATTAATACATGAACTCTGTCCTGGTCATGTGGACAGCTGTGATCTAGTCATGTGGAGAACTGTGTTTGGGTTATGTGGGGAGCTGTTCTCTGGTCATGCAGGGAGCTGTGCTCTGGTCATGTGGAGCTATTATTGGAGAGGGCTCGGTGTCTTCCTACCAACCCATTTTATCTTTAAATGCATTTTAAATGTTCTGATAAAACAGTGATCCTTCCACACTATTCTTTGACTTTCCTTCTAGCAACATGTATGGAGAGCTCACAAATATTATGAATTACTTTGTAATATTTAGTTTTTTTTTAGTAATCATGTGCTAAGCATGTACTACTACTGTTGTCTCATTTTTTTATGCTTAGAGTACTTAATATAACTGGAAAAGTTCTTCACTGTCCTGATGGTAAATGTATTCATCTTCAGTTCCTAATTATCATCAGTACATAAGAATTTAAAATCCAGTCCCGGAAGGTGGTGGTGCATGCCTTTAATAGTGTGAGGTCAATGTTCTACAAAGAGAGTTCCAGGATAGCCAGGGCTGTTACACAGAGAAACCCTATCTCAAAAAACAAAAGTAATAGAATTTAGAATACAGAAACTTTCATATATTTTGGGAAAATCATTAAATATTAGAACAAGAGGTGTGAGTAAGTTATTTATAAGGGGGAAATATAGATTGCTCGACATGTAGACAACAGCCTGATGAGGAGGAAATATATATGGAACTTCACAGCAGTGGGAAAACTGTACTACTTTTAATTATTACATTTTGAGTGGAAGGAATTGAAGGAAGGCAGAAGTGCTCACCAACTGCTGATATATATAGTTCTGAACTTGTCGGGTCTCCTGGAAATGCGGATTCATAACACGGAGTTGGGGTCACCTGACTTGTCCACTCCCATCACTCCCTGATCAAATGATCAAAGGGAAAAATTTAGGGGAAAAGTTATGCCAGTACTATTAATTAAAAAAATGAATACCACGTCCTACTATTTGGGGCGTAGCTAAGCAAACTGTGGTATGATCATGTGGGATGCTTTTATCCACTTTAAGAAAAATGAGAAGGTTGTCCATTGAGTTACACAGAATGTAAGTAAATCCTAGGGTAGAAAGAATGGAAGATACTATATAGGCACTGGTCATAGCATATAGATATGTGATGGAAAAGAACATAAAGTGATGTGAGCTTTTGAGAATTTTATTAGGATATAGAATAGTTTTTTCTCCATCTTTTCTTTGGTGTGTGGTATATGCATGTATAGACACATGTGTTTGCCCGTATGTGTGAGCATGAATGTCAGAGGTAGATGTTAAGTGTCTTCCTCTAATTGCTTTTATCTATCTATCTATCTATCTATCTATCTATCTATCTATCTATCTATCTATCATCTATCATCTATTTATTATTTTTTGAGACAGGATCTCTCTGTGATCTTTGAGCTCATGACTTGGATAGACTGGCTGGCTAGCAAGGCTCTGAGATCTTCCTGTCTCTGCCTCAAGCACTGTGGTTATAAGTGTGCACCACTATGTTAGTGTTTATTTGTTTGCTGTTTGTTTTTTACATGGGTGCTGGGGGTCTGAGCTGAGGTCCTTATGCTAGTGTAGCAAGTGTTTTACCCACTGAGCTCTCGCCCCAGCTTGACCCATCTAATGGGCTTTAAAGCTTCTGTAGCCACTCAGACTCTTACATCAGAGGATCTGACTGACGTTCTTATGAAAAGAACGTTTCCACATCTACCTCCTCTTTCTGCAGGTCTTCCCAAATGAAAGTAAATGAAAAGGGCACTGTCCATTTCCTCGGATGCTGCACACATGATGCTCCCTCAGCACAGATGTTGGTACACTGCACAGGGTAGAAATAATCCAGAAGCTGAACAAGCTACAGTTTTGCTTTATAGATGCAGGAATTACCTAAGAAGGGGGCAGATCTTGCCTAATTCCTGTTAGTTTCTCACAAAGATAAACTAGTCTCAATCTTCTCCCTACTTAATACAGATACTAGGATGAAGCGGAATCCTAATTAGTCTTATCAATAAAAACCCAGAGTCAGATATCAAGGTAAAAGCTGAAAGATCAGAGAAGAAAAGGGGCAGGCAGCCACAGTCAGCTCTCGAACCCTCAGGCTGAAAAGCCTAGATACTGTCTAGGCTCCGCCTTATCACTTCCTGTCTCCTCCTCCTGTTGTCAGTCCCATCTCCCACTCTGTACAGACCTCCAGACCTCTATGATTAGCTAGCGGCTAGCTCCACCCTCCGATCTCCAGGCTGGCTTTATTTGTCAGAACACAAAGTATCACCACACGAGTACTTTGGAGAAATCCATGGATATTTATTGAATAGAGGGATGACATTTACACTAGAAGGTTAGTATGCCAGAATTCACTGGGAACCCCAAATCCTTGGGAAGGCTTGCTTCCAGCACCCAGCTAAAAGTCGATATTGAGTATGAAAATTTTAGGTGAATAGAGCGGCCACAACACGGAACAGCAGAAAGAAAGGAGAAGAAATGAAAAGCTGAGGTCAGCGTTGGTAGAGCTGCTGCAGTTCCCCTGACCTGCTCCAGCGGCCCTAGCATTCATGGGGGTGCTTGGTGTGCCACACACTGACAGGGTGGTGTCCTGAAGTACAGGTCGTCTGTGTGACACGAAGAAGGGCTGACAGCTTTTCCTTCTCTATGGTAAGAGAGAGTATTTCCCTTTCCAGACAGTCACACCCACGTGAAGTGATTTTTGTGACTTTGTAAACTCTGAGGAGCACCAGAAATGCTTTTTGTTGCTCTTGTTCCTCCCCTAAATCACTTCATTTGCAAAACAGGGCTAGTGGCACCAATGTCACCAGGTTATTACAGCTCCTTATAAAGCCCTCTGTACATAACCGGGTCTCACAGTAAGCTCACCGTGAACCTATAGGCTCCGACTTTCCTGTCAATTTTAACTCTCTTGACAAATCTTACTGTGGGAAAGCCTGCAATTTACAGATACGCCAAGATTCAGCCACAGCTGCTCTATGCACCCTTATCTTTTAACTGGGGCCCGACACTGTCGGCAGCTAGGTCCCCCTTTCCACAAGAAGCCCTCAGTTTCCCCTACTAAAGGATGAAGCATTCACTCTGCTGCCGAGGCTTCAGGCAAGCTGACAGAGGGAGGACCCAGGAGAGACTTCGTGATATTGGTGGGACATTGAGCAAGAACCCGCAGGCCCTGAAAACCACAGGACAAGAGCAAGGCTGTGTCCTTTGAGCCCGTCTCCTGTCCTTCCTCTCATTTAGCTGGCCTTTTCCATTCACAACCCCAGGCACTTCTTCTGTCTCTTGAGTGGGGCTGGAACTGGAACACATCTGCCCTGGCTTCGCCTGGGTGTGATTTACAAGATCTCCCTGTAGCTTCTCCTCCTCCTCACCTCTGGGCTCTGGGGCCTTGGGCTTTTTTTTTTTTTTTCTCTTCAGGCTTGTGTTTCTTGAGACTGGGTCACCTTGATTTATTACGCCCTGGACTCATTAACAAAAGACTCTGGGACAGGTCATTTATTTTCTGAGTGGCGATTTCCTGTCCTAGCCCAGCTCCGCTCAGCAGGAGCCTCACAGAGCACAGGCGTCCCTTAATGGTGCTGTCACTACCAGAGACTGGAACAGAACAAGGAAGGTGCAGAGGGCAGAAAACTTCCCTACCAAGCTTTTCTCCCTCTAATTTTCTCCGGAGTCTCTTCTGGTGGCTTGCTTTTCATTCTCCTGCCCTGGCAAATGGGGCCAAAGTTTACCAACTAAATTTCAAGGCTGTGTTTGGACAGGAACAAACACTGGCCTTTCTTCACGATTTCATATTTTCATTATCTAACATTGTATGAATGAGAAAGCCAATAAATTTAAGTCAATTAAAAAAGCCAACAGACATGGCAGACATCGGTGGGTGTGTGAGGTGAGTCGGTCATGTATTAGGTGAATTAATTGGCAAAATGTGCTTCCCTGGTATGTAGAAAAACTTACGTTTGGGCCCTAAACCCTGTCAAGCTTCGGAGAGAGGAGAAAGCATCCCCATTCTCAGAGAGGACCACAGGAGGAAGATGAAAGAAATTGTTATTTATCCTGAAGTTCAGTTTAGGCGGAAGCTTGATTTATTAGCTGTTTCCAGGTCTTGGGAAGGTACTTACACAGAGCAATGATGGTGACCAGCTGCTTTTGGACAGCCCCAAGGATAGAATAAAAGGGAGCAAAATGAGATTGGGGCAGAAGGAGAGAATAAGTAGTCATAAAAGCGAGTTGCCACAGCTAAACTCTATTGAGAGAGATGTGATGTATATATATACAAGGCAGTAAAGCTGTTAGCCCCGTTTTATAGAGCAGTGAATGGCAATTCAGAGAGGTTAAGAAACTCGCCTGATGCCACACATCAGGGACACACCCGAATCTACAGTAACTTAAAGCTGACTCTCAGGACAAAGAGATGAAAAAACAAATAATGGGGTAGTGGTGGGGAGATCACCTTACAACGTGCCCTTAGTTGAGATGGGTCTGTGTGTAGTAGCTTATATTTGGGGATTGGGTACTCTCTCTGCCTCTGTGCTAAGGGGGCAAAGACTGCTCAAGGCCTCAGCCCAAAGGACAGATTGAGTGGGCACAGCCTTCTCGGGGAACCCTGGAGACTGGCTGTGTTTGTGGTGGTCACTGATGTTGCTTGTCATGGACTACACTTCAAAAGGAAGGCTCTGGTCCCAGCAAGGTGACAACGGTCTTAGAGTTCGTGGGTGGCTGAGCCCCAGGAAGACCATCTTAGCCGTTCAGTGCACCTTCTCCTAAAGGGTCATCCCGATGGCAAGGCCAGTCAAGGTGTTCCCAGGTGGATATTTAATGAGCCACCAAAGTGGTCAGACTTCTGGTGAAGAGCCAGTCCTAGCCGGATTGTTGTCAGTACACAGGGGTCAGTTTGGACAAGTCCCATATGGAGACATGGGGGCTGGTTAGCGTGTACCTGTACTGTACCGCGTACTCGGGTACTGCACACTCCCTCTGCCAAGGGGTGTTCAAGAATCAGCCAATAGCTCAGCTAGTCAGCCTTTGCAGCAACCCTATGAAGTCAGCACTACTGCTGTCCTCAGAGGAAAGGCAAGGAAGCCCATGAGGTCAACCGCCTAGTGTCACCACTAGCATGAGGAGGAGTGAGGACTGTGGAACCCCAGACAGTCCGAGCACAGCGGCTGCATTCTTAGCCACCAGGGCTTAGGATGAGATGCTCAGAACTCTAGCTCTCGGGTCACGGGCTCAAATGACATAGCTTCTTGCTGCCAGGTTTATAAGAACTTCTAACCATTGTAAACATTGTTCTAATTCGGGGATTTTATATTCCTTCTTTCCTCATCTGCATCCTCAAGCAGGCTAGATGGAAGAATAAGAAGTGATTACTGTAGACTGTTTGACTCAGGCTTTGGGTACGCAGGCCTTAGTTCACCTCTGGTTGCCCAGTTAACGGTTAGATGCTATCTGAGGCCCTGCAGCAAGAGGGCTGGCTGGGTTCTTCTGTGATAAAGCCTACAAGCCGTGGTGAGAGGAGCGGTGGGCACATGCTACCTTCAGACCTAAGATAAGTGCTTTGTTTTTTTATCACTTGCCTCATTTCACCCATGGTGCTTTGAGGCAGGTGTTATCGGGACAATTTTCCTAACGAGGAAGGTTGTGTAACGTCTGAGGTCAGGTGGACGGGGTACAAAGGGGCTAGAACGCTGACCCTCAGACTGAAGACAGCTACAGCATCTAGGGATCCGCGCAACTCTGCCTTGCGAGGACCTAGCAGGCTTAGATGGGAACATAATGGAGCCGTACATCCTGAAACTCAGGCAAGCTCAGCTCTGCGGCTGGCCTGGGGGTGGAGGTGGTGTCACTTCAGCCTTGGGTGTGCAACGCTGCAAACTGGACAAGCCCAGCACTCTCATTCCTGGGCCCTGCTCAGCCCTGAAGCCCAGGGCATGACAGGATGCTCCATTCAAAACTTGGCAACTCCTTCCTCCTTAATTTCGGCCTACTCTCAGGAGGGGATCCTGAGACAGGAACATGAGAAAGGGAAAGGAAAAATAATAAGAGATAAGTGAGAAAAAAAAAGAATATTTATAAGTCTTGTAACATCTAATGGGAACCAGCTGCCTGGCTGGGGGGAGTGGGGAATTTTTGTTTGTTTGTTTGTGGGAGATTTTTTTTTTT
>NC_022010.1:55341511-55355045 GCF_000317375.1 Microtus ochrogaster
TGTGTGTGTGTGTGTTGGAGCCCTGCTGGACGTCTGGGGAGGGCTGTGCTCCCTATGCATTGGGCATCAGATCTCTGCTCTCCCCGCCAGCCAGCTCCACCCCCACCTCCTGCCTGCATTTCAAGCTGGAGCTGATTCAAACCTGCTGCTCTTGGAAAGAGGCCATCGGTACAGACTCCAACAGAAAGATGATCCGTGAGGGGATCTGAGTGTGAGGGAGTAGGGCAATCAAAAAAAATGAGAAAATGAGACAAGGGAATGGAAAAGGTGAGCAAGCAGGGGGTGGTGAAGGAGGAAGGGAGGGAGGGAGGGAGAGAGGGAGATGGAAAGACGAACATGTTGGCCAAAGGAAGAGAAGGGAGTGGCTGAGAGCCTGGAGCTGGAACAAATTCAGGGCTGATCCTTCGGGGTGCTTTCTCTCCCACAGGTCCACCAGGCTGCAGCGAAGCCGTGACTGTGTGAGACTTTCCAGGACCCTTTCCCATACATCTGTGTTTTCTTCTTTTTCAAGGTCTCTGGACTGAAAAACCTTCATCCAAAAATTGTATAAAGAACACTAAAGTCAGAAGGTTCGAAAGTGGGAAGAGCACGATGTTTGAGGGCTGGAGTCAGGGGCAGACATTTAGAGAGACAAAAGACAAAAGCCAGGCGCTTTCTGGAGGCTGGATTGTCCTGGGATGGAAGCCCTGGGTGTTGGGCTCCAGCTGGTATTTCTAGCTCTCACCCTAGGAACTTGGGTGCGTTTAGAGCAAGCACATCCGTGAATCATGGAGTCAAGTCCTGTACACGACTAATTGGAAGGAATGCAATGATATTTGTTAGGGAGGGGAAAGGGTGGGGGAGGAGGATGGAGAAAGAGGGAGAGAGAGGAAGGGAGGGAGGGAGAGGGGGGGGACACCAGCTGGGTTGCCCATCTTTCTGCTCAGGGAAAAGTGATGTTAGCTGACTTAAGAACGTGAATCTACCCTCCTATTCATCCCTTTGGCTTCATTTCATTGTTGATAGGATTTCTGTTTAAATAAATCATCATTTGCTTTAGAGCATGATCCTTCAGGTAAAAATTTGTAACTTTATCTCCTACAAAGCTGAAAGAAAACTCGCATTAAACGATGCCACTTTAGTTGAAAGAGGGTACAGCAGGAGAAAAATAATTTTCTTCAACCTTCATAAGTTCTTTAAAAAGTTTTTTTCCTTGAAAAAAATATTTTTATGCGTGTGTTTGACCTGCATATTTGTATGTGCACCATGTGTGTGCCTGGCGCCCAAGCTGGTCAGAAGAAGGTGCCAGGTCCCCTGGAACTAAAGTTAAATACAGCTGTGAGCAGCCACCATGTGGGTACTGGAAACCAAACCCAGGTCCTCTGCAAGACCTCCCAGTGCTCATAACTGTCGAGCCGTCTCTCCAGCCCCTTCCAGAGGTTCTTAGTTACAGATTCATATGAAAAAAACAAAGGAGTTTATTTTCCAATTGTGCTCAAAGAAAGAGCGGCTTTCAGAGGGGTAGGGTGACTTTTAATCCAGCTTTCACAGGTCATTGTCAACCTGAGCTAGCATGCTTTCAGAAGAAGTGACAAGGCAAAGATTTTAAGTCTTCAGGTACCTGCTCCAGGGGACGGTACATATGGTCCTTCTCTCTTTACCCATTGACACTTGGGGGAGGGGGAGTGGAAGTCATTTTGACATAAGCTGGTCATTCACCTGGGAAGAAAAACCTCACCTGAGAAGGTGTCATGGGATTTACTGTAGGTAAGCCAGTAGATTCTTTTCTTGACTAGTGGATGGGAGGGCCCCACTGGGGGTGATGCCACCCATGGGCAAGTGGTCCTGGGGTAGATGTGAGGGGAAGTTGAGCAGGCTAGAGGGAGTAAGCCAGTAATTTGCACTCTTTCATGACTTCTACTTCTATTATTCCTTCCAGGCTCTTGCCTTGAACTCCTGCTTTGACTACCCTCAGCGATGGAACGCTCCCTGGAAAGGGAGATGAAGTAGAAACCCTTCCCTCCCCAAGTCGCTTGTGGTCATGGTGTTTATCACAACAGTAGAAACCTAATTAGGAAACCACATTACTGCAATCCAAAAAGTAAGTCTTCAGAAACCAACAATCCCTGAAATTTACACTGTACCATGATCTCAGTAGTGGGATGGATTTGTGTCTCTTGCTCTGCCTTCCCTGGCTCATGAACTATCTATCCCCTTGTTCAGAGTATCCATGATGTATATGCTGCTAGCCTGCTAGTTAGCTAGTAGATCTCTATGTCATCTGCTGACACGCAGTACCCAGTCTGCCTTCCTATTTAGGATATTCTTTGTTTCGACGCTAGAGAAATGGTCCTCAACCTGTGGGCCATGACCCGTTGGTGGTCAAATGACCCTTTCACAGGGTTTGCCTTAAGACCATCAGAAAACACAAATATTTACATTCCTTTCTATTCACAACAGTAGCAAATTTACAGTTATGAAGTAGCAATGAAAATAATTTTGTGGTTGGGGATCACTACAACATGAGCAACCGTATTACAGGGTCTCAGCATTAGGGAGGTTAGGAGCCACTGCTCTAGATACTGAGGAGATGGCCAGCTGGCATCGTTTGCAGAATTGTTCCAGAAATCTTCTGTCAGCAAAATTATAGAGTCAGATTGGAATTATGTTATGACTTAGATCGAAGAGGAAAGAGTCAGTTGGGAGTAGGCGGCTGGATGCTCATGAGAATGAGCAGCTGACTGACAGAGGGAGACCTCCAGGAGAAGATGCTCAATACAGAGCTCTTCATTGCCTCCAGTTTTGGAGAGATGGCTAAGGAGACCCAGACTTGAGCCCAAAGAGTCTAGACTCGCCTAGACTGGGAAGCCTGGGCTAAGATGCAGTAAACTATTTTCAGTTTATAAACAAGTCCTCACATGCCAGTTTGTGTGTTGGCAAAGACAAAACAAAATAAAACAAAGCAAAACAAAACAAAACAAAACAAAAAAACCCCTTCCAGCTCAGAGAAAGTTCTCAGCATCATACCAAGGCCTCAGGCTAAACTGCAAAGGAGGCAAAACCCCCACTCTTTCTCTTCTCAGTACCCCAGGCTGCCCCAGCCCCCACACTACCATCTTTGGGCTTCTTACATGGTGCCTAATTGAGTCTGATCCTCAAAGAGAGTCCACATGATAAAGCCTTTCTTCTTTCTTACAAGATACTGATCTTTTAAATCATCATGATGTGGGCAATTGTATTAGTCTGCTTTCCATTGCTATAACAAAATAGTTGAGGCTGGGTATATAAAGAAGAGAAGTTTATTTATTGCATAGCCTTTGAGAGGTGGAAAGCCTAACATTGGTCAATCTTATTCTTCCCTGAAGAGATCCTCATGGCAGGAGATGTCACAGTGACAGAGGGGATGATCGCATGGTGAGACAAAGCCAGAAAACGAGACGGGGCCAATCTTGCTCTTTCATAAGGACCCTTCCTTGTCAGAGCACTGCGTTCCGTAACACTGAATGCTTTCTGGGGGCTGCCTTGTTGAGGAGCCACTCATTTTGCATCAGATCCCAATTCTTCTCGGTCAAACTCATCTCAACAGAACCATTATATAGACAGAGTTGATGACCCGTCAGCCTTTAGAAGGAACAACCTGTGTTGAAATTGTAGCAATAATCAAGCTGGTGCATCATTTGCAGGCATCTGGCGGAAGCTTCAATTAAATTTACACAGTCTGATGAGAGGGCCGTTAGTAGCCGAATGCTTTGCTTATCTCTGTTAGCTGCTTTCTCTTCCCAGACAGCGAGACTT
The DNA here is from genome assembly GCF_000317375.1 of Microtus ochrogaster. NCBI lineage: Eukaryota > Metazoa > Chordata > Mammalia > Rodentia > Cricetidae > Microtus > Microtus ochrogaster. Next base: position 55,345,286 of record NC_022010.1, read on the forward strand.
TGACAGCGAGCCTATTCTCTGATGTGGCCCATGGCTTCCTAACTCCCCAGACCTCCTTTGCCCCTTTGCAGTTAGCCAGGAGCATTCTCTGAGAATGACAGAGACTAGACACAGAGACTGAAACCATGGGAAACTCGGAACAGGGCATTTCCTGATGTCTTACAACTGAAACTTTCCTGGGGACCAATTTGGAACCTCCAGAAGACAAAGTCAATGCATAATTTCATACCTCGTGTAGGGCCACTTTCCCCAGTGTTCCAAAGTAATAACAGTCGATGTGGAACCCATCTCTTCTGCATGGATGCTTTTCCAATTCTTAAAAGCAGTTGTGATTCTCATTATTCCTCTCCTTCCATCCCTAACTCCCTACACACGAACACACACATGCACTTATACACACACACACCACATACACACATACATCATACACAACTTGCATATCACACACACACACATACATACATACACACAGTACAATGTTAGGTTGGGAGAATAGGCCCCAGTCCCTGGCATCTATCTCAGCCCCCCAGGCCTGGTCTGGACTTCAAATCCCAGCAGGCCAGGTCCTGACCCCTCCCTGGGGGTGAGGTCAGGACCACTCCCCAGGGTACTTAAGTGACTCCCCAAAAGAAGAACACGTGGTCCCCCTTTCTTCCTCCTGGAGATCGCGTTTCCCATTTCCCCCTCGGGGCCACCCGAGAGCACAAATCTCCCATTAAACCTGGATATTTCTTAATTTGGCTTGTTTTGATTTGGCTTGATTGGGAATTTTTGCGTCGTCAGGGAGCTCACATTAGGAAATATTCCTAACATACACACTGACATTTTCTTAATACTTCACATATTACATGGCTTTAATGATATAAAGGTCTGATTTACCTCTTTATGACGTCTGACAATGTTAGCAGCTTTGGCATTCAGAACTGATAGTGTTCTATTCCTCTGAGTAGGTTGGAGTTGGGACCTTTAGCTCTCCTATATACCAAGTCTCTAATGTGTCAGGCCCACAAACTAACAAGGATCCGAGTTTAAGGAATTCTTTTTTAATTTATATTTTGTAATTTTCTATTTGAATTTATAATTTATTTTATAATTTAATTATAAAACATATAATTTTAATACTTCTGGGTCAACTTTTGGATCATAGTATTTATGTAGCATAGCCCTGGTTCAATTTTTCTAAAGTTCAGTCATTGTGTGCATGTGTTTTTGGCTAATAGTAAGAGAGAGTTGGGTGTGTGGTCCAGGCTTGGGGTGAAGACATGGGTAAGTGGACAAGCCAAGAGACAGTATCATGGCTGCTAATGGATGGGACTGGAGGCAACAGACTGTTCAGGAAATTAGAAATGGCTCGAAGGATGAAGCTTGTTGCTGAGGAGATTTGTCTGCTTAATAGTGAGGGGAGCTGGAGCCTGGACGAAACAGGAGAATGGTCCATTTGGCTCTAAGAAGAACTTTAAGGTTTTAGCAGTTCAGCAGGGCCAAGATGTTGTATGCCTGATATCCTGTGACTTCTAGGACATTATGTGCTGATATCCTGTGACTTCTAGGACGTTGTGTGCTGTTATCCTGTGACTTCTAGAATGTTGTGTGCTGATAACCTGTGACCTCTAGGATGCTGTATTCCTGATAGCCTGTGACTTCTAGGACTTTGTGTGCTGATATCCTGTGACTTCAAGGAGGTCTCTAAATGGTGGCTTTGTCAAACATGTTTTTAATGTTGATCAAGCTATTTACAGAATCACCCTTGTGTACTTGGAGCCATGCTAGGCATTCTACCAAACACAAGCCCCATTTTAAAGAACTTGTAGTCCAACCAGTCAGAGACGGTATGTAACAAAATGACTAAAACAGGAAAGAAGTGAGGACAAAATGCATGATGACAATCCTCCAAGTTGAAGAAAGTCAAAGGGAAACATTATCATTGCCAGCCAAGGTAGTCAGAGAAAGCTCGGTAGAAGAGGTAGGAGTGGAAATCTTTAGATGGAAAGGAGGACAGAGAAAGATGTCTAATGACTTTTCTGTTGCTGTGACAAAACACCATGACCCAGAGCATCTTCAGAGAGTTAAGGTTTGTTTGGCTCATACTTCTAGGTCCCAGTCCACCCCTGAGTAGTCAGAATGGGAAGCCAAGCAGGAACTTGAAGCAGAAATCATGGAGGAATGCTGGGTACTCAATGATTTACTATAGATTGTTGTCTCTCTACTTATGGCTTATGCTAAGCTAGCTTTTTTTATACAGCCTAGGCAGGGCCTAGGGATGGTGCTACACACAGTGGGCTGGGTCCTCCTACATCAACTAAAAATCAGGACAGTCTCTCACAGACATGCCCACAGGACAATCTGATAAAGACAATGACTTAACTGAGAGTTCTTTTTCCGATGACTTTTGGCTGTGTTGAGCTAACTGTTAACGTTAACTTGGCCAAAAGGTATGCTGAGCTGGATAGAAAAGACCAGAATGAATAGTACCCTCTCCTGGGCACAGAGAGGAAAGGGAATGAAAGGTTGTTGAAGTGGGGCCAGACTAGGTTAGGTGTGATAATGTATGCCTCTAATCCTACTCTTCAGAAGACCGAGGCAGGAGGACTGTCACAGTTGAGACTGCTTAGGCTACAGAGTGAGACCCTATTGTTGATCAAGGTTTCTGTCCCACTAGGTCCCACATTTGTTCGGTCCCAAATAAGCACACAGAGGCCTACATTAATTATAAACTGATTGGCCTATTAGATCAGGCTACTTATTATCTCTTATAGCTTATATTAGCCCATAATTCTTGTCTGTGTTAGCCATGTGGCTCAGTACCTTATTCAGCGAGGCGCGCTCATGTTGCTTCCTCTGTGCCTGGATGATGACTGCAGACTGACTTTTCATTTTCCCCAAATTCTCCTGTTCTTGTTGTCCCGCCTCTACTTCCTCCTGGTTACTGGCCAATCAGCATTTTATTAAACAAGTACCAGAAACAAATTTTTACAGGGTAACACTACTGTTGCACAGCACTTCCCCCCCCTCTCTCTTTTTTTTTTTTCAAAATAAGAACTCTGAATTGAATCTCACTTATTTAGCTTTCTTCCTCACCATTATCCATACAACTTGTAACCAACATTCTAAATAAAGTAAAACATCCATAATCCATCGTTTGGAAATGTGGGCATAGTTTTCCAGGATACTTCCTGCTGACTGGGGGGTGCTGATAATCTTATGGGGACCTAAAGAAAATTTTGAATTATGGCCAATTTCTGAACTGAATATTCTGTGAGGCTTGATCATCTCAGTCAGGCACAGAAAAGTGTTCCAAACATTGGAGAAGACCTTACAAATATGATATATAGTCACTTGATGACCACCAAAGACGGTTGGACCGCTGCCTCTTGGTGCATAGCCTCTAAGGGCTGTGCTCTCAAGATGATGTGTGTTCAAAAGGTCTTAGTTTTTGGATCCTTTACTTATTGATCATACACAAGAGGCCAAGTTTGGCAGTCCCAACTGATCCTTTCCATGCACATTTATCTGTTTTAGCTGTCAGTTAGCCAGGCTACAGATAGTGTGGTCTGCACATGTGGGTGGGAGTCAGGCCTTCCAAAGTCTCTGCTCAGCGTCTAGACTGCTGTGTGGTCATGAATAACCCGTTTAGGTTTTAGGTGCCAGAAGAGTCTCAACTGTCACTTCAGAGTTATTCTGATTATGTCTATCGTAAGTTTTGAAAGGATGAACTAATTATCGCCTTTAAGCTTATTTTGAAAATACTAACATAAAAAACTTAAAAAAAAAAACCCATGGAATGTAGTTTTCAGCCTGACACGGGAGGAACTTAGAAGTCACTCCTACCCCAAGCACAGGAAGGAAGTCAAATGGAGATGGTTAAATGGTTGTTGTCAGAGACAGGGAGGGTGAGAAAAAGGAGAGGAAGGTCAAGATACAAATTTACAATTGTGCCAGCCAGTCTAGATGACCATGGCACGGCATGAGAAATGCAGTTAAAATGTTATATTCTATACTGAAAACTTGCTGAGAGTAGATATGACGGTTATTGTTAACTGTCACTTGGCAGAGTTAAGAATCACCTGGGTATTTAACCTCGGAGCAGCTCCTAAAGTGGATTACTTGATTTTGCTAAGATGGTAAGTCCCACTCACTGTGGGCAGCACCCCATTTCCTGGACAGGATCCTGAACTACGGTAAGCCCAGAAAGGGATCCGAGAAATACCGAGATCTTCATTCATTGCTTCCTGATTGTGGACTTGTAAAGAGCAGGGATTCCCACCGTCAACAATATCTTGACGCAGTTGCTTTTGTCAAGTACTTTTACCACAGCAACCTGAAGAGAAACCAAGGCCTTAGATTTTAGCAATTTCAGAACTCATCCCCCACCTATGTACAGGGTAGGGAATAGTGGACGGCAGCGAGTAAGCTACTTTAATTGACTGAAATATTCATTTCACTGGGTACTTGCCTAACAAAATGTTATACTATGCACTTCAAACGAATATTTAATCAAACTAAGAAAGCGGCAGCTCTTCTCAGCTCTGGTGGAGAATCGAGATGGTGGCAAAACCATGACCCTGAAAATGAGAGAGGCAGATGAATGGATGTGTCAAATCTCAACCTAGCAGAACAAACGCTACATGTGGGAACCAGTGTCAGGGAGAAAAACCTGGACTGTGCATCTGAGTTGCTGGAGGCTCAACACTTCCTAGTTGGCCCTGAAAACTCTGTGGGATCCCTCCCAGTCAGGAGGGGCAGGAAGGAGGTGTTTGTACTGGGGTGTGTGTGTGTGTGTGTGTGTGTGTGTGTGTGTGTGTGTGTGTGAACAAATTCTCACAGCCAGGTTTGGGATAGGGAAAAATAGATTTTGAAATAACTTAGGACATTCTGTTCTTAACACAGCTCACCCTCAGAAAACATTTGATGTTCAATGTCTAATACCCAGGAACGTTCTCAGAACTCAATCAGCCTGGAAGAAGGGGCACACTGAACTCCAGACCCTCTACCTCCTCTGTCTCACCAGCAGAGTGGCAGAGTGCCACGTGGAGCAGCTCTGCGGAAGTCCACAGGCTCACCCAGGAAGGAGGGATCCTCATAGATGCGCGAGATGCGTTCCTTCCGCAGCATAGCACCGCATTACCAAAGGCTGTGACTGTAATTGCTTTTTACCCAGTACCTCCTACCAGTCATTAAGAAATACTAGAAGGCATGCTAAAAAAGCAAGGGGCATGCACAGCTTGAGTAGATAGAGAAAGTACTAGAAAGACCTGCAGATATGGCAAGGACCTCAGAATCTGTAGATTGGGAATTCAAGACAGCCACAGTTTCTACACTGAGGACTCCAATGGAAAAACACTAGAGAAAAAAAAAATAGGACACATTGATGGGTGGTGTCAACAGAAAGGTGGGATTAAAACTGAAATGGTGGGTATGAAAGGTTCAGAAATAGGGATGGGACGGAGAAGGAAATAAGTCTGAGGATTCTCAGCAGAACTGTAGCAAACTGAAAAGCAAGACGAAGCCCCCAAATCCAGCCAAACAAATGACAAGACTTGACTATCCAAGAACCGGAGGACAACTGCAGCAGATACCACAAAGAGAAGAGAAAAGAACTGTTTTAAGTTGTCATAGCTGGGAAGATTCCTTAAATTAGCATTAGATGCACACCTATAGAGTCAGAAAGCGCAGAGAACACCAAAGAGAATAAATATAAAAACCAAAATCTCCCCAATGAGTTAAATGCAAAATAAAACATTCATCCAGGACTTGGGGCACAAGCCTTTAAGTTCAAATGGACTTGGGAGGCTGAGGTAGGGAGATGGGCAAGGCCTGACAGGGCTACAGAGTTGGTTCAACAGAGGTGGTTCAAGGCTAGCCTGGGCGAAGCAGGAATAGAATGGTCCTTGGCTTGGTAAAGAACACCTAGAGAAAACCCATGGTTAGTATGACAGATGATTAAGTGAGATTTGTGGTGGGATCAGAAGCAAGGGTACCCCATCTTTCTTTCATTTTACGTTATTTTACTTTGTTTTACCTAGATGTCTTCCTATTTACCTAACCAAGGTTAGCCTTGAACTTGTAATTCTGGAGTGACTTTCAATCTGTCCCTACACATAAATTAAAAGCTGTATATGTATATTTTAGATGGAGAAAGGGCAGCTAGACATCTCAGCAGGTGAAGGCACTTGCTGCCAAATCTAATGACCTGAGTTTGATTCTTATAACCTTCATGGTGGAAGGAAAGAACCAATATCTACACGTATGCACTATGTACAGTTGTATACTATGGCATGCATATGTGTCAAGAAAATGTTAGGTGATGAACCCATACCTTAAGACATTACACTGTTTTGCTCTGCTAATAGACCTGAGGAGAAAAGGTATGTGAGCATCATCATAGACATTGGGAAGCATTCCCTAGTTATTCAACAAACACTATAAACAATTGACAAAACTCATGGAAAAACAAGGAACGATTTGCAATCACCTCATTTCTTTACATTGTTCTGGTTCTAATCAGCACATTTAATGAAATAAAAATATTAGAGGGCATGGCAGTCAGTGCAGGCTGCATAAAAAAAAATGTCCCAGACAGTGACTTTGCCAACAGCTATGTATTTCCTCATAGTCTTAGGGTCCGAGAACCTTAGGTCTAGTAGGGTAGATAAGGCCTTTTTTTCTTGGTTGTAGGTTTTGCCTTCTCACAATGTATGAATCTCTTTGTATAAGATTCCTATTGGATCAGGGCTCTACCCTTTTGGCCTCATTTAACCTCAAATACTTTCTTAGAGACCTAGTTACACTAGGGATTGGGGAGTCAACATTGTCGAGGGCCAGCTGTAATGATTCAGCCACACAATATGGCTGACACTTCTGGGTTCCAGGGCCACGCATGTGCAGACAAACCCTCAGGCAGAAGTGCCTAATGCCCCTGGGAATCTTAAAGGACCCCACGTGACCCATGTGCAGCATACATCATCTATGTATGACACAGCTACGTGAGCCCGTGCACACATGCGTGAGTTCCATCATCTGCGTATGACACAGCCGCATGATTCCCCTATGCGCATGCGCTAGACAGCTTTTAAAAGGTGGACGCACCATCTTCAAGCTCTCTCTGCACACCGACTTTGGCCAGGCCTGTACAGTGCCCCCCTCCCCCCCAATAAACTCCTAAGCAGATTTGTTCCGTGTTCCGTGTTTCCTTCTCACTCACACCAGGTAATTTCACCAGCCTCGACAAAAATACCTCTTGCCAGGGTAGAGGCATGTGGATTTAGAAATATAGTAAAGAATATGAAGATACGAATGAAAATAATAAACTGGAGAAAGATATAGGATAGTATCTGGAGGGAATTCCAGTGAGTACTGAAAATTTGCCCGCATTTAATTTCCAACTGCTTAATACCTCTGACTCCAAAAGAGAGGAGCTTCTAAGACAAAGACCACATTAACATGATACAAGGAAATGACCATACCAACTGAAGGTTGCAGGGTACATTCATAGTTAAACATTTTGTTGCTAGAACCAAACAAATTATGCTCACACACAAGACCAAAACATTCTGTAGGCAAATCACTCCCTGGATGCAATCCAATGTTATCTCCTTAAGGGAACTGGAAATTTATTGGATCCTTAGACTTTTGCTTGGGGTAGAAAACTACTTCCCTATTCCTGAAATATAAGGTCTGGCAATTAGCCACACCTGTTGACAATAACCTTGCGTGAGCAGAACTCTTTGCTCCACTCTAGGTGGGACCTTTGATTTGAGGTAGAGGCACTATTGTGCCTTGAAGGAACCTTCAGTCAACAAAATAGGCTCACATTTCCAGGCCTCCACACAACATATGAATTTTGATTGGGTACAAACATTCAGTAGATAACAGATATACAAAGTGGGAAGAAAAAGATACTAAGAAAACTTTTGTTGTGTATTTCGGTTTATATAATGAGAACTAATGAGAGATTGAAAGCTACCAAAATGAAAATGAACCTCAAGGAAAATCACTAACCGTGTTGAGGACAGAGCACCTGAGCACCGTAACAGCAGCAGCGTCGTTCATCAGAACAGGAGACACATCTGGAAGTGAATTTAAATTCAAATAAAAAAAAATCATCATTGAGTCATATCATGACTAACTCGGTCTCATTTTCCTGGGTTCCCTCCTCCTAGGGTCTATCATTGCTCCCCTTCCCCCAAACCTCTCTCTAATACCGAACAGAAGCTTAGGACACCTAACTTAAAAACGAAGAACTGAAGAACTACTCATTGCTGTTGTAGTCTGAAAAGCTGAATCATTTCTATATTTCTAAAGAAATCAGGTATAGACCACTTTTCAATTATCTAACTTCGTTTTAAATAGGTTCACATATTCATTAGATTCGAAATTGCGAAGCTGCAGAGTAAATACTTTCTTGTTTAGCCTTTCTCCCAGCCCCAGCCCTGGATGTCACCCAGGAGAAAGGACCAGTCAGCCAGAGAGAGTTGATGAACAGAAAGAGTGTGGGCAACCTGTCGGCTGCAGGACGAGGATTTTTGTATATTATGGCTTTGGAAACTGATCCCCTTGGCGCATGAGTCTGGAACAAACTATCCTGTTCCTCCAGACTTCCAAATTGTTGTGTGACAATGAAAACTGAATTTTCCATTGCGATCTCTGGGTTTTCTCGACAATGAAAGGAATTAGCACAGGTTTGGTGGATTCCTTTAGGAACAGGATTCCTTCAACATTCGAGTGTTCAAATTCCTTCATCTTTGTTAGAGTGAGAGTTTGGGCTTCATTCCTTAAGTAATGCCAAGAAGTTCTATCGCAAGCGCACTTCATTTCACCTAGCTGAGCTTTTCACCACATACTTTTTTTGTGGGCCTAGACACAATTTCATTATTTTTTCCAATTTTTCAACCCCAAACACCAAAACTTCTAGAGTATCTATTTTTAGGGAACAACATACAATAAGCAGCTTAGTTTTTTTAAAAAAAAAATCTGTAGCTGGGCTTTGGTGATTCAGGTTTGTATCTCTGCTGTTTGGGATATGAAGGCAGGAGGATCACAAGTTCATGGCCTGCTTCAACTGCAGTATAAAGTCAAGGCCCTCCTGGGTATCCTCGGTGAGGCCCTTTCTCAAAAGGAAAAAACAAGAGAGCTCCATTATACAACAAAGGGGGGGGCAATTTTCTTCCTATCACATCATAGTTTAAAAACTTCTCTCTAGCACAATGAAAGTAGAACAAAGCAGAGTCTGCTTTGTGACTCAGTTGAGTTTTGAAGGTTCCCATCTATACAAATCTGTCTTACAAAATAATTCAAATTTAATGTTTTGGGAGACCCAATTACCTCTATTGCCACCTGCTGGTAAACTTACTAATGTCTCATTTAATTCAGCGAATGGTTTTCTTGCCTCTAATTAAGCAAAGATTCATTAAGAAGAGAAATGAGCAGCAAAAGTAACTTCACAGATATGGCAGTGACCACTAGTTTCCACATGTGGCCATTAATCAGGAGGGTAAACTCCGAAGGACCATGCCATGTCCCTTAGTGGGTAGCTAGCATGGAAGCAAAAGGGGTAGCCTGGTGTGTAGACCCCACAGGGGTGCCTGGGGTAGCTGCCTGCCCACTTGGTTAAGAGATTACCTCTTCTGGCATCCATCTAAATATGGAGTGCCCCTCCCAGTAAAAGATTAGTTCTTAAAGACAATGAACAATTTTGAATGACAGTGTTTTAAAAAATATTAATCAAAGTGTTTGGGTCTCCCAATGAACTTAACGCCCCCCC
>NC_022010.1:55355474-55367930 GCF_000317375.1 Microtus ochrogaster
GTTCTCAGTAGTCCTCATTGTCTCCTGCTTTTCTCATGCCTGGTTTCTGCTTCATGTTTTCTTACATGCTGAGACACAACTCCTGCACACACTAGGGTTACCATGAGCATCAATTCTCCTCTTGGCTACTCTTATTTTTTTTTCTCTAACTATAGACCCCAAGTCCTCAGATTGTTTGGGATCTTAATTAAATAATAGAATAAAAAATTCGAGCCTTTTTTTCTGGGGGCACCTCACAACCCTGACTGACCATAGTGACTTCATCCTTTAAAATCCCCCGAGCAGCATTTGTTTTCCCTGTTATCTGTCGAAGGACACTAGGCTGTTTCATAGTTGGGCTGATTATGACTAGATCTTCTAGAAATATGCACATATGTGTATCCTAAGCTTTTATTTCTATAAGATTCATACTCTAGTGCTGGAATTATTGGCTCATGTGATTTGCAGACATTTTAACTCATTAAGGAACCCAACCATTGTGCAGAATCATCCCATTTGACATGGACACTCTGCTGCATGAAAGTTCCAGACACTATGTATTCCCATCTGTGCTTGGTTTCGTATTTATTATTATTTTAAGCATGGAGTTGTAACTCACTATGGATTTAGTTAATATTTCCTTAATGACCAGTGTTGAACAATTTTTAAATATCTACTATCATCCAGCTCTCTTTTCTTGGGTCAAGTGATCATTACATTATTTGTTACACACATTCAAATTTTTTTTTATTTTTATGGTGTGTAATGAGATTGGTTAGATATGTTCTGGGTACATCTTTTGGTGATACCATTTCCTTAAAAAGTGTAAACATCGGGCTGGACAGATGACTCAGTGGTTAAGAGCACTTGTTCTTCTAAAGGACCAGGGTTCAATTCCCAGGACCCACATGGTAGCTCATAACTATCTGCAACTCCAGTTCCAAGGTATTTGACACCCTCACATAGACATATATACAGGCAAAACACAAATGCACATGAAATATAATAAATATAAATAAAAATAATGTTTTAGAAAGTTTTTTTTTAAATGTATAACATCTAGGTCTTTTTTAGTATAAGCCTATTTCATTCTACTTGGTTCTTGGTAGTTTTACAGGTAGAATGCACATCATTCTACCCAGAACTATGGGTAATTTGTGTGTGTGTGTGCGTGCACATATTTATATGTACACATCTGAAAGGGAAACTCTATCAGGTATCTTAGCAGGTATCATAGCAAATAGCATCTCTCTTCCTGTGCTCTGAGCAAAGGCTCTTCAGTTAATTTAATAAGGAACGAAATGTGTAAGATGGTATATTTAAGCCTTTGCCCATGGTTACCTATATATTTTGATACTTGACACCCACTTAGGCACACCTCCTACATAAATACACAGATCAAGGAGTCCCTTGGGCTGCCTTCTCAGACATGAGCCTTGAGTGCAGCCTGCACATCAGCTTGGCCAGGCTGTAGGAAAAATAAGCAGGCGCTCCCAGCCAGAGGAAGTCATTTGCAGCTCCTCCCACTTACTGGTGGAATCTCCTTATTTAAAACAAACAGAGCTGGAAGCAGCAACTCCAGTGGCTGGCTATTAGCAAGTTCAGTTGTCAAAACACAGCCCTGGTCTTTAAACATATAAAACAGGAAACTCCAAAGCCAGCTCCTGACCATCAGTGACTCTGTAGCTGGAACCTCCTAGGGCATCTCTTTAGGACCTGTGAGGGCCGAGTGTTCTGAACACGCATACGCTGTGTTATAGTTTACTTGACAGAGGGTATGACCATCTCACAAAGGCTCCTCTCTCCTTTCCTTCCTTTCCTGTCTTCCGCAATTCAGCTACCATCTTCTACTAAGTCTACATCGTGTCAAATGAGTTTCTGAGAGCCATAATGTAACCAGGCTTGCAGTCCAGCTTCATAGACAAGAGAGATCCTGTGGAACTGGCTAAAATGGCCCAAAGAGTTAAGTGGACATGATTCAGGCTGCTTTAGGGAGATACAGCTCGTTTCCTGTGTCTTACATTCCCAGAATGGCCCCATATAACGTGGGATGCTCAAGGACAAGCCTGGCCACGTCCAAGCCAAGGAGGGAAGAGTTGTTCAGAATCCTTTGGTTCATCACGGACACCAGTCTTCACTATGCTGTAGATGAAACAGGAAGAATTTATGGTGCCCTCAGACTGGATTCTGATCATTAAGAGCACTGACTGCTCTTCCGGAAGCCCCAGGTTTTGTTCTCAGCACTCACGTGTAGTTTCACGACCATTTCTAACTCCAGTGCCAGGGGACCTGATGCCCTCCTTTGGGACTCCCGAGGGCACTGCACACACAGAGTTCACAGACACATATTCAGGCAAAGCACTCATATACATAAAATATTTTTTAATTCAAAAATAAACTTCTCTCTTGGCCTATTTGTTATAAATATTATATAAATGATATTTTAAAATAATATCTATAGAGTCTGAGATGGCTCAGAGGTTAAGAGCATATACTGCTCTTGCAGCAGGCTTGAGTCTGGTTCCCAGCACCCATGCCAAGGAGCTCACAACAACCTGTAGCTCCAGTTCTAGGAACCTCAGTCCTCTGGCCTGTGAGGGGTCCCTACACTCACACGTACATATCCATACCCTCCCACTGACACGTATACATAATTTAAGAGCAAATAAATCTTAAAAAATAGCTGCATAAATCTTTTGGTTAGGTGTAGTTTCCTGAAATCTTTTTATATTACATGTATGTGTGTATACATGTATGTGTATGTATGTAGATACTCTAATGTTAAGACAGATATGTGGAAGTTGAAGGACAGCATTCAGGAGGTGAGTGTCTCATTTCATGTGGGTCCTTGGGATTGAACTCGGGTCATCAGGCTTAGAGTAAAGGACCTGCTATCTTGCTATCTCCCACCGAATCTTACACAGCCAAGGGTTTTACTATGTTAATTGGAAATTCCCAGTCAATTAATTCTTGGGCTTCTAAAAGAATTGACGTATGGAATCATGGAGTCTGATCTTGACTATAAGATACAAAAAGAAAGACCAAAAGACTTGAAGAAGCTGTGGTAGAGGTAACAATTGTTGACTTTGGGGTGTAGGGCTGTGGATAATTTTTCCCATTTCTTTTATACTTTGCTTTAAGCTTTAAAGAAAAATGCATCTATTTTCTAAAGCATATGTGTTTTTTATGGTGACATACATGCATACGAATATATTTTAGAGATCCTGTTGTTGATTGCAGAGGTTCTTTCCTACCTGGTTTATCCCTCAGAGGACCTGGCACCATCCACCTATCTGAGCTTGAGCAATGTTCTGTGCTAGTTTGAATGAAAATGGCTCCCATAGACTCATAGGGAACAGCATTATGAAAGGTGTGGCCTTGCTGGAGGAAGTGCATCACCTGAGGTGGGCTTTGAGGTTTCAGAATCTCAAGCTAGTTCCAGTGTCTCTCTTTCTTCCTGTTGCCTCCTGATCCAGGTGTAGAACTCTCAGCTTCCTCTTCAGCACCAGGTCTGCCTGCTTGCCGCCATGCTTCCCGTAACGAACTAAACTTCTGAAATGTAAGCCAGCCCCAGTTAAATGTTTTCCATCATAAGAGTTCCCGTGGTCATGGTGTCTCCTCACAGAATAGAAGCCCCAACTGAGACCCTCACCCTTCAAATCTCAGTTTCTTCCGTACCAAAGTGGAATCGTTGCTGTTTCCCTTCCTCAAGGCTTTTGTGAATGTAAGGTGACAAGAAGCAGTGAATCCCTTCTTGCAGAGCCTGTGGGGTCAGTCCTCCACCATCTCCCACTCCTCCCAGGGGAAACATCTTCAGGGTCCTGTTAGAACTGTTGGAGAGAAATGGACTGGCTCTGTTTACTCGAGGCCACTGTCACAGTTGGCCATGGCATGATTTCTTGCTATTCTTAAATTATGCCTGAGAACTGCTTGACCCAAATTTCAGATTAATGCAGTCCTAAGGGCAATTATGCGAGAGTAAATAACGGAATGATGTGGTAGAACACAGGCACATGTGCTTTGGATTTGGAAAGACCAGAGTTTAAATTTGGCTAATTACTAACTGCGTGACCCCCGGCAAGTGACTTACGTTGTTGGAGTCATGATTTCCTCATGTTTGATAATTCTAACATCCGTGGAGCTCTTATGACATGCCAGACCCAGGCTCAGGATTTAATGTGTGTTATTTATTTCAACAGCATAGCAATTCCATGCCATGTAATTACTGCCACTTTATAGGTGAGGAAGGGTGACGTAAGCGGCAGTCAGGAAGCCATGTTCTAGGAGAGGAGAGCTGCAGCCAGCCAGTCTGGACTAGAGTGTACCCTCTTCTCCAGTCTGTTGTCAAATAGCTATTTCTAGCTTTCCAACGCAGAGGGCTTCTTTTGTTTTATTTTGTCTTGTTTTATGATATATGGTTTTGTTATGTAGCTCATGCTGGCCTTAGACCGACAGTTGTTCTGTCTCAGCCTCTTGAATTACAAGCAGGTCCTGCCATATCCAGGCACCAAGAGGGTAATTTGGGATGGTTATAGCGGTACATGTATACAGTGCTCCTAAAAGCTTATGTGGGGAAGCATGGTCCGGTTGCACTTGGGTTTTCTGTCTCCTGTGCACATTACTTGTGGTCTTCCTTCATTCCTTTTTCCTTGAGCAATTCAAAGAGAGACAACGAACTGGGATAAAACCGGACTTGCTGAACATAGCGGACAATGAGGACTACTGAGAACTCAAGAACAATGGCAATGGGTTTTTGATCCTACTGCACGTGCTGGCTCTGGGGGAGCCTGGGCAGTTTGGATGCTCAACTTACTGAACCTGGATGGAGGTGGGCGGTCCTTGGACTTCCCACAGGTCAGGGAGCCCTGATGGCTCTTCGGGCTGATGGGGGAGAGGGAATTGATCTGGTGGGCAAGGGGGGGAGGTGGGGGGCGGTGGCGGGGAGGAGGCGGAAATCCTCAATAAATAAATAAATTAAAAAAAAATCCTTTAATCGGCTACATGATGTCTTTCAGATAATTGCACTAATGTTTCTTATTCCAAACAGACTACTATCTTTAAAGGTTGCAAAGCAAGTGGTCCTGAATTGTATAAAAAAATTTTTTTTTAAAAAAATTGAGCAAACTGAGAGAGAAAGCAGTAAGAAACATTCCTTCATGGTCTCCACTTTAGTTTCTGCTTTGGCTTCCCTCTGTGAGGGACTGTGTCCTGGGACATGTAAGTCACCGAAACTCTTTCCTCATGAAGTCGCTTTTGGTCATGATGTTTGTCACAGGGACAGACAGCAAATTAGGGCACACTGGAGTTGGATTGTCCTGGAAAGATACCTGGTAATGGATCATTTCCCATTCTTCTTTAAGGCTAAGGAAACAGAATTCACTTTGAAGAGATTGGGATTATTCGGGAGAACATTTTAGGATGGCCACCACACTGCAAAATTTGCTTCCCACCACCTCAGGAGTTACCGATTCTGTTTGCCAATTATTTCCTTTTCCTTACTCCTGGGCACAGGGTATAATGAATGTTTTAGATTTCTATGATTATTATAGTGATATTTTATTTGTGTTTTAATAAATAGAGCTTTCCTGAAGATCAGAGTGCAAAGCTAGCCATACTAGTCAACCATATAGGCCAGACAGTGATGGAACATACTTTTAATCCCAGTAGCCACACTAGTTAGCCACAGAGGCCAGGTGGTGGTGGTGTACGCCTTTAAGCCCAGCACTATAGGGGAATATAAGATAGAAGGAGAAAGGAGCTCAGCATCTCAGTCTGCAGTCAGTGTGCAGTCATGCTGAGGACAGGATCATCCAGCCTTGTTAGAGGTAAAAACTCTCTAGTGGTTCGCTGTTTTGCTTCTCTGATCTTCGACTTGAACCCCAATATCTGTCTCTGGGTTTTTATTATTCGTGCCACAGACTATGTGGTGGTCTGAAAGAAAATGGCCGCCAAAGGAGGTTTGGCTTTGTTGGACTAGGTATGGCCTTGGCCTTGTAGGAAGAAATGTGTCACTTTTTGGGGTAGGCTTTAAGGTCTCCTATGCTCAAACTATGCCCAGTGATACAGTTCACTTCCTGTTGCCTGCAGATCCAGATCTAGAACTCAGAGCCTTCTCCAGCACCATGTCTGCCTGCATGCCACCATGCTTCCCACCAGTGATGATAATGGACTAAACCTCTGAAAATATAAGCCAGCCCAGTTAAATGCTTTTCTTTTTGCTGTGGCCATGGTGTCTCTTCACAGCAACAGGAACCCTAACTAAGACAGATTGGGTGGAACAGAGTCTTGTGACTAAAATCTCTGATTTTTTAAAATTTAATTGATTGAGTTATTCTTGGTGCTCTTATTAGGCAAGCTTTCTATCACTGAGTTAAACCCTTCGCCCCTTGATACTTGAATTTTGTTTGGAAATGACAGGTGACACTTCCAGATTGGAACTTGGAGCATGAGATTTTCCAAGACTTCCCCCACCCCATTCAATAAAATAACTAGCAACATTCAAGATGGCTATTCCATTGGATTGAGCCTTCCAGTGACTGCTACAAATAAAGATTCCTGCTGACTTCTGGTATTGGAAAGCTCAGTTTTCTGTTTTTTGTTTATTTGTTTGTTTTGGGGTTTTGTTTTTGCTTTGAAGCAGGGTTTCTGGCTGGTCTGGAATTCACTGTGTTGACCAGGCTGGCCTTGAACTCATAGAGATAAGCCTTCTTCTGCTTCTTGAGTGTAGAGATTAAATATGGGTGTCCTGTACTCAGCTCAAACCTTTGTTCTTTTAAGTCAGTAAGTTTGGGGTCATTTGTTACTTTAGCATAACCTAGACAGTTCTGACTGATACACTCATATAATGTTTTGCAGGCCAACGCTGTGTAAGTTTCCAACATGCTCTCAGTGTGAGGAAAGGGAGGAAGGAAGGGCAGAAAGAAGGAGACTGAGAGGGGAAGATGGGGTGCTCACTTTTGGTTCTGAAGACACCTGTAGGAAGCTGTTCTTCTACTTTGAAGAAGCATCAGAGACGCATGTGGGAATGAAAGTGTCTTGCTTGGGGATGGTGCAGACATTAGGAGCACTTGCTGAACATGTAGAGAAGGCAGCACCCACGTGATGGTTCATTGTCATCTGTAACTCCAGTTCTTAGAGATGTGATGCCCTCTTCTGGCCTCTGTGAGCACCTGCAAGCAGGTGGTGCACATACACGCACAAGGCAAAACGCTCATACACATAAAATAAAATTTAATTACAGATTTAAAAGAAATAAAAGGAGTGTGTTATTTAGTATTTCTAGCAATTATTAAGTGACTATCACTAAATACTGTTGACTGTGAAGTGTTGGTTTATTATTTTCTGAACAATGAAATCCTTAGAGATACATATTCTGGAGACATTTCATTTAATTTTGGAACTGAGCTCAGCCAAAATAAATATGACTTCTCCACTAGCTTTTTAAACCTTGCTGGTTTAATTCTTAGCTTTTCTCACCAGTCACAGTCTCTAATGGGCATGGGGAGATGTCTTAGGATCCTAGGATACATGTATTAAAAACAAAACCAAGTTAATAAAATCCTTATGATTTAAAAGAGAGTGTTGAAGCACATTCATATTCAAATAACAGTTTCCTCCCCTTACCCCCTCTTAAGTCAAGTAAATACTTCAGCCCCAACTTGAACTGAAACCTCATGTTCTTCTCAGAGAGTGGAGTGTGTTGCTGTGTGGGGATAGCTGGCAGTGACTCATTCTGCGGATCAGTGGTCTCAGAAGGCACTCACTCCCTGCCAGACGTCTCCAGCCCAGAGGAAGGAGCAGGAGGGAAAGGGGAAGGAGGTGGGAAAAATGAGGTTTCCTCCCAGAGACGCAGCCTACGGTTGCAGGAAGGCATGCAAGGTTGAACACCTTTCCAGCTGATACCAAATGTTCCTTCCGCTTCTTGCCAGCCATTACTCCATAGCATACTCCAGGTACCACTTGCCAGCGAGCCATTAGTTCTTGCCATCACCAGATTGTAAGTTTCTGGTGTGCAGGCATCATATCTTAGTCATTCTCCTCCCCACTCCCCGTGCCCACATCCTGAGCCTGGGCACAGTGGAGGCCAGCAATAGGGATTTGTTAAGCAAGCGATGCTTAAGGACCTTCATCCATCCTCCACACTGTGGTTAATAAGCTGACCCAGAGAGGACGACATTGTCCTTATGCCTCCAGTCCGCCTACAGGCAGAGGTTGTGAAGCTCTTAGCTCCTGCCTTCATGTTACCACTTTCATTCTTATGTGAGTCCTTGGACACTGAACAAGCTTTGTGTAGGAATTCAGCTATTATCCCAGTTGCTCACCTATAGCATGGAAAGAAAGCATAAGCAGGGTTAACGGAAGGAGTAAAAGCCAATGACTTTCTCAGAGAGGGACAGTGGCTGGAATATATACATCCGTTTCTGTCTGTGCCATCTAGAAACTGTGACTTGGGCAATGTTTGCTTTTGTCAACAGAAGAGTTGGATCAGGGGACACTGTAGGCCTACAGACTTCGGTAAGACAAGCTCTGTGACTCTAGGATATAGTTCGTCTCGACAGGCACACTGCCAAGTCTGTGTATGAGACATGTACAAATAAACTAGATCGCCCCCAAATGTGTGAGCCAAGAGCTTAGGGAAATCTAAAAAAATCAACCAGGATAAGCAAGCAGTAAACTTAGGCCAGTGGACCAGCCAGTTCTCAGAATCCAGCCAGTGGGTGTCTGTTCAGATAGTGTCGGCCTGGGGAATTGGATAGGAAGCTATGACTGACCAGAAAAACAGTGGAGATCAAGCAATACTGGCAGGCAGTTTGGAACAGAGTCCTGGATAGAGGTTGACCTGTACTTGGTGACAGCCTAGAGCTTCTCTACAAAGAAATATTTTTAAGGGTCAGCTTCCTCTGCTAACACAGAGGCAATGTACTGGTCAGGCCAAAGTGGATGGCCAGTCTCTTCTTTTTACTAATCTAGGAAAATTAACAAACTGGCATTGTCCCGGACAATCCCGCCTCATCTCCCTGATTTTGGTGTTTCTGTGTTGGCACCTGGATCATGGGGGATGGCACCAAAATTTTGTCAAAACTTGGAGCCTGAAGACACAGTGGTGTGACTGAGAGGCCAAGCCCATTGGTGGATCCTCTCTGTGTGTCACAGTGTAAGGCTGTTGTGCTGGTCAGTTTTATTTCAACCGTATACAAGGTAGCATCACCTTTATCAACTGAGAAAATGCCCTGTGAAGACTAAGGTCAGTGTTCTATTGCTGTGAGGAGACACCAGGATCAAGGCAAATCTTATAACAGAAAGCACTTAATTGGGGCTAGATTGCAGTTTCAGAGGTTTAGTCCATTATCATCATGGTGGGGAGCTTGGTGGCACCCAGGCAGACATGGCGCTGGAGGAGGAACTCAGACTTCTACATGACTTTCTTTTTTTTTTAAATTTATATATGTTTATTATAATACTGGGTATCTCAATCTAGCCAGTCCACAGAGTATTACTGTATGAAAATTGAAAAGAATTCTTCATCTCTAGTATTTTTCATAATTGAATAGATTAATGCTCTAATTTTTCTATACAACTTTTTTTTTTTTATACATGACTTTCTGAGGACAGCAGCAGAGAGAGACACTGAACCTGGCTTGAGCTTTTAAAACCCTCTGTAATGGCAAGGAGGACAGTTGTCAAAGGCTAGACTCCGGTGCAGACCTGTCCTGAAGATTCTGAGAAGAATGCTGGGTAAAGTTCCTCTGTCCCCAGAACTCTGTTTTGACGGCTGAAACCACTTGGCACTGGGAAGTTACACCAGGACTGCAAAGTCAGGGCCCTGCTTGGATACTTCACAGAGAGAAGGCAGTAGGTTCTCTCCCCACGCAGCGGTGCTGTTCAGGGGTAGAAGCCAACAACAATATGGAATGACAGAAGCCACTTCACAAGCAGGAAAAGGAACACAGAAAAGGGAACATAGCAGAACTCATGAGAAAGACACAGCTCTGTGGCTTCCGTGACTGTGGTCACAGGTATTATATTTTAAATGAAAGTAACATGTGTCCCATCTCCTGGTCATGACAACTAAACAATCATTTCAAATGCTCCATCTCTTACCTATTCCTTGGGGAGAAATTAACTGAGCACAAATAACCACGAGCTTTATTTACGGACCATGTCTTGTTTTTATACTAGACTTTGCAGCCAAAACTATTTGCCCCAGAGCTGTTTGGAAATGTCTTACTTGAAGGCCTCCCAAAAGATGGCCAACAGCTCCAGCCCTTCTTTTTTTTTTTATGACTGTGCCCATTAGATGAAATGCTGCTAATATTCTGCTCCACTATGTGAACTTAGGCAGGCTCTCCTTCGGGAAGAGGCCGTTGACGATTAGCGCAGGGCAGCACAAGGTCACGCGAAGCAAAACCAGTACAAAAGAAAACAAAAAAAAGTCATTATCTAATTTTGTTAGTCATTCTAGTCCTCGTGGACTCTTCCTGAGGCTGACTGTCAGCCTCTGACAAACACGCCAGTGTGTAGGTGTCTGTCTTAGCTGAGGGAAGGGGAGTCCCACGTCCCTCTTTCCAGGTAAGAAGTCTAGCTGAACAATAGGGTGAGTAAACAAAGCACACGGTTTGCAGTGTCCTGGTCAAAGAAATAAGTAAGGTAAAAGTAAGGGTTAAAAATTGCTGTTGAGGGGCTGGAGAGATGGCTCGGTGGTTAAGAGCATTGCCTGCTCTTCCAAAGGTCCTGAGTTCAATTCCCAGCAACCACATGGTGTCTCACAACCATCTGTAATAAGGTCTGGTGCCCTCTTCTGGCCTGCAGGCATATACACAGATAGACTATTGTATACATAACAAATCAATAAATAAATATTTAAAAAAAATTGCTGTTGAAACCTAGGTGTGGTGGTGGTGCAGGACTTGCAGACCAGCCCCTTTGGGAAGCAGAGGCAGGCAGATGTCTGAGTTCAAGGCCACCTTGGTCTGTAAGTTGAGTTCTAGGACTGCCAGGGCTACGAAGAGAAACCCTGTTGAGAGAGAGAGAGAGAGAGAGACACAGAAAGAGAGAGAGACAGAGAGGGAGGGAGAGGGAGAGAGAGAGATATGGTGGTAGCATATAACTTTAGTGCCATCACTTGGGAGGCAGAGGCAGGCAAGTCTCTGAGTTCAAGGCCAGTCAGGTCTACAAAGTTTGTTCTAAGGCAGCCAGAGTTACACAGAGAAATTCTGTCTCTAAATAAATGAATAAATGAATAAATGAATGAATGAATAAATAAATAAATAAATAAATAAATAAATAAATAAATAAATAAATAAAATGTACTGTTGAGTTGCCAGGACCAAGAGATGGGAGACAGTGTTTCCTCCTTCAAAACAAAGTATCTCCATCCACAACCCATCGGGCTCGGGGAGATGGGACTCTTTCTTGAGTTCAGCCATCATTGTTTCTTGTGTTCCTCCTCCAACTTGTGTTTTATTGTCACCTATGAATCAGGTGGCTTCTGTCATCCTGTTCTATTGCTTCTGACCTCTCCCTTGGAGCTCACTGCTATCACTATCACCTCGAGGACATGGATTGTGCTGCTGCTGAAGCTTCCCCAGTTACTAGAGTGGTATGCTATAAGCATACAGATCACCACAGGGAACAAAGTCTTGGTCCTCATACTTATAAAATGGGGTTATCTACCATCTCAGTTTACTTCACAAGATGATATCAGAATATGAAAACTGGAAAAAGATTCTGCCCCGCTAGACACGCTGTATCAGTGGATAGTGCCAAGCATTGCCGTTACTTCTATACTGAGATAAATAAGTTTTTTTCAGAACTGGAAAAGGTTTCATGCAGAAGACCATGCAGAAGTTTCATTTTGATTTTCGTCAAAGTGGTCTGGTGGTTGTGATGATTAATCTTGAGTGTCACTTTGACTGGATTTGGAACCATCACAGAAAAATACTTTTGGGTTTGTCTGTGAGAGTTTCATAAAAGCATTAAACTCACCAGCGAAGATCCACCATGAATGTGGGATTCCCTAGGCTTGGCTCCTGCATTGAATAAAACAGAGAAAGCAAGCTGTGTCAGCCTTCATCTTTCACTGCTTTCTGACAGTGGATACAATGTGACCAGCCACAGCCCACCCCATCACTGTGCCTTCCTCACTATGATGGACTATCCTTCCTTCAGCTGTTTTCTGCCAGATACTTTGTCTCAACAAGAATTGTAAAAAAGAACTTAATTGAAAAAAAAAAAACCACCACCACCACCACCACCAACAACAACAACAACAACAAAACCCCCCAAAAGATTAGCCTTCCTAAAACCTAGCCTGTAAAACCTGGTAAAATAAAGCTCTTGTGTGATCATATCAGCTCTGGCTAAGTATTCAGACAATATTGTGTCTTCTTCTTCTTCTTCTTCTTCTTCTTCTTCTTCTTCTTCTTCTTCTTCTTCTTCTTCTTCTTCTTCTTCTTCTTCTTCTTCTTCTTCTTCTTC
>NC_022010.1:55368043-55371202 GCF_000317375.1 Microtus ochrogaster
GGGTCCTGATGGGCTCAGGCCCCCACAGCAACCGTGCCTGCTCTGTTCTTCCTGCTGGAGCCTCCCTGGCTGATTAAGTCAGAGGCTTCGCCTAGGTTTTGTTGGCTGGTGAATGGAGCCTCTTCAGTGCTCACTGGAGTGCGGTATCATTGATACTTCCTCCCCAGCCTCCCTCCCTCTCCCAATGCAGCTGAGCTGATGGGTTAATCCTGTTGTGTGACCTAAGTCTTACAGACCCAAGTGCAAGTTGGGGTAGAAAAAGAAGGCTAGGGTTGATCAGGACTATGGAAACCTTTCTTGGCATGTATAATCTAATCTCTGCATTTTACTTAATTGGGTTTAATTGGGGCCCAGGGCAGAGCAGTTAAAAGGCCTGGCCTGCATCTTGGAGAGAGTTAGGGTAAGCCTTGACTGGACTTTGTAGTCTCCTTAGAGGGAAGTTTGCAAGAGCTCTGATTGCTTTGCTATGGAACACTGTGTTGTAGTAAGAGCTGCGAGGCTAGCTTTACCCGAAATAATTACACGGAAACTGTATTCTTTTAAACACTGCCTGGTCCATTAGTTTCAGCCTCTTAACCCATTTCTAATAATCTATGTAGCACGATGAGGTGCGCTTACCAGGAAAGATCTTAACCTGCGTCTGTCTGGAGTGGGAGAACCATGGCGACTCTTTGACTCAGCTTCTTTCTCCCAGCATTCTGTTCTGTTTACTCCACCCACCTATGTTTTAACCTATGAGGGCCAATCAGTTTCTTTATTGCTTAACCAATGAAATCAACAGATAGAAAGATGACCCTCCTCCATCAACATTGCATCTAGACATTGAGCAATAGCTGTGGCTCCAGACACAGGGCACCGACATTGCCTAGCAGCATGGAGCAATGAGACACTGTGTCTAGATAGATGGACAGGGATAATTCCAGACCCCAGCACAGCGGTATCTAACCACATCTTTCACATCCTTAGAGCAAAGGGCAAGACCTGATGATAGAAGTCATGCCTTTTTCTCGGTAAACATCCAAGAGATCTGGGGTACTTTCTAGTAAGTTTCCCTCACATCCCCCAACCTCACACCTATTTCCCAAGCCCTTGGGTCTGTGAACTGTCTGGCACTTTTCCTTCTTAGAGACATTTTGTAGCATTCATTACTTCTTGGCATCGCACGTTTGTTTGTTGCCTCTCACTGGAGTGAATTTCATTAGGACAGTTTGTCCACTGACCCACCTCCCTGCAGGGTTGTCTACACTGTGCTGCACACTCAAACAATAGGAAGAGTAAATGAATCAAAATTGCCTTCCTGCACGTTGGCAAGGAAGAGGAAGGAGTGTGTCTTAGCTACAAAGGGAAGGAAAGGACTCCCCAGCTCAGCTAAATTAACGCTGCACCTTCTGGGTTCCACAGTCTCCCCTGTGGCTCCCTAAAACTATAATCCCTGGTTTCTGTTCTTTCTTAAGGCGGGCTCTTTCATCTTATCAGTGGATATAAACAGCTGGTAGCCCGTACAGAGCCTGACAACCTCAGAAGCACATGAACTGAGAATACCACTCTCCCCAAAATGGAATTCCTGGGAACCTTTGCCCTTGAGCTTGGAATGATGAACATAAAACAGCCAGAAACAATAGTAATTATAATAAAAGAGTGTTAAAAGGATATGAAGAGAAAAAGAGTCATGCTCATGTTGACTTTACCCATTTAAATTAGCAGCACACGTTAAAATGCTATTTAATGTTACATGGAGATTTAAGAACATTTCTACTATTCAATCCAAACATTTTACTACTGAAAATCTATTCAAGAAAGATTTATGCAAAAGAAGGGTCTTGTCATACCGTTTTTAGCATTTCAACTTTGGGAATAAAAACCTTAATGGTGTTGGGTGGTAGTGGTACATGCCTTTAATCCCAGCATCCGGGAGGCAAGCAGATCTCCGACTTCAAGTTCAGCCTGGTCTACAGAGTGAGTTCCAGGACAGCCAGGGCTACACAGAGAAACCCTGTCTTGAAAAACCAAAACCAGAAACACAACAGCAAAAACCAAATCAAACCAAACCAAACAAAAAAATGGTAATGGTGATAAAAAAGCAGTATTACATACAAACATGTTACATACATCCAGATTACATATGTACACATGTGAGCAGCAGAGCTTGCTTCCTGCTTGTGGAGACTTTGGCTAAAATTTCAACAACCCCAGTGTTCAGTTTATTTTTCTGTAAAATTCTGTTTCTTTAAAAAGAGCACCTATGGAGGTTAGAAAAATGGCTCAGCGGTTAAGAGCACTGGCAGCTTGGCCAGAGGTTCTGAGTTCAATTCCCAGCAACCACATGGTGTCTCGCAACCATCTGTGGTGGGATCTGATGCCCTCTTCTGGCATAAAGTCATACATGCAGACAGAGCACCCATCCCATTAAAGAGAGAGAGAGAGAGAGAGAGAGAGAGAGAGAGAGAGAGAGAGAGAACCTACTTCATGAAGTTGTAAAGATTAAAGATCATCGCAGAGAAAGCAATGTTACACAATGGTTACCTGCTAATGTTTCAACAGGAAACAGTACATGAATTCATTACAAGAACACTGGAAGTACCGTGTAGAGGTTCAAGGCCAAGTTACTGGTTCACATTTTCAATCAGTTCAGGTTTCGGGTCCCATTCTAAACCCTTACTGAAAGTACTTTTTTCCGTCTTCTTCCCCAATTAACCAAAAATAACTTGGCTTTGAAGAACAGGGAGATAATCCCTCTCTTTCAACCGTTTTGTCTAGGTACCTTCTGTCTGGGGGAGGGGGGGAGGACGCTGGTGGAAGAATCCAAGAAGTAAAGAGAGTCCAATTAACGGGACCGTTTCTTTCCTCTCTGCCTTTTGAGTTGTTTCTAAACTTCTCTTTAACCGTGGAGCCTACAGATTTTACCTACTCGCTTTCTCTCTCTCAAGTCCCGACTCAATTCTCTGGGCCACAAAAGATCAAATCTGAAGCTATCACCAAGTTGCGCAGATCTGGAACCCCTTAAACAGAGCTAGGGGGTTATTGGAGAAAAGAACAATGCCTAATTGGAGCAGCTCTGAGAGCCGTCATTAGCAAGCACACTGATCTTGAACCTTGTAAAATGAATGTATTGACTCTGCCTGCAAGGCTCTACCCTCAGCCCTGCTCCTCTTTTTCTCC
>NC_022010.1:55371342-55418099 GCF_000317375.1 Microtus ochrogaster
TGTGTGTGTGTGTGTGTGTTTGCAGTGAAGTTCTTTGGGTTGCCCTTAATGCTTTTGAATTTATGCTTGTGAAAAAGTGTACCTACACAATGCTTTTTGCATGTTTGTTTATTTCAGCATATCTCTAAGTATTTGGATACGCTTATATCAGCTCTTGTGTTAACTAACTAGAACAGCCTTTTAAGAGAGGGAGATGTAAGGGATTCCAGAGTGCTATCTATTCCACATATGAATGAAAGAAAGAGGAGGCTGCCCTATGCAGTGATTGCAATTATACCCCTTACGTTGTCTGGGCTGTTAAAGACGACATTCAGCTAACCACTCTGCATCTGCATCTCTGCATCTGCTTCCATTAGTTTTTGGGTGAAGGTTTTAGGAGGTCATGTCTATTTCTCCTTCCTAGGTGGACCCATGTATGTCTGTCTCTCTTTGTTACCTAGCTTCTCTGGGGTTGTAGACTGTGGGGAACTAACCACTGGACAGAACTCCAGGAGCTCGTACACCATTGTCCCTTCATGTAACCACGTCCCAGCTCCAGGTCCCAGTCCACCAGGCAGGAGCCCACAATCCTCTTAAGGGCCTTTAAACATTTTAATTCATCTGGATTTTTTTTTCAGGAATATGATGCATACCAATCATTTGTAAATCAGAAGAGAGGGAGGAGTGATAACATGAGCAAAGGTGTCAGGACCATGATGGGGAAACCCA
Source organism: Microtus ochrogaster (assembly GCF_000317375.1). Classification (NCBI taxonomy): domain Eukaryota; kingdom Metazoa; phylum Chordata; class Mammalia; order Rodentia; family Cricetidae; genus Microtus; species Microtus ochrogaster. The sequence goes on from NC_022010.1 coordinate 55,372,051, forward strand.
CAGAAAAAAGTTGACCCGAACTAGTGGCAGCTCACTGACCCAGACAGACAACCAGGAAACCCACATAAGACTGATCCAGCCCCTCCAGGATACAGTGGTGAGTGGCTTGGGCAGTTTGTGGGGCCTCTGAGAGTGGGACCAGGAGCAAATCTTAATGAATGGTCTGGCTTTTTGGAGCCCATTTCCTATGAAGAGGAGGAACCTTGCTTGGCCTAGACATGAGGAGGCAGGCCTTGGTCTTTCGTCAACATGGTGATGTGATGGAATTTGTTGACTCCCCATGAGAAGCTTCACCTTCTCTGAGGAGTGGATGGGGAGTAGGGTGAGGAGAAGGTGGGAGGAGCAGGAGGGGAGGGAGGGAAAACTGGGATTAGTAAATAAAATTATATATATATATATACACGTATACGTATATACACACATATATATATACGAAATCATTCAAGCTCACATTCAAACTTTCACAGCTGCTAATTTTTCCTTTGTGTTCTGCCTTCTCCCCTCCAAAGCATCAAACATTACTCTTTACAACTGATTGATATGTAACATATTCTTGAAAAAAAAATCCAGATGAATTAAAATGTTTAAAGGTCCTTAGGAGGATTGTGGGCTCCTGCCTGGTGGACTGGGACCTGGAGCTGGGACATGGTTACACAAAGGGACAATGGTGTAGGAGCTCTAGCATCCTTCCACACATGCTCCACGGCTGTCGCTTTCCGCTTCCAATGTCTAAGAGAGTAGAGGTTTTATTTATTTATTTATTTATTTATTTATTTATTTATTTATTTCGAGACAGGGTTTCTCCCTTCGTAGTTTTTCCTAGCTCTTGTAGACCAGGCTGGCCTCGAACTCACAGAGATCCGCCTGTCTCTGCCTCCCGAGTGCTGGGATTAAAGGCGTGCGCCACCAACACCCGGCCGAGAGTAGAGGTTTTTTATATAAACTCATGCTTGCCATTTTTGGTTACCGGTAGGAAGTAAGAATATTGCTGAGGTTAGGAGCACCGTTTCTGCTGCCAGTCAGTCTTGGAGATGAGGCCCTGCTCTGCCATACTTGCTACATAACCCTGGATGACAGCTCCTCTCTGAGCTGCAGTCACTGCTCATCTCTGAGTCTCAGTTTCCTCATAAGTACATAAGTGGAAAATAATGCATGCCTGATCCTGATAGAGATAGGCTTTAAGGTGACGATGGATGTCAAAGGCACTAGCCCTGTGCCCGCCACATTAAGACAGCACACACCAAATAATAGCCATCTCGATGATGCGCTTTTCTCTTCGGTATGATGTAATATGAATTTTGCATCCGATCCAGAGTGTAGTTAGAACTTAGAGTAGGGGTGTACACAGGAAAGTAAGGGGCAGATGGTCATTCCAGAAAAACTCACTTGCTGCTCTGAGACACTGGCTGGCTTCTTATAGGCTCAAAAGACAGGTCCTATGCTGGCTCTCAACCTTTGCTGACTGAGCTTCCTGCCCACCCCTTAGTTGTAATGTTCCCTGTTCCTGTGATAGAGCTTCTTTCCTTCCCTGGAACCTACTAGCCCAAGTCCTTATCCTTCTGACTCTGTCGTCTTTGTTCCTTGCCTCTCCCGAGTTCAGGCTTTCCTTCCTGGTTCACCTCTCCACTTCCCTAGGTTTCTCCAGTCTCTCATTTTGTTTCCCTAGCCCAACCTTGATTCTTTCCATATTAACCCCTCCGAGTAATAGAGGCATTTTACATTGCTTATTTTTCTTACAGTTTTGACAAAAATACCGCATAGGAATAGCTTTATGGAGGATACATTTATCTGGGCTCATGGTTTAAGGGGTCTAGTTCATCATGGCATGGAAGGCAGGGCACCTACGACCACCTTTGTCTCCAGAAGCTGGGACATGGGGCGCAGCTTTCTTACATCACTAAAGATTGGGAAGCAGGGTGCATGGGAAGCCATTCTATAACTCTTAAGTGTTAAAGCCTTAAGTCTGTCAGCTTGGTCCCATGTCCAAAAGGTCCCACAACCTCCCCAAAATAGTGCCACCAACAGGAGAGCCCGTGTTCAGATACACAGGCCGTGGTCTGTGGGAGAAGTTCAATGGTAGAATACTTGCCTCCCTTACACAGGACCCTAAATTCAATCTCCCAATACAACAAAACAAAACAAAAACAAATATAAAAGGGTTGGAGAAATAGCTCTGTCAATAAAGTGTTTGCTTTGCAAGCAGAAGGACTTCAGTTCAGTCCTCAGGTTCCCTTAAAGAAAGAAAGAAAGAAAATAAGCTGGGTACAATGGTGCATGCTTATAGTCCCAGCTACGGGGACACAGAGACAGGGGGATTCCTGGGACTTGCAAGCCAGACAGCTTAGCCTACTTGACAACCTCTGTGCCAATGAGAAACCCTGTCTTTACTTGTTTATTTGTTCTTTTTAAAAAGGATTTATTTGTGCATCTGAAAGTTTTGCTTACACGTAAGTAAGGGCACCGTGTGCGTGTCTGGTTCTCACAGGGGTCAGGAGACAGTGCCATATACTCTGAAACTGGAGTTTTGAGTGGTTGTAAGCCACCATGTGAGAGCTGGAAATCCAGCTCACAAGAGCACCAAGTACTCTTAACTACTGAGTCAGCCATCCAGCCTAGAGAAACATTAGCTTTAAAGTAGAAGGTGCCTAAGGAACAACACCTGAGGCTGTTCTCTGCCTCTACATGCATGTATGTGTGCATCAGCACCCACCCGCACACATGCTCCCCAATGCATACATAGGCACATATACAAACAGATACATAAACTTGCAGGGAATGTTCCAAATTAAAACCATTACAGATTTCTTCCTCCTTCCCGTTTGCTGGGGACAGCAATGTTGCTGTAGTCTCCCAAGTAATATCATGAACCAGCATTGACAGTGATCAGAGCCTGAGTGTCAGAGAAGCTAGGCATCACCTCCCAAATCAGACCAAATGGGTTTGAATTTCTAGCTTTTCTTTTGCAAAAGACTTTCTGTGCTTTTCTGTTAATTAACTTCATAATCTTGTAGCTGCTTTTCTAAACCCAGGAAGAACTCGAAACATCACCCTTTTCCCTCTTCCAGTCAGAAAACTTTGATGAAGTCCCTAGCCTGAGCTGATGTGAGGCTGGTTATAATGCCCATTTGTTTCATTAGTGTGATCAATAAAGTAAAGATTCCTGAGGACTCTGCTTTTCTCTCTACCACAAGTTATTATTGAAGAACTTGAAAGAGAATCAACAAGTCTCAGACCAGACTTCCCTACCATCTGAAAGATGCAGGGCCTGCCTGATGCATTATAGCAGTTACCTTGCAAAGTATGTGAAAACTGGCATGCTAGAGCGCTGAACCTCCAGCTCAGGTGGACAGATATTCCATGTGTGTTGTTACTGCCATCTCCCACTTGGGCTGATATTCAATTTGCCAGTCTTAGTTTAGGTTTCTATTATTGTGAAGAGACACTGTGACCATGGCAACTTTTATAAAGGAAAACATTTAGCTGGGGCTGGCTTACACTTCAGAGGTTTAGTCTGTTGTCATCATGGTGGGAAGCATAGTGGCATCCAGGCAGGTAAGGTGCTGGAAAGGTAGCTGGAAGTTCTACATCCAGATCCACAGGCAGCAGCAAGAGAGAGACACTGGGCTTGGCTTGAGTATTTAAAACCTCAAAGCCCGTCCCCATGACACACTTCCTCCAACAAGGTCACACCTACTCCTTCAAGATCACACTTTCTAATAGTGCCACTCTCTATGAGCCTAGAGGGGCTCTTTTCATTGAAGCCACCATCTAGGTCCTAGCAAGGTTGACGTGAACTAGTTTTGCAGCAACTCCAAGTAATCAAAGTTGGGTTATAAAGTAAAGTAAGTCTCCCAATTCAGTTGTCAAGGGAGAAGAATGACACCTAGGGCAACTAGGACAGCCCATTCAGGCTGAGAGCAAAGTGTCCTTTGTTTATATTATTGAAATGCTAGAGTTATGGAAATTATGGAGTTATAGAACCTCTCGGCGACAACTCCCTTGACTCCTTACAATGTTGACACAGACAGAGGTGTGGTGGGTGCTCAGAATGGAGCTATATGAACTCAGGGAACAGAGGTCTCAGTTGCACAGATGTGAACCACAAAGATCGGAGACACTGGAGCCTTCATCTTTTTCTTCATGATAAGAGGAAGCTGAAACTCAGACAAAAATATACCCTGCCCAGGTCTCTGAGGTCTGGAAATCTGAAAAGAAGATTGCAGAGAAAGAGGGTGGTATATGAACGTATGTGAGGCCTGAGAACCTGGAGCCTGTCAGGGGTGAGTGAATCTCCATGCAGTCAGTAGGCATGAGCACACACTGATGGGTGGCTGTAAGCCAGGAGAGCGAGGAACCGTCATTCAGCACAGAAAAAGATAAGGGGACCACGAACATTTCAGCCAGGGCAATTCTCCATCGAATCTCAGCTCCTTTGTTTACTCAGAAAGTGCCCACGAATGGATCCTTAGGTTCTTGCTTGAATCAGGTCATTTCCACTGGACTTCGCCTTGGTGAAATGATGTGGTCCATCCCTCATCAGACACTGTTCAGACTGGAACAGAGCCAGTGTAGCGTGCCCTCTGCTTTGCTGAAGTACACTGCATACCATATCTTGTCTTTAATTTTGAGGCATTTTCCCACTGGGGTTGGGGCATAGATACTGACAGGGACACTCATATGCAAGCAAATAGCAATGAATATGGAGCCTTGGCTAAACACTGAGTTCTCTTGTTGCTTAGGCGAAAAAGTACACAGAATAGCCCTTCATTTTCACCAGCTTTAAGCAAACTATTTATTTGTTTGCATGTTTATTTATTTATTGTGTGTTATGTGATTTGCCCGCATGTATATCTGTACACAAGATGCATGCTTGATTCCTGAGGAGTCCAGAAGAAGGTTTCAGATCCCCTGGAACTGTGGCAACAGACGGTTGTAAGCTGCCATGTTGGTGCTGAGAATGAAACCCAGGTTCTCTGAAAGAGAAGCCAGCCCCTGAGCCATCTCTCTAGCCCCATTTTCACTATCATGAAGTCCATGGAGGTACGGGGATCCATCTAAAACAGTTGTTACTGATTAACTAAAGACTAGCAAGAGCTAGAGAATTATACATTGGAAAGATGTCTGATATCAGCAAAAGCTACCTCTTCAGTTAGGAGTTAAGAAGGCTGATGCCCAGAGAGGCCAAAGACATTCTAAAAGACTGAAGATATACAGATTAAGAGACCATATAGCTCATCTACATAGTCACAGAGGCAACTCGGTATAGGCCAGGCCTTGGTACCACTAACCACATCTATTCCTGGTAAAAAAGATAGCAGACTCTACCCACAGAAGCTTCTCTTTCTTTATATGTAAAATGGAAAAGATAAATGAAGCTAAATATTGGCAGAATTGGGGACATATTGGACCTGCTGCTGTTGGAAATGTAGATAGTATAACCAGCCAGGAGAGCCGCCTAAATGTACATAATTAAATTAATATTATAAGCCTTATGACTCACCAACTCTTCTTCAAGACATCTACGACAGGGAGACACTTACATGTTCTATAGCACAGGGATTCTTATTCCAGTACTGTTCATAGTTCTATGGAGCAGAGATCATCTTGGCAGTCTTTGGGAGTAGATAGTTTGATGGAAGCCCACTTCAGAGTAGTGGTTATAAACAAAGAATTAAATGATTATATAGCAGTATTTGATGATCTTAAACTGGTCCTTCAGGAAAAACAACTAAGTAATAGATGAAATATACACCATAGTCCCTCAAATCTAAAGGTACTATACATAATGATCTTATGAACTATTAAAAAAAGAACTTCACTGATTAAACTATAGCAGATCATCGATGATACCTGATTACAGAAATTAAAATATTTTTTTCAGAATAATCATTTACATAAACATAAATGTACTCAGAGTAATATTAACTGCGTAAATATATTCAGATAAAGATTAAATATCGTATCCATGGAACAGGGATGAAATAGAAGTGACAGATGCTGATACGAGAGAATAAAGAACCAAATCAAAGAGTTTCTCATGAAGCAGCGATGACACAGGGCTCCCTTTGGGCAGCTGTGGATAAAGAGTGAGAAAACGTGTCCTAACACCGTCCTCATTGGTCTGTGGTAAGAATTAGCGAAGATAACCCCGGTACCCTCCTCAGCATGAAACCACGTTTAGAAGATGCCTCTATTCTTTCTGCTTGTTTGTTTTTTAAATGCACCAGAGTGCAGGTGTCCATGGGAACCAGAAGGTGTCTGATCTGCTGTTGTTAGAGTTACAAGTGAAACCATACTTAGGTCCTCCATAAAGGTATCACGTGCTCATCATCTTTCCAAGTCCTGCTTGGTTTAACAGCCTGTCACTGATGTCCTAAATGGTGCCTATGGTTCGGGGCTCTAGAAACTTGCTACAAGATCTGTGATAACTGTGCTGTCTATGTATAAGCTGATCATGTGGTCTCACAAAATGAAAATGTCCGTGTAAAGCTGTCATTTCCAGTCTTGGTACACTGTCTATGCTGACAGATCGGTGTGGGGACGCAGGTTCAGCCAGAGCAAAGGCCAGTGGAGGAGAATGGGTGCATTGCCCTTTTTTATTCACCTGGAAAACTATTTCTCTTCATTTAGATGCCCTGAACCTTTAGGGAAGAGAAAGTGTTCTGCAAAGGTACAGCAAGGTTGACAGACTTTAAAATGAAGTGAATTGATGACCTAGGTTGTTGTTGCTTTGTTTTGTTTTAACTTCATCTGAATTTCAGGAGCTGGGGTCATGTCTTTCAACAGGATTTATATTGAGAACTTTCTGCAGGTTCAAAAGTTTGCAGAGCCCTTAGAAGAGTGCTCAAGAAGACCTGAGTCCCTCTTACATAGACACCTAATTTCCAGGGGATCTAACCATCCTTGCCTTTACTAAGATTTCTAGAGCACTGGAAAAATCTAAGAAAAACTTGGAAAAAAAAAAAAACCAAAAAGACAATAAAAGGACCCAAGGTCAAAAGTAGAATGGAAACAGATGTGCTAAGCACAAGCCTTTCTCTATGGCTGCAGTTTGTGCTTTCAGTTTTGTTTAATTGAAATATAGCTCATAAAATCCATCATTTAAAAATGTCCAGTCAATAGATTCTGGTGCATTCACAAAGCCGTGCAGTCACCGTTGCTTTCCAACTCTAGCGCATTTCATCCCCCCAGGAAGGAACACTCTACTCGTTAGCAGTCTAGTCGGCTTGGATGGAGGCTTGCCTCAAAGAGACCTCATTATTCAGCCATTCATTCGGCAAACATTTATTGCTCACTTGCCAAGGCTGCAGACTGGGCAGAATTTAACTCTCCCCTTTCGACAGAGGCATGCGCGGCACCACGTGTTGAGGATCACCTGAAGGGTTCCATAAAGTCTGCAGGTGTGAGGTGGTGGGAGGCAGGGTGGGCCATTTATCAAGGGCCCAGTGAGAGTTGGGAAGGAGGAATTGGGGTTGACAGAAAGTATACAGTGTGGTCATGTGTTCTTTGGGAACATTTGCCATATTGCTTACTTTTCTTTTTAAAAATCCACGGCTTCTAGGAGTCATTACCTCCCTAGAGGAGGTGTGTGCCAGCAAAGTAAACCTGTGCATAGTCAACCCCAGGCCTCTGCCCCATGCTTCCTGCCCAGTCTGTGCCCAACTGCATATTTTCTTGCCATTTCACTTCCTTTCTCCTTTGCTCACATAATTTTCTTTTACTTGCCTTTCCCAATTCTTTCTCCACTTGTGTCTCTTTTTTTTTATTTTATTGCCTTTTATTTTTCTTTCATTTTTTTCCTTCTCCTTCCACCCAAGACGTCTAACAGGTTAGGATGAGAGAAAGAAGGGATGTTTAGGATCAAGAAAGCTGACCTACTGAGCATGCACACTGAACTTTAGGGAAAAAAAATTGTCAGTTCTGCTCAGAGCCCCTTTCAGCATCTCTCTTCCTTCCATTAGAATAAAATTGCATCTTCTCAGCTTTTATTGTGAACTACACACCAGGCAGAATTGTTTTTCACAACCATCCAGTAAGATACTAGCTATTATGATTTCCAACTGCAGGATGCAAATTCAAGCCTTGGAGTGACTAAATGACTGCTGCATGTCACGAGCTCATAAATGAGAGTAGGTCAACTGACTTGCCTGCAGTGCGTAAGTAGTAACTGTAAATAGCTTTACTTTGGGGGCTCCCACTTTCTGCCAGCCCACCCCTCTCTTTAGCTAGGGTTGTTTCTCTACCCAAAATCGAGACTTCAGCCTGACTGGCTTTTTTCCAGGTTTAGCAAACGGGATCCTTGGCCTGCCTTCAGCACAGATCTCTATGGAGCATTGTAACTGCTGGTACGAGGTAATAAAATCTTAACGGTCTCCAGAAAAGAGCGCTATAAATTCTTCTGAAGCCCGCTTGGGGTGTAAGGGTTCACGCCTCCTCCTCTTTTTCATCTACCCCCACCTCCATTAACTGCCCCCAGATTTCATGAAAGGGGCCATGCATTAACACAGGCTCCTGCATCCCAGAAGCCTCCAGCTGTAGCTAGGTTTATGTTTCATACTTTAAGAGACAGAGAGCGAGAGCGAGAGAAAGAGAGAGAGAGAGACAGAGAGAGAGAGAGAGAGAGAGAGACAGAGACAGAGACAGAGACAGAGAGAGAGAAGTCAACTTTGTTCAGGAATGTTGACACATAGCCTGCGCGTTTGGGGAGAAGAGGGAAAGAAGTGGCTGAGCGAAATGGCTAAATCCAGGACTAAAGAATAACACAGGGCAAGGAAGGCAGCTCAGAGAAAAGTTTGCAAAAAAAAAAAAAAATACCCATGGGGGTTCTGGGACTTTTTTCCTCAATTATTTTCATCTTGCTACCGAGGTCCTACTGAGTCAGCGGTGGTTCTCTGTCAAAATTTGTTTCATTGTTGAGAACTGAGCTGGGAAAGAAATAGTAGCGGAGGTCTGAGAGGAATGGGAGCTCATCTGAGGGGCAAGCGGGCATATCTCAGGACACGTGAGAGGGTGATCAATGGCCTTTCTGAGATCTCCTGCCCCAGCAACAATTACATAACATTGAGACAGAATTGGGATGTCCATCTGGGGGAAGTGACAGGAGGGGCCCGTGTGTCTTAGCCACCACACCTCAACGAGAATGCTGCGACCTGTTTCTCAGTGTAGAAGGTTACGGGGGGGGGGGTGAGACTCAGGCAGAGAATGGAGGGGTGGGTCCAGGGTGGCGGAACCAAGTGGGAACGGGGCTTTGATAGGCAGAACAAAAGCGGTTATGTGGCCCGTGAGAGAAAACCCAGAAGGTCTTTGTCCAGTCTCAGCTCCTATGCCCTTGTACATTTTACAGGAAATGGGATCTATGTCAAGTTTCTTCACCCCTACCTCATGAAAAGGAGACTAGGGTGGAGCTGGCTTAGACGTCAGAAATTGTTAGGATTTGTTTCTTTAATTAACTTCCAATACCTGTGTGATCAAAACTGAAATACTAAAGCAGGAGTCTCAGCAACAAGACCTAGACTTCACTGGCTGGTAGGATAGGACATGCTTGCTGGTGTGTGTGTGTGTGTGTGTGTGTGTGTGTGTGTGTGTGTGTATACACATGCATGCAGGTTCTGTATGTATGTATACAAAGGAGATGGGATGAAAGTATTCCAATGGTTTGTTGAACCTCAAATCTCAAATTTGAGTAAAGAGTTGAAAAATGGGGGAAAATTATGATTTCTTCGTACTGATGCCGTTTGAGGCTGGAGTCTCTTGGTCTCTGTCTCTCTGTCTTCCTCTTTCTCCTGCTCCCTTTCCCTCTCTCTTCCTCTTTCCCTTCCTGTTTCCCCCTCTTTCTAAATGCCTGGAGCTCAAGAGGTACTCCCCAATGGTTTGTTGAAGGTGGTGTTCCTCCAAGGGTCACTAGAGAATACAGTAAATTACAGAGGCCACTGGTTCTCTCTGGCTCCCTCCTGTCTTGCTGCAGGAGAGGAAGTCATAAATGGGTTCTGTCCGGTACCCCTCCTGAAAGCATCCACAAGACCTCCATGGGAGAGGTGTCCTGCTCTGGAAGAAAGGAATAAAACCAGAAACCACCAAGAAGAACCTGGACAAGCAGGCCTGGCTGATGTTTGCCAGCTTTGACCAATTGATCATAATCCAGGCATACCCCTCTAGGACTGCCCATTCCTCATCAAACCTAAAGGCTCAGATGGTTTTCGGTGAGTGCTGAGTCTTCTTTCTGAAAGCTCTTGTGCCACATAATGCTGGAGGCTTTTCATTTTTCAGTCTGCTTTTTGTTATAGGATCTTCGCCATGACTTTACCTCATCCTCCTTCTTCGTTCCTTTCTCCCTTCCCTTTTTTCCCCCTTTCTCCCTCCCTCCTTCCTTCCATGTTGGGGACTGAATACATTAAAGCAAACATGACAGTAACTATACCATCAGATTCTCTTAAATTTACTTTTACACAAATGATTTTCAGTCTCTTTTATGAATTGTTTTTATTTATGTGTGTTCATGTCTGTGCATATGTGTGTCACACATGTTCAGGTGCCCATGGAAAAAAGAAGATGGCATCAGATCCCCCGGAGCTGGAGTTACAGGCCGTTACAAGCCTCCTGGGCTGCTTGCTGGGAACAAGGAAGAGCAGTACATACCCTAACTGCTGGAAGAGCAGTACATACCCTAACGATGAGCAATCTTGCCAGTCCCAGCTGACTCCAGATGGTCTCTCTCTCTCTTCGTGTACCTTAGAATTCCTTGTAAGAATAGGGAAATGTCCGGCTCCCTGCTGGCAATTCAAAGCAACACCGCTTGGCCTGGTCCTCTCCATCCTTTCCCTGACAAGTGGTCCTTCTATACAAAGTCTGAGTAAGGAGCCACTGATTCTCTGGCTCTTGCTAACAGTGGGTGAGGCAATTGGCTGGTCTCACGTCCAAATAATATCAGAAGTTCCTGTGGGCCTTAGAGTCTAGGTATGTGAGGGGCTGAGGGGCTAAAGGTATGAGAGAGAGAAGCTGCCCTGGGTCCTGGGCTCTAGTAAGAGGCCATCTGTGATAAATATAATGGCTGCTGTCTGATAACCTTCCTTCGACTGGTCCCTCCAGATGCCATTTCTTCACATTTCCTGACTTCACAGCCTCCAGCTCATACTCCCGTGACAGAGGAAGTCCAACCTCTCCAATGACCACAGACTGTGTTAACTCCCAGCAGATTCTTACTGCTTCCCCTGGCTTTGAGCTCCAGCTCTTAGCCTACTTAGCAGTTCTATAACGGCTATATGGTTTTAGGTCCCAGCCTAGTTTCTCTTCACTAACTCTGGGGTGGGGGCAGATTTGCATGTTTAGAGTTCTGAGAAGGTGTCGGCCTGGGAGGACCAAGTCAGACCCTCCAGTCACCCGTGTCCTTCAGACTCCTTCATTGCAAGCACATCCTGCCAGTTATTTGGCTTACTTCCTGCCAAGCCTATTGAGAGCTTTAAGTCAACAGATCTTTGCAACAACCCTTTGAGGAAGGCACTACTGATAGTCTTACTTCAAGAGGAAGAAACCTAGGCCTGAGGTTATGTATCTTGTGCAGTGTAAGGGATAGAGCTGGTAAGCGGTGACCATAAAACCTGGGTTTTCAATCATCTTACCATACTACATTAACTGCTTAAGGATCCTGGCCCCCTCCAAGTCTAGATTCTCTTCTTGGACTTTGTGAACATAGTGACCTTTTGTTCTACACCAGCCTCTTCCCAAATTTCTCTTTGCTGCTGGCTAAATACATTTAGAGGAAATAGGCATTTCATAGTCACCAAGATCTCTGGACTTTTGCAAGGGAAGTCTAGTCTGACTTTGGGAAGAAATGTAAAGGTAAAAATTTTAAAGACAGGCAGTTCTATTGCTTCGGTTAGTAGGTGGTGGTACAAAAGAATGGCTGAAAGAACTAGTCCAGGAATTCCTATCAGCCTTCACAAGTAAATAAGTTTGCCTATTAGCTGCCGTGTTTTGATCATAGGCTGATCATACATCAGAATTCTGCATCCGAATTTTCTGTGTCATTAAGGGTTCCGACCCTGTGTTTGGACTATAAAAGTATTGGGAGCACCCTGCCTCATAACTCACAGTCCTTTGGCTTCCAGACCTTTGTCCATCAGGAGAGACGTAGTGGAAAACACAGACAAGTAACTGCTAGGTGGAAGCCACATTTGTGCCCACCAGGCAAGCTAAGGTTTGACTTTCAATAAAGACAGCACAGAGATCTGGGAGACTGACTCCTCTCCCTAGATCCTTCTTGAACCAATGGGTTCTGTTTCTGACGATAAGTCTATGCTTTATGCTGTAGGAAGCTCTGATGGGCTGTGGGGAAGGAATGAGACCATTGGAGATGAGGCTGATTTTTGAGAATTTACCTGCCAGAGTCCTCAGACACGCCGGTGGTTCCTGCACTTGTTCAAACCAGACTCGCTTGTACTCTAGTCCAAAATGCCAATTCCCCAGGCCCTCCTAGAAACCACATAGAACAGTGTTTTAGAACTGAGCCCAGACATCTGTGTGCAAAAACAAACAGAGAAGTAAGCAAAACCAGCTCCCAGGGTCTCCTGTGGCAGGGTGGTGTGGGAAACGGCTGGGATGATGGCTTTGATGGAGCAACCCAGCGAAGAGTATATTTAGCTAAGGGTAAAAAATGGAAAAGTAGAGGTCAGGACACATCAAATACGTGGCCATAAGTCCTTTGCTAATTAGAGTGAACTTCTGTGGGTAGACAACCCTGGGACTTAGGGAACAAGGGTTACCAGGCAAGGACAGCCAGCGTCAGCCTGAATGGCCTGGCTTCACCCTCTCTCCACCTTGTGTGAAGGGTCACAGTCAGGCCATCTCGTTGGCTGTTGGCGTAAGATGGCAAGGGTGTCCCATTCTCTCCCCCTGGGCTCTGCGAGGCAGGGCGGCTGGCCCTCTTGTGCTGGGCTGCTCCTTCGCTGCTAGATTCTGGCAACCTCACAAACCCCTCCAGCTCAGTGGATTCTGGACTGTTTCCCTTCTGCGGTAGCCCAGGGCCTCTGGCTTTTCTCTGCTTCGTTTTTCTTTAAGAAGTTCAAGAGAACTTAAAGGCCGGTGCTTGAAAACAAAGCATTTCTAATCACATAAAGGTGTCTCTGCGGGGCCTGAACTGAAGTGGTTGTTTGGGGACTTTCATCTCTCCGTGTCTCCCCTTCCTTCCTCGGTTTTTCTGGACTCTTATCTACCCAGCTCCTTGCTGAATGCTCTCCCCCTCTCCCCGGTTTCCGCCCCCTACCCCGCGTCCCCTGCCCCGCGCCATCGTCTCCAATCTTGGGGCCAACAGAGTAAAGAAGGGCTTGGTCAGAGGTCCAGACTGGGGGGAGGGACAGAGTCATGTGCTCCCATGCTGGGCCCAAGAAGACTGTGAGAAAGCCCCACTCCATCTGCAGCCCAGCCCGGTGGGAGTCAATTAATTCTGAATAACCTAAAACGACAGAGGTATTTGCATTCACAACCTGACTGATGACCGTATAAAATTGATTTATGAATTAAAGTGCTTCCCCTCCCTTTATCCCGATTCAGTCTGTAATTGATTATACGTGCTGCAGCGAAATTAAATAAAAGAAAATTAAAAAGAAAAGTGAAGAAAGAGAGAGGCCCTTGCTCGGCAGTCCGGCATTCTCAGGGTTCCCGCAACCAGCTCTTCTACCCATTTCTTAACCAATTTCTATTTAAACAGCTACTTCCAGCTTTGCTTCTAGCCCCCTCCCCTGTCCTGGCTCCAACGTGGCTAGCATTTTCTTTCCCAACTTCCTCCTCTGAACATTTGGTATGTGGCAAGGTGTCTCCAACGTGGAACTGCACCTAGAAAAGCATGAGAAGTGAGCAAAGATGTCTTCTGACTCCTCTTCCTGTCCCCTGCAATGGTCTTTCACTTTGTCCCTTTGCTGACTGCCCGCTTTCCCTTTTGGACTGCCCTCCACTCTAACTGGATGTCATCAAAGTCCCCATATAGTATTATTACATATTCTATTTTTTTTTTTTTGAGACAGGATTTCTCTGTGTAACAGCTCCAACTGAGCTGTTCTGGGACCCTCTTTGTAGACCAGGCTGGCCTCGACCTCATAGAGATCTGCCCGCTTCTGCCTCCTGAGTGCTGGTTCCTAGCAGGAATTACATTGATGGTTAATGTTTGAATGGCTTACCCTTTTCTACAGAATTTTCCCACAGGAAATCAAGTGTTTGTATCTAGGATAAATGTGCAATTATGAAATCTCAAGGTGCTTTTAGCTAAAGGAGAAGAGTTTTCTTAGTAAGTCAGAGGTGTGTGTGTGTGTGGGGGGTGTATAATTCAAACGTCCCAGAGAACCTAAGAGAAGGCTTTGAACCCAGCTGCACCAGGGGTCTGAACACTGCTACCTGGGCTCCTGATGCATCCCTTGCATTTTCTTCACGTGGCTGTTTAAGATAGAGATGACTGATAAACTAGAGGTGACATGGACAAATCCCCTTCAAGTTCAACTCACCAGAGATCGCAATGGTGTCTGCATCCTTGCTCAGTCTACTTTGAAAACGAGGGGGTCGCTCTAATTCTGGAGCGTTCTTCCAACCCAAGTATTGATGTTTGAGCAACACATGCAGAGCTGTTTGTTCGAAAACTGGACTTGGAGAGCATGCAACTTGTTTACCCATAGTGCTGTCTCATGTTCCCCTCCCCCACCTCAGGACCTCCGCGGTGTTACCCTGTTGCTGGTACTCATTTCCCTCCCTTGGCAGCTGTAGTGTTCCCTCTCCTGCTGTGTCCTTGACTCTCCTTGGCAGGTGCGAAGCTGACTCAGTTCCTCTGAAGTCTGATGAGCAGGTCAGTAGGAAACCCCGTAAGAAGTGCTGTTAGCCACATTTCACAGAAAGCTCCACAAAGCAGGAAGTGGTTGCTCAGGCCCGGTTGGAGAAAGGCCTCTTTGTTGATAGCTGGCATGAAATCTATCTTCTCAACAAGAATCTCATCTGAGAAGAGATCCCTGAGTAGGCACGTGTAGTGGCAATTCTCCGGGAACCCTAGACGTTGGAATCTCTCCAGGGAAGGTTCAAGAAGTGGGGTGTGATGAGGAAATTCCCAATAGGCATTGTTGGAAAGGAAGCTGGCCTGCGGAAGAGGCATCTCGGAGGTTTGGAATCTTGCGTCTCCCCATCTCAGCAGAGTTGAACCACTACTTGAAATAAGCTTAGGCAACATGAAGATTCACACAGCCCAGTTCACTCATACAAGATCCTTGTGAAAATGCAATAGAAGGAAGCTTCAAGGTTTTTTTTTTTTCCCCAAAAAATATGTTTTTTCTGCTTTGGGATTATTGAGGAAAATAAACCCCCCCTGAGAGCAATCTGTGAGAGTATCTGTACTGTATGCTGAGGTGCCATGTACTGAGATCCTGGGTCCTGGAGGACTGAGCATTGAGATACTGGATACTGGGGTACTGAGTACTGAAGGGAGAGCAGAAACATACGGTTGACAGGAAGTTGCTGAGAGAGAATTCCTAGGATACAAACCAACCTTGCACCCTCGCTAGTCAAAAACCTCACACCCACAGACAAGAGAAACACAAAGGGTGTTTTCTATGTTTGTAGAGGTCAAGAACATCAAATTAATAGAGAGGGAACCAGTGGAAGAAATACAAAGTAGATGGCTCTAATTTCTAAGAACCTCCCTGTTCAAAAAAAATAAAGAACTTGGTGGCTAGTTCCCTAAGGCTGAGCAGATTTCAAAACTTAGGAGCAAAGATACTAATGGTCGCATTAAGGGTACCCCCTAGATTTCTGATTGTGCGGACTGCCCCTTGGTGTTCCTTCCTCCAGACTCACAAGTTGAATGTTAATCTCCAGTATGAGGAGGTGATTAGGTGATCATGCTGGCCTGCCATGATGAACCAGTATCTTCAGAAAGTTAATTATCTCTATTGGTCATGGAAGATATAGCCAGAAGATAGCTGTATGCAATCACGGAAGCGGGTAAGACCCAGACACCTGACAACACTTTGATCTTCATCTTCCCAGCCTCCAGAGCTGTAGGGAATAAATGTTTGTCACTAATGTCATTTGTGCTGGGTATGCTGGAAGGACATTAAGATGCCTCTAGAGCAGAAAGTTGTCTTCAAGAGGCAGCTGCAAATGGCATGCTTACAAGGCACTCCGACTAGAAGTACAGATTACACAGGCGCTAGTGTGTTTGCCTCAGCAGTGGGCTAGTGCTTGTTTAGCGTGTGAGACCCTGAGTGCAGTCCTTAGCATGGTGATAAAAAGTCCAGCAAATTGAGACTGCTAGAGTCCTTTTGTTATTGTTGACCTTTTTTCAGGCAGGATCTCATGTAACCCAGGATGGCCTTTAACTCACTATGAAGCTGAAATGATCTTGAACTCCTGCCTTTCCTAACTCCTCTTCCTGAGTCCTGGGATTATAAATTGAGCCTTGCCTACCTCCTCCTCCTGAGTCCTGGAATTATAAATTGAGCTAGGGTCAGGAACCAGGTATGAGGGGGACAGGATGAGGAACAAGGCCTGGGATTATAGATGTACCTGTTCTATTCATGCCCAATTTATTCACTACTGGGAATCAAACTCCGGGCTTCGTACATGCATTTGGTAAGAACTCTTTCAACTGAACTGTAGCCATATTGTTGGTCTTTGAGCTCCTTGTTGGAAAAATCTTACACAAATGCTGATGTTCTAAATGAGAGGCTAGAAATGATTTCTAAAGACATTAAGTCATTTGCTAATTTCTAGAAAAAGACCCAACATGAGTAGTAACGTTGGGCTGAGTGCCTGTCATTGAAACCATGCCTGTCAAAAGCGTAGTGCAGTTCACAAGACTGCTGTCACAGAGTCTGATCCTTCTTAAGCAATGGCTTCCTGGAACATGTCAGACCCCAAGAGAACAAAGACCAAAAGCTCATGTTAACAGTAAGAGGGACAGGCTGAAAAGAATGGCAAAAGAGTTGTTGAAACACACAGCCAAGGTTCTGGGATTGATTCTGTCATAATGGCCTGTTCAGACATTCTTGGCAAACCATGGAACTATGTGGTTGCTTTTCTAGAATCATCTTCCTTTGGCACCCAGGGGATTTCTTGCTGTTCTCAGAACAGTTGCTTCTCCTGGGCTTTTCTCTACAGCTGCTTTGGTGCAGAGGGAACTCGATCTTACCTCTGAGCGGAAACTGCCACATTCCAAAAGCCTGGTAGGTCTTTTATGGGCCCTCGATCCTGGGGGCCTCTGCTTCAGTCTCTCAATTTCGCAACTGTCTGGACTCTTGAAACAACTAGGATTGTCTTCTTATTGGGCAGAATCTGGCCCAGTCCTGACTAACTTTCTTGCTCTTAAATTTAGTTTACTTGGCCCAGTTTCTCAACAAATTTTAGCGTTCTCGTTTTTGAGATACAGTCTCACTTTATAGTCCAGACTGGCCTGGAACTCGCCACATAGTCCATGCCATCCTTGAACTTCTAACAATCCGTCTTTCTTGGCCTCCTAAGTCCTAGATTTTAAACTGTGTGTTGCCATATCTGGTTTCAGTTCAGTGTTCTTGTTCTTGGTCAAAGGGGAATGTGTTGTTGATTGGTTCATTTATTGTCATTATTTGCAATACTAGAGATCAAACCCAGGGCTTCCACATGCCAGGCGAGCACCTTACCCCTGAGCTATCCCCACAGACTTGTCCTTTGCACTGAGCATTCTTCCTAACTCAGCCCCAAAACTTCGTTCTGCTTCTAACAAGGTTCTGCAGATCTTGCAAGGTAACTTAAGAGTTTTTTCCTGGGAACCTGGCTCCAGAGCCGACATACCCGGAAGGTAAACAGTGGGGAACAAATCCCAGGCAAGATAATAAACAAGGACTTGGCAGCAAGGCCCTGTCTGAGAATGTAAATGCCAAAATAAAGTCGAAGAAGGGAAGAGATACCTGTGGGAAAGGCCCGCAGACAAGACTTTCAGGGGGAAAAAGGAGAGAACGGATTCCTGAGAAAGATGGAGTAGAAAGCTTGTCTGTCTAATGTATGCAGTTTCCTGAGCCCCACAGATGGATTAAAGCAATCATGGTTTGAGTCTTGGGGAAAGGTAGAGAAAAATAAAAAAAAACAAAACAAAAACCTATTTTCAATTGAAGTGTTTGAGTCTTGGGGAAAGGTAGAGAAAAATAACAAAACAAAACAAAAACCTATTTTCAATTGAAGTATTCAGTGCATTTCTCCCCTTTTCTCCAGTTAAGATGCTTCCCAGGTGCTTCCAGAAGGTCTCTTGGAGATTTTTCTTTCCATCTTTTTTGTTTTACCTTAACATCTGGTGGTGCTGGGACATGTGATTAATTAAAAGAAAAACCGATGAGCGGAGCTAAAGTCTCCAAAGAACAGCCAGGGGGCCTCAGATGAGAAGCCACGAGCAGTGCAGGGCTGTCCGGAAGAAGACTGACCCGGACCCCAATGAGAAGCCTCAATTCTGCAGATGCATGGGGCACCAGAAAACCTGTCACCTGGCTATGACCACTGACGGGTGAGGGACAGGCACACACTCCGAGCTGTTTATGTCACTAATAGTCTCTAGTTAGAAGGCGATCCTGCAGGTTAGTGTGGTGGTTAGGAAGGGAGTAGACACTAGATATCGAGAGCGATGCCGGACACATGAACACTGCGGGGAAACTGCCTGCATCGTTCATAAACGGGCAAGAGAAAAGAAGCGGAACCCAGGGACTTGTAACATTTGGTTGGTGTGTCATTCGTAAGTAGCCAGAGATGGACTCTTTCCAGAATAACTGCTGTCTCAGGTGGGAGAGACACAGGCTGAAAGAATGTCAGTCTTGGTTTAATAACAAATCAGTGTTTTTGTTCAGATGAAGAAATAAACTTAATAATTACTTCAAGATGGTGTTTGATGACCTGATATTAATATATACAAAACAAGAGAACTTGAAAGCATCATATTCATTCCTGATTACATACTAGCTTAAGGGGATAGACCAATTTCACTAGAAATCTGAGGACTTGTTCCACCAAAAATCCTCTTTTGACCTTCGAGCTGAAGTTCCAGGCAGAGTCCAAAGCACGAGACTCACAGATCTGCGGATTGCCCTGGAGGCCCCAGTCCTTGTGCCATACCAAACTCTATGCTCTAGAGAGGTCCTCAGCAGGTACCCGAACTCCCTGGTTCAGACAAATTGTGCCAAGCAAGGGACAAAGGTGCCAGTGGGACTCCTGGCAGTCTGTGGGCTGGGCAGAGCAAAAGAAGGGCTGACTGGAAAAGTCCCGAGTTCTGACACTGGAGAGGAGCACCCTCAGCCCACGGCACTTCAGGACCAGGCAAGCATCTTAGCTGTCCCAGTGGTGGAGCTTCACCTTCCCTCCAGCTCACAACGTCTAGGAGTTTCACAGAAGCCCGCCTCTGAAGGCAGCCGCCCTTCCCAGTTCCTCATGGTTATCTCGGGATGAAGGAGAAACCCTGCACCATATTTTAATCAGTAATCTTTCCAGAAGACACTTTGAGTGCTGTGAGTTTGTTTTGTTTCTGCTATAGGAATTTCGCTTATCTGATTTCCAAGAGACACTCCCTAAAGGTTCAGACACAAAGCTCCCAGCAGATGCTGGATAACAAGGATTACAGCTAGTGAGTCATGGTCCAAATGCTTCATGAGGGAAGCTTACCTTTGCAGAAGAAGCGAAATGCAATTTTAGGGAAAAGTCAACGTTTTAAGAAAAAAGTGGGCATAAAAATGTGAGTCCAAATGCTTTATTTTTGCATGTGAGATGTTTAATATTTATATGAATATTATTTTTGAAACAAAGAACAAGTACAGACAGTTGGGGTTAATAACAAACGAGAGGAATGAAATTCAAAGCCCTGAACTTACGGGCACCTCAGAAACAATTCTGGTTTTGAAAAGCAGCCTGAAATCCTTAAGACGGCTCCGCCATCCATGACCCTCATAGCAGAGGTAAGATTGACCCTTGGGTCTCCAGGACTCCATTCCCTGAAGGTGTGGGTATTTAAAGTATGAAAATCCTTTGGAAGATAATTCAGTTCGGGTGTGTGATGAGTCACCGTTTAAAGTGGGATAATGGTTTTATTTCCCGTCTGGTATGAGCAGCTTCATTCCATAAACACCATTAGCAGGCAGAGCGGGAGGAAGCAGGGAGGAAGAAATGTAGAAACCGAAGGCGGCTGAATACGTAAGATCTGCTGTAGAACTAAAACTGGATGCCCACCCCAAGGAAGAAGTGGCAGGAAGTTTGCCACTTTTGATTCTGAAGTGGCTTTTGTCGCAGTTTTCTGAGCCCCTGGAATAAAGAAGGCTGATTTGCGATGGAATCTCCAGCGCCTGCAGTCATATATTACAATATGTTGTAAATCCAGAGGGTACAATATAGATTGCACAGGGGGCCCTGGGGTTAATTGAAATTCCATCTGTTTCTTCCGCGTGGGCTAGGATGCTGAGATATCCCCTCGGGCTAAGATATAAGATTCACAATCTTTAATTTTTAGGCTTGAGTAGAAGTTTACTGAAAATCTGTTCCCTTCTTCTAAAGCCTACCTTCAATTTAAAGGAGAGAAAAGTTAAAAATGCAGCCAGCCTTTATTTTCCTCACAGCTGCCCCCAGGCAGCCCCCCTTCCTCGCAGTGCACGCTGGGTAATGCCATGTATTCTTAGGTTTCCAATGGCCCCCATTACTGTCAATTAGTTACGGAATGCTACCGAGATTCATGCCTGACAGCTCGGGTAAAGGCAGGAGAAATGGGCTCAGTAGGGAGCGAGGGGCCTGATTCTTTTTTGTCCACAAGAAATACTTTTCTCTGCGAGGCTTTTTAATGGCTTTCCCTTCTTTCTTTCCTCTGCCAAGGCACTCCCCCATGATCCCAACGCACACCATCTACACACACACTGATATATTCATATCTCAGTGTGTTTGTGTGAATATCACACTCGACTGTGGGAACCCGAAGAGCAGAGGCTCTGAAGTAAGTGTCTGCACAACCGCTTGGGCGTGCTTTCCATCCCCACTTAGATCTTGCTCATATCAGATTCCCCCAGCTTGGGTCTCCTCAGGTGTCCAGTGGCTAAGGGCTGCCTCAGCCCTCTCCTTGCCATCATTTCCTTCTGCAGCTCTCTGATTTCTCAACAGAAGCCCAGCCCGGGGCCGCAGATCCTGGGCTGAGCCCTGTATCACGCTGCTGGGGGTCTGGGCAGTGAATTTGACCTGACCACCCAGACCACTCCCATGGCCTCCTCTGGCCTCCGACTTCTTTCCCTGCCTCTTTCCTCCTCTTTGCCACATCTTCCCCTTTCCCTCCTCAGATCCCCAGGGACCATTGCACATACACAGAAGATAGTCTTTGACTCAGGCATCACCTCTCCATCCCTTCCTGATTCATCCCAGTATTTATCACAACACAACATTCCCATCACCTTAGCATTCTCTCTCCCCAATCCCGCAACATCTGTCCTGAGTCTTTGAATAGACTCCTCCCTCTCCTCATACACATGAGTACAAAATGTTACCACCATGGAGAGTTCTTCCCGACTGACTGAGGGAGAGCTGAGGGTGCTGGGAGCCACATGCTCCTAGCTGCCTTCCCCCATGACTTTCCATGCTCTGTTGTTTTCCCCCATGACTCTATGCTCCCCCAGAGTCCCGCTTATTGTTTACAATCATATTCTCCATCTATATGTTTGTGTGCTCTCAACCGCCTTCAAGGAGGTTTCATTAAGACGAAAGACTTTCTTGTTCACCAACCAAACAGCATCTAGAAAAAGCACCCACCACAAGAGTTCAACAACACAAGTTAAAGGTGAACTAAAATGTGTTTCCAGGGTTATGGAAGACCTGCATCACACCAGAGCAGTCTGCTTATTCTTCTTGGTCTGCTGCCACTGCTCTTTTATGTGAGCACCAGGCTTTCTTCATGGTTCAAAACAAAGACAGGCTTAGGAAAGACCTGAGAGAAAAATCCCAGATGCTAATAGAAAATGATGAGCGTGGTGCTCAGAGTCATCCTATTCCTCCAGAAGGAGATGGGAGCAAGGATGGGCTAAAAATAGCAGAAGATGACACACTGGAGAAAACCATGGCTGCAGCGGGTCATGCCTGGGTCGTTTGTAGTCTTCGTTTCTTCCTTCCCTGAGCGGCCTAGTGGCAGAGTCACCGGAAGGCTGTAGTATAGAGAAAGTCCTCTTCTGTCTCACACAGCCATCTCTGAAAGGCAGATCAGGGAGGCCCAAGAGAAGAGTAATGTGGTAGACAAGTTAGAACCGGGTTCTAGAATGTAAGACCTACAGCCCAAGAGTTAGGTGGCAGGCATATGTTTCCTGGGTATTGCAATCTAGGGATTTAGCGAGAAGACCCTGCTTAGCGCAGTTTGTGGCAAAACTGCAGCTACTTTATATTGCCAGCCAATCACCATGGACGTGTTGCCTTGGGAGTCCTATAGAATCATCAAGCTTCTTATTAATGCTGTCTAAAGTGAACAGCTAACACCATCTCATTACCGAATTTGCTGTACCTCTCTGCTGTAGTAGTCTGAGTAAGAATGCCTCCCTAGCCTTATACGTTTGAATACTTGATCCCCAGTTGGTAGAACTGTTTGGAAAGGATTAGGAGGTGTGGCCTCATTTGAGAAGGTGTGTCACTGGGGGTGGACTCTGAGGTTTCAAAAGATTTATGCTAGCTATTCCCACAGTGTTTTTTGCTTCCTGTTTGCAAAAGTAAGTGCTCCCAGACTTTAAAATGCTGGCAGATGACCTCGCAGCACTAAAGGGCTGACTCTGAGAAGGGTCTTGAGACTCCGCCTTTCTAAGAAGCTTTCCAGAGATACTCTTGTTGTTGGTCCATTGATGCTTCAAGTAACACGGCGTCACTTCACCATCTTGTCCACACGTGAAAAGGGATTTGCAATGATGAATTGTCTTTAAGCTGAATTAAATAAACAAAAATTAATTACTATACATTTGTTTCTCCAGATAAGAAAAACAAATCGGTGGTCCATGCACCTTTTAAAGTAAATGAATCAAGGAGGTGCTGTGAAATAATAAATCAACACATTGCCCAGATGTATCAGAACTGTGTATCCAGTGCATTTTATGTATTGACTTGAGTCAGAAATTATCCCGTGAGTTTCCCTCTCCAACTGAGTTGTTTCAGCATTACTATGTGATGAATGGGATTGCGTGGAGGCAAACAGACTTGCTGTCTGCCTAGCTTTCGCTTTCCTAATCTACTGAGGGTTAGGGGAGTGATGTAATGAGGTGAGGTATGTGGAGTGTCCTACTATTATGGGCTGAATATTCACGTCTTCCCTGCAGCCCCTGTGCTGACATTTAATTACCATTATAATGGCATTAAGAGCTAGGGTGTGGAAGATGTGACTTCGTGCACTCTCCCTTCCTTGGTGGGATTAATGCTACTATGACAGGACCAAGTTTGGCCTCCTTCTCTCTTGGTCTTCCGCCAGGTTATGACCTAACAAGAAGACCTTCAATAGATGGTAGCATCTTGATATTGGGCTGTTTGGCTTCTAGATCTATGAGCTAATAAATTTCTGTTCATTATCAATTACCTGCTCTGTGATACTCTGTTGGTGTTGTAATACACCACAACTGGACTAAGATACGTAGGCAACCATGTTAGTACTTCCCTATTGCTGTGATGAAACACCATGACCATGATAACTTAGAGAAGTAAGTGTTTAATTTGGTTTAAGGTGCCAGAGCATTAAATCTGGAAATGATGGTAGAACAAAGGCATGGTGGCAGGAGCAATTGAGAGCTCAGAGTACAAACAGGAAACAGAGAACACACTGGGAATGGCATGGCTCTTTAAAAACCTCAAAGCCCACCTGGTGACACAGCTTCTCCAATAAGACCACACCCCCTAATTAAGTATTCAAACATATGGGCCTATGAAACCACTCTTATTCAAAACCCTACAGTAATCAATAAATAAGATTTTGTTTGGGAGAAAGTACAGCAGAATATTAACACCTGCCCAGAGTTAATCCTGTCTATGGAGCCTGCTCTCATTAATATGCAGGTTTGAGACTCAACTTATGGAAGCAAGTGACGTTTGTAAGTCCATGAAAGGTCACAAGAGTACAAACAGCATTTATAAAGTATTAAAGCTGGGTGCCAATTGGGGTGGAGGGTGTTCAGAGCTAAAAAATCCAGAACAGTCTAAATAGGAAGATTGCAAAAGAAAATGCACACAACCATTTAACACAAAATGGTAATTTGCATAATTTAAGAAACTGTTAGACATTTATGGGAATAAAAGGGAATTTATGGGGGCAAAATATTACCTTAGATTGAGAAAGTCCAGGATGTTTGTTCTAAAAGAGTTTGAATTAGGATTTGAAGGAAGTTTAGGCTAGGAGAGTGATGGTTGTACCAGGTAGAGATGGAAGGACATGAACAATTGTGTGGAAGGTTATGCATATAAGAATTTATGAGCAGAATATGTTTACCACTGGAGCAATTTATGTGTTTGAGGAAAATACGGTAGAGAGGAAACCAGCAAGAACAATGAGTTGGGATTCAATTAAGGAGGGCTTTGAATACTACGCTAACAAACTGAGACTTCATTTGGTACATAATGGATAATGCTTTGAAAAGTGCATTTTAACAAAAGTATTTTACTAGATTAATTTTAATAGTCCATGCAGAAGAGACAGGGCCGACTAAGTCATAAATGCTCATGACTGATGTGAGGTTATACTTCCTCGATGAGCACAGAGCCGGCTTGAAGTTAGTTGAAGAAAATGAATGGTTGGGGAAGGAGATAAATTCAATTTGAGGCACTTTAATGAACAGTAAGAGGGAAATGTGGAAAAATCCATTAGGCAGCTGCAAGCTGGGCCCTGATGCAAGACCCTGACGGAAGCCACAGAAATGAAAGTTACTTCCACGGAAAACCACGCAGACGCTAATCCTCAGAAAAGTCTGAATGGAGAAATAGCAGTGCTGGGAAAATGGAATCACACAGAATAGCACAGAGGAAACCCAGTGAGCAATAAAGTATGCAGGGGAGTTCTGGAAGAGGAGGTCAAGGAGCAGCTCTTTCAGGCCAAGAGGCTTCTCCGAGTGCGGACAACTCAGAGTGCATTGATGGGATCCCCACAGGTAGAGTAAGTGGCAGGCAAGTCATAATAGCTGGGATCTGTGGCGTTTTCTTAAGGAAGAAGAAAGTGAGAACTGGAATAAAAGTGGGGGGATGGAGGCCTTTTAGACTGACCGTAGTCTTGGGAAAAGGTGAGCAAATGTCTTGGTAAACAACAGTTAAGATGGGCATGCGTTTGCCAAATCAGCACAAACACAGACCTAAAAAATGAACAGACAGTGGACAGGTCCGAGGAGTGGAAAATTAGCACCCCAGGTTGGGAGGTAAAAGGCAGTCAGTTGTCAGTGACGATGAAGGAAGGCAGCACAGCGTGGCTGTCAGTGAGTGGCTCTAAGTGCTGAAGCGGGGGTGGGGGCGGTGGAAAGGGGGAAAAATCCAGAAAATAGTCTCACGAGAGGAGGGTAAACAGAGAGATGTGTGAACCTCAAGGATCCCTTTTTCAGAGGCGCTTGGGAATAAACGGAAGGATGGTCCCTCGCTGAACATTTCCCACACTATATTTGAGCAGGTTGGGAGCGCAGAAGCTGCACGAGGCTGGTCATGTGATTAAGGAAGCCATCCCCTTGGCCTACTTTTTATCTTCCCCAGTTGCCTCAGGTTGGACACTCAACTGCACCTTTAAGAGACGTGGAACGGAGGGAAGCTTAACTGTGTAAGACTCGAAAAGCTATGCTCATTACACTGCCCAGAATTAGATAGGAAAGCAAGACCAATCTACCTTTGAGGTCAGCTGTGGAACGCTCTGTTTGGCATGGCCAACTGGGCTAGGAGCAAAAACATGATCTGTGAGAAATGAGAAGTTTAGACTCTCAACCAACATGGAGCCAGCGCTCACCCCACTCTCACTGACTTCCGGCAGGAACAATCCTGAGGAGCACTCCGTGGTAATAGAGGGAAGGGTCTGTTTCTTGACTGTTCTCTCATTTCCATTGTCCAGGTCTTATTCCATGGCAGTCTTAAATGGCTCTCTCTCTCTCTCTCTCTCTCTCTCTCTCTCTCTCTCTCTCTCTCTCTCTCCCTCCCTCCCTCCCACTCATTCTCTCTTACACACACACACACACACACACACACACACACACACACACACTGAGCCCCATTCCAAGCTACTGAGTCCAAATCTTCATGGAACTCGTCCTCATGTGATTTTCACCCTTGGTGAAGAATGTTTTACCCTTTCGGATGCAAGTGCCCAATGATAATCTATGTAACAGCAGTGTTAGAAAAATAGATAAATTATAAATCTGGTAAGATAAGTAGGCACAGAGCCTATGACTGCTTCAATCCCAAGAACAAGTTGAAAAGGGATTTGTTCATTTGAGTATTAAATATTTTAAAGAAGTCTGCCATCAAAAATATTTGCTTGGAAGTTGGGGAGATGGCTCAGTGGTTAAGAGTGCTTGCTGCTTTTGCAGAGGACCAGATTCAGTTCCCAGCATACATAGGGCAGCTCACAACCATCCAAACTCCAGTTACAGGAGATCTGAAACCCTCTTCTGCCTCTAAAGGCATTGGCATGCATCTGGTACACATGCTTCCATACAGGCAAAATACCATATACATAAAATACAAAATCTAATACATACATTTTATTTGATAGTTTATGCATATTAACAGTCTAATGTTCAAGCGTGGGTTTGTCCTAATTTTTTTTTTATTTTTGGTTTTCTTGATTGTAAATCATTCTATTACTGTGTTTTTACTTTCCAAAGTCAAGAACCTTCTTGTAGCAAGATATAGTGGTGTACACCTATAGTCTCATCATTTTAGGGGCTGAGGCAGGAGGATGTGAGTTTGAGGACAGCCTGAGCTATGAATTGAGATTCTGTCACAAATGAACAATGCCTTCAGTTTTTTCGAGTTTCTGAGGCATCTATGGAGAGAGGTGGGGGGCTGCATCCTGGAGGCTGCAAGAGAGAGGCAGAAGGAAGTGGGGAGCACTGTGGAATGTTAGACAAGTGAAAAGCCCAGCTCTGTTGTCCCAACGAAACAGCTCACCAGATATTTTCAGCATGTGGTTAACTGTCTCCTATTTCTCAGTTTGTGTGTGTGCGTGCATAAGTGTGCGTGTGTGTGTGTGTGTGTGTGTGTGTGTGGTTGTGCTGTGTGTGATGGGGAGGTGGGGTAGCTATATACTTAGAGTTGAAAATGAAAAAGCTCCCTGTATTGACTCCTGAAAGGCTGAGATAAAGAGAACCACATGGGACACATTGTGAGCAATGAGAGCACAGGAGCTGGCCTCCTTTCCCCCATTATTGTGCTATTCTCCTTCTTGCCCCTACCCCTCCCACTCCGAAATGTTCCCCCAGCCCCCACCCGGTCCCGCCTCCCCCCTTTCCTTCTCACAGCCCCAAGGCTCTCTCTCCAAGCTCTCACTGCGGAGGCCCCCTCAACTGAGCCCAAGCCCTCCATTCAGAGTCACTGGTTTGGGTAAAATCCCTTATTCACCCGCTAGCCACCCCTGCCCCATCAGCTGAGCTTCGGTTCAGACCTCACAAAACACAACAAAACCAGCCTGGATAATTGATGGTGGCTGCTGGAGGGCCCCCCTTCTGTGTTCCCCCCAGGGGCTCCTACCCAGGCAGCCTCTATTCTCAAGTTTCCCTCTCTCCCTGCCCCCAGCCCCTGCTGGATTTTCCTGGTTAACAAGTGTGCAGTGTTATAATTGTGACCCTATCATATTTATCCCCTTTCAGAACTGATGGGTGCTTTTGTAGCAGGCAGCCTGCACATCTTTTGATGGCTCGGTCTGATGGGGGAGGGGGTGAGAGGGGTGGAAGTGGTCTGGTGGGGGGTGGGAATGGGGGCAACCCATGTTTCTGAGATGGAGCAAGTGACAGGAGCCATGAGGAAGAAGAGAACAAAACCCCCAAACAAGGGGAACAGGAGGCAAGAGAAAAACATTGTAACTTGTTAGTGACCCAATGGGAAGGAGGCAGGGGAGGGGGGTCTTAATGAGTGCGGTGGCAGCTGTATTTAAGAGGTTTTTATTTCCCCAGAGAGGCTGCAAGGTGGCTAACTTTATTACATCTCTGCTAAATGTCATTTTCACAAGTTCAGGATACCTGAGGGAAATGAGGCGGAGAAACAGAAAGGACCAGAGTGAGCAAAAGTGTAAAGGGAAAGAGGAAAATGGTAAAGTGTGTGCGGGGGCGGGGGGCGGGGGGAGGGTGCGTAAGTGTGCATGCGTGTGTACCTTTTAAAAATACAGAGCTTCAGGAATATCTTAGGAAATGTCCCCAGAATCTCCCAACCTTAGCGGCCTATAAACTTTTGAGATCTTTTTGTACTCACTTCCGTTGGGAGAGTGTTAAGGTCATGGGATAGAAAGACTCAAGGTCCAGCAGCGTCCAGCCAATCACTGCAGAAGGCTGGATTACCCATGGAGAACTCCAAGAGAACACAGCTCATTAATTTTCACTTGACCTCCCAGAGAGTGGCGTTTTCCTCCTGGCTGTGCTGAGGATGAAGCTGAGAGAGTCTGTGATTTGCCCTAGGTCCAAGGTAGAGCCTGCAGCCAGGCTCCCCTTCCGACCTGCCCCACCCCAGCCCACAGCCTTCATCTTCCCTAGTCTTGTTCCTAGAGAAGGATATCTACTGATGAAGGTATCTGAGCCATCAAATTCCAGCCTTCTCCTTTGGAAGAGTGAATGCAGAGAGAGGACTTGCAGAGTGGAGATGGTCCTCTGATTTGCTTTTCTTCCCTTACAAGACAAACGGGTGCTCTATAAAAGGCTAGGGGAAGATGCCGATTCTTCCCTGGTGACTCCTTGGCTTTTCTAACTAGTGTGCTGGAATCATAAACCCTTAGCCTTCCAAATCATAAACAACAGTTCAGCCCCCGGACAATGGCGGGTGGTTTTTATTACTGCCTTAGGCTCTCAGATGGACAAACAGGTTTAGGGAAATTACATTCCTAGTTCAAGGTTTGTTGGTGTGGTAGAACATTCCTAGGCAGCTGGCCACGCCTTTCTGTAGGATCAATGTCCTCCAGCATCTTCTCCCACATTCCCAAAGCTTTTTCCCAACATTTCCTCGCGTCTTCTCCTTGGGTAAACTTTAAATGTGGCAATTATTCCACCTCTTATAATCTGCCCTGCCACACGAAATCAAAGATTCTTATGGGCTTTATTTTACAATAAACTTTCCAACTTGTGTTTTTCCATTAAATAGCTTTTATTCACGTGAGACTACTTGGTATTTGAAGCCCAGAAGCTGGGTACTGGCCCCAAACACCCTTTCTCATGTATATAGTGCTAACATTAGCAAATTAAAAACAATTAAATTAAAAAATTCTTGAATATATATATATATATATATATATATATATATATATATATATATATATTGCTTCATAGCTTTTATAAGAAGTTTTTATACTGCAGGCCCTCAGGGGTGCCCAGATAAGGAAACTGAGTCAGGTTTCAAGGTTACAAACTGACAGTGATATCAGGAAAGTGGGGCCCTGGGAAAAGGGGTCGAAACCTAAGCCTTCAGGCCTCGGGTACAGAATGTTTTGTGTCCATGTGGAGAGTCATCAGGAAATGAATTTTCTCTCTTTACAGCAATGCCATCAACATTGGCAGCACGATACCTCAAAATAATTCAATCCCAAAGGAAGTCCTTAGGCTGGATAGAATGGAGCATTTCCTAAGCCTTGCAAAGAAAGCCTAGAATCATTACTTCAAAATCAGAATGACTGCAACAGCTATGAGGCAAATTATAACGCCATCTAGACCTGAGGACCCCAGAGAGGTGGAGCACTTCCTAGACATCGTTTATTCAGGCAAACTGTATGTGACTTAGGGCCAGGGCATCGCCCATTCTCTAGAAGATCATGTATTTTTGCAGAGGTTGGGTAAACAGTCTATGAATTTGGCTCATGTGCTAAATATATTTTTCAAAGCACCGCCATCTCTAGTCTTATTAATTGTGGCGGGCTTCTTGACAGGCGAGGAAGAAACACCCACCACACACGAGGATTCTTCTCAGATCACGCTTTACTGGAGTGCATTTGGTTGAGCGAGAGCATAAAGCAAAGGGGGGCAGAAAACGAGAGAGCAGGGGAGAGAGAGAGAGACACGAGAGGGACAAGAGGCGCTAGAGGGAGAGAGAGACGCTAGAGAGAGAGAGAGACGGGGGCACAATGGCGGCTGCTTATAATGGGAATTGGCACATGGGTCGCCCTGTGATTGGCTGCCACCATCAACTGACACCAGACTGCATTGAGATAGGCCCAGGGATCCTTATCCACAGCTCATGCAGGAAGCGGGGGACAGGCAGCTCTCAAAGGCATAGCCAAATATGGAGTTGTTTATAACCAGCAAGACAGGATGTGGCGCCATCTTATAATGGGGATCTTGTCCAGCTCCCTGCAATTAATTGGGGGGAAGTCTTATCAATTGCTGAGAAAAGTTGTTATAATCTCCAACTGCATCTATGGATCGCTAAATCTACAGATTTCTCCTTGCATTTCTGTCCATTTTTGCTTTGTGTTCTGGGAAGTTCTGTTCGTAGATACTGCTTATTCAACACTTTCTCTTCCTGACACCCAGCCTCTTTGCCTTACTGACGTGCTTATGTGACCTATCTTTTATACCCTGCCTTTTTCTGCTGCTGTTGATGGTGGGTTTTCTTTAAACAGAGTTGAATGTAGTCCAAGATGGGCTCGAACTTCCTAGATAGCCTAGGCAGGCCTTGAACTCCTGGTCCTCCGGCCTCCATTTCCTGTGTGCTGAGATAACAGGAGTGTGCCACTCTCCTTTGCCCTACCCTGTTACTGTCAACCACTCTGGACCACTACATCTAAATCCCTGTTTCCGATCATCTTCTTGTGAAATGTATTGGTTTGAGTAAGACATTGAAAGTATGGATCTTCTGAGTAAATCAGTAAAAAGACATTTCTGTACCTACAAAATCAAGGGCAGGTGCAGAGCCAGGACCTTGACCCATGTTAGAAATCTCATCACTGGGGGACTGGAGAGATGTATCAGTGGTTAAGAGACTTTGCTGCTCTTCCAGAGGACCTGAGTTCAACCCCCACATTAGGTATCTCCCACAACCCATGTAAGGCAGCTCACAGCTGTCTGTAACTCTAGCTCTGGAGAATCTCATACCTTTGAATGACTTCTTTGTGATGTGTACACAAGTTGCACACATGTGATATATACAGACACATATACACACCCACAAAATGAATTATTTTTTCAAGTTTTACTTATTAATTTTATGTATCTGAGTGCTCTTTCTGCATGTATAGTTTTATTATTAACGGAGATGAGTTAAATTAATATGTAAGAGTTAGCCAATAAGAAGCTAGAGCTAATGGGCAAAGAAATGATTTAAATAATATAGTTTCTATGTGATTATTTCGGGGCTGAGCAGCCGGGGACCAACAAGCGGCCTTCCTCCAACAGATAGTTGTGAGCCATCCTGCAATTGCTGGGAATCAAATTCAGGACCTCTGGAAAAGCAGCCAGTTCTCTTAACCACTGAGCCATCTCTCCAGCCACCATACAAAATGAATCATAGTAAAGTCTTATTACCCCAGCTTTCCATGTTTCTCTTATCATGCAGATCATTTTGGAATCTTTACACTTTAATTAGCATCTCTCTTTTTCTTTTTTTCCTAGACTGGGTTTCTCTGTATAACAGTCCTGGCTGTCCTGGAACTAGTTCTGTAGACCAGGTTGGCCTCGAACTCATAGAGATCCACCTGCTTCTGCCTCTCTCAACCCCCCAGAGTACTGGAATTAAAGGTGTGTACCACCATTGCCTGGCCATCTTTTTCTTTCTTATCCAGAAGTCAAATATTAGTCTTTGACCTTGTCCGCTTTATTCAAGATCATTAATGTTTTCTTTGGACATCCCTGTCTTTCATCTCTCCAATCTAAAGACAAAAGCAGGGTTCAGCAGGTGAGGGCACTTGTCACCAAGCTTGACAACCCGAGTTTGACCCCTGGAGCCCACGTAAGTGCTTCCAATTCCTGCAAGTTGCCCTCTGACCTCCACACCCTTCCTGTGGCATACACATAAGCACACATTGCACAAACAGTAAGTAAATAAATGTAATATATGTTTAAAAGCATAACATCTCTGTTTTTCTTTTTCCTGTGACTTTTCCCTCTCCATGTGCTCTTTGTTCTCTTTTAAACCCCTGGGTTGGTGTCTTCTCTACATGTCTTGGAATAGCCCGCATTCCCATGTTCCTCTTTCCTTCTCCAAATCACTCTGAAAGCTGGTTCTTTTTCTCAACCTTCCAATTTTCCCCTGCATCAAACCGCATCAACTGGAGGCGATGGTTCGCTGTTCACTCAGTGCCTTGTTTATGTCTAAATCAGACGGCCAACGCCTCAAGGCTGAAGTTTCATTTTCTGAGTTCCATGCTTTGAAAAATGCCACCTGCACTTCCCACACTGTATAAATAATAAATAATCAGAAGGAAGAATCAGTAGGTGGGTGCCAGGCTGCTGATTAGCTTACACACTCAGAGCTGTTGCTGCTGCTGCAGCCGCCGCCGCCACCTCTGCTGCTGCTGAGACAAAACTGGTTTCTCCAGGAAAAACAGAGCAGGGAAAAAGAGACTTGGATGAGATCCTTGGTCACAGTTCAATTTGGAGGAGGTAGAGGACAAACTGTGGATGGGAAGGTTCCCAAGGGCAGCTTCCCTTCCTGTCTTTAAAAGGAATTTTCATGAGGACCCAAAGCTCTCACTAGTTACTCTTCCTGTGTGCCCTGGCTCAGTGGCTGACAGGAAGAAGACATATCATGGACATAGCTCTTAAAATGTGTCTCTGAACAAAAAGGGATTAATCTTTAAGGCAGACACCCCCTTTTCATTTTATTTTAGTTTTATACTTATGGGTGTTCTGCCTACATGTGTGTCTGTGCTCTATGTATGCCTGGTGCCCGTGGAAGGCAGAGAAGAACTTTAGCTGTGGAGCTTTGGAAACGGAGTGATGATGGCTGCGAGCCAGCACCGGGAAGCTGGGAATCCAGCCGCGGTCCTCTGGCAGAAGAGCCTGTGATACAAACCACTGAAGCCATCTCTCCAGTCTCCACACTCTCACTCTTGAGACATTATTTCCAATCGCCAGAGGAACTATACTTCTATATTGAACCACATTAGGTATTTATAACCTAGTTCGCAAAAGAAGAATGATTTTCTGCAACATTTCTTGCTAAGAAGGATAGATAGCTTAAGCACACAGTATGCATTTTTATTATGTGTAGTGAAGGTGTTGTTTGCTGTAGGCCACATTTCAGGAAGGAAAGGTTAGGGAGATGATTTACAATCTATGGAGTTTTTGCTGCATTCTGGATACTTCTTTAAGATGCCACAGCACCTCTTTCTTTAAAGTTCTGAATCTTTGAACTATTCAAGTCTGGGAAGTTGGTCTAGTGGCCATGTGTCTCTGCTGCATAGATTTAACTCTGATTGGTTGAACAAACCTGGAACCCTTCTGAATTTACAAGTTAAAACTCCAGTACACGGCCCATCTCTTAAGCTTTAAGGCCACTGCAGTGGTGATTAATACAGTCACCAAACTAAACTACCCAATGCTAGTAAGATTCTTAAGTTCCAATAATTATGCTTACTGCCTTGGCCCCACTGCCCATGCACATAACTATATCCCCTTTGTTTTGAGTGATTAATTCTGTTTCTTGAACTCTGCCTCTTTAAGATCCAAGCATTCATACTGAATTCATAAAGAATTAACACTTAGCCCAACTCACCGCCTTTCTTAAAAATTATTTGGATCTGTTAGATGGCAGATAAAGTGTTTTATAGGAACACCTCTTAGGAATGTGTTTCTTGCAGACAGGGATAACAAGAATGTCCTCAGAATCCTCTTGGGCAATGGTTCTCAACCTTTCTGATCCTACATCCCTTAATACAGTTCTTCAGGTTGTAGTGACCCCAACCATAAATGTATTTTGCTACTTCATAAGCACAATTTTGCTACTCTTATGAATTGCAATGTAACTATTTGATATGCAAGATGTCTGATGTGTGCCCCCCCCCCAGCAGGATTGCATTCCGCAGGCTGAGAACTGCTGTTCTTGGGGGACATGCTAGGAGGGAACAAGATTACTTGATAAATCTACTTTTGCATTCAGAACTCATAAAAACTTTATATAGCTTTCTCTTTAGTATTCTAACTCAAATGTTTTAGTCTCAGATGCCTTTGCATTTTTAAAAATTACAGAGAACTCTAAAGAGCTTTTATTTGGGCAATATCTATAATGATTTTATACCTTTTTTTAAATTTAGCACTGAGAAGTTTAACAAGCATTCCCTTGAGACAATACCAAAAGTTAGTAATAGTTTTTGAAAAGTTAATTACAACATGAAATGGACATTATACCAATTTTTCATTCTGTTGAAACCCATTGGTTAGTCTTGAACTTTGAAAAGCTGTTTTAATTGCTTTGTACCATCATGTAGTGGCCATTTGTAAAATAGTAGTTCACTGACTTATTGTAGCTATTTGAACTTTGACTTCTTTCGTTGTTAAAAATGATGTCTTTCATTCAAGGTTAAAAGTCACATTTGCTAATATCACAAATTATAATGTTGTCAAAGCTTACAATGGTGGGCAACTGTTTTTCAAATCTCGTTTTTACTCTGCTCTTCCAGAGGATTATGGTTCAATTTCTAGCACCCACATGGTAACTCAATTGTTTGTTACCCAGTTCTAGGGGATCTGACAATCCTTTCTGGCCTCTGAAAGTACCAGTCATACACACGGGCACAGAGATATATGCAGGCAAAATACACATACACACTACATAAAATAAAACAATAATACTAATGAAAAGATGTGCTTCCATCAAGACCCCTCCAGCCAGTCTTGGATGCTCAGGCGTACACCTTGACTTCAGAGTCAATCTCAGTATGGTGCACCCTGCATTTTCTGTTTTCTGTCCTGCTTCATTACCTTCGGTACATATTCTGGTGCATTCCCCCAGATGTTTATCTATAAAAATGGGCAAATCTGTAAGATTCTTTTTGTATACATTGTATCTTCTCATAGGCCATGAGCTCTGCCTGATATCCTCTGAGCTCCCAGGGACTTGAGTTTTGTGATTGTTTTAGGATTGTGGCTGTTTGAAAAAAATGGTTCCCAAAGGGAGTGGCACAGTTAGTAGGCGTGGCTTTGTTGGAGTGGGTATGGCCTTGTTGAGGAAGTGACTGTGAAGGCGAGCTCTGAGGTCTTTTGCTTAAGTGTCACTCAGTGTCTCAGTCAGCGTCTGTTACCTGCAAGATGCAGGATTCTCCGCTGCTCCTCCAGCACCATGTCTTCCTGCACACCACATGCTCCCTGCCATGATGATAATGGGTTGAACCTTTGAAACTGTAAGGGAGCCCCCTCAATTAAATAGAGTCGCCAGGATCATGCTGTCTGCTCCCAGACTAAGATAAGAATCAGCCAAGGATTGTGTTGAGAATGAAAGAAAACACCTAACTGTCCAACAGAACAGCAAAACATGAACCAGGACTGGAGAACTGGAATGCACGCTTTCTCTATTCATGACCAAGCCTTTACAGTCCTGAAGGAATTTAGGAAATCTTTCTAAGCCAAGGGGTTAGAGCTGTTTCCTTGTTTAACAGGACTACAGAGAAACAACTGGGTGTCTACCATCATTGCATCTGTCTCTGCCGATAAATAAGATGGCATTATAAATCATTGAGATGGTTGATCTTCTTTATCACTCAGACTAGACTTGGAATCACCTAGGAGATCCCATTTGGATATATCTCAGAGGAGGGAGGGTTCCAGAGAAGTTTACATGAGGAATGAAAATCGTCCTTGGCTGTGGGTAGTACAATCCCCTGGCCTAGGGCTCTGAGGAAAATGGGAAAGGAAGGAAGCTGAACCCTAGCAATTATTCCTGCTTGATTCTTGACTATAGCTACAACATGACGACTGTCCCCTGCTCCTACCACCCTGCCATTGCTATCACAAAGGACCTTATCCCATAAAACATGAAACCAAACAAACCTTTTTTTTATTCTCTAAGGGGCCTTTGTCAGGTGTTCTGTCATGGTGATGAGAAAAGTAACTAATATATTCATTGAAAGTGATGTCTTATCTATGAATTCAGGCTAGAGGAATTCAAAGTCTACTATCAGCGTGTAATTTTGAGTAATTTCTTCATTTAGTGGGTTTTCAGTTTCTTAGTAAATGGGGGTGCAGAAGGAACTCAGGTTCAGTAAGTTCCATTCTGATTTTAAAACTAAAATTGCGGGCTGAGCATGGTGATGCATACGGTTAATCCCAGCACTTGAGAGGCAGAGGCCGGCAGATCTCTGAGTTCGAAGACAGTCTGATGTACATAACAAGTTCGAGGATAGTAAGTACTACACAGAGACCCTGTCTTGTAAAACCAAAAACAACTACAACAGCAGCAACCAAACCTCCAAAATTCTGTCTTTCTCTCTCAGTCCCAGGCAACTGGAATAGTTGGCCACCCTCCAACCCAGCAGAGCAATGAAGTTTGCATAGGAGTCGAGTGAGTATGTGGTTACAAGCTAAACGTATAGGAAATGCTCTCAGCTTTTATTTCTCCTAGGTTCCTGCAGTTCCTGTCATTTCCCCAAGTATGGAAGAGCACCATCTGGACACAACTATTGATGATGAACTGGCCCGTGAAATCTGTTTCATAATCAGCAGACACAAAATACGATCTTGAAAACCCACCTGCAATGATACATCCTCCCCACACCACTAGTCCTCCAGCCTGTCTCTTTAAAGGAAAGTCCTGCATTCTGCAAGAAAGCCCCTGTTGATCAGGTAGACTCGCTGCCCCCCCATCCCTCCTGTTGGAATAATAGCCGCAATCAGAGAGGCAACAGGACAATAAACTATACATTCCAGCCCCACCCCAGGGGACCAGCATGGAGTTGTTCTCTCACCAAGGATTTATTTACTCTGGCTTAATAGGAATCTCTCATCTTAAAATACAATGTGAGTTTAATGTCGATGACAAGGGTTGGATGGCCGGTCTGAAACCGAGTCTTCTAGTCCCTGAGAAGACACAGCTGGTGCCGCCCCAGCCCCAGCTCCTTTTCTCAGTGTGAGAGGTGCAACCCTGACATGGAGGAAATTGCTCCAGAGGGGCCTGTTTGGTCTCAGGGACTCATTCCAACTCTGACACCTCCATCTAGGCTGCCCCTTTCTACGAGGCAGAATAAAACAACTCTCCCAGAGGCAGAACTCAGGATGACATCAACATTTTTTCCATCTGGAAGAAATTGAAATCACCAGTTCATTTCTTTGGTAGTCTCCTAGGGAGGCAAGGCTGGGGAGTGGAAAATCATAGCTTGGAACTCCACTTAGGACAAACAGCACTTTCCCCTCGGTGTGAGGAGTGTGAGAGGGGGATTCATCAGCTTGAATTCCTCCCTGCTTCCTGTCTTTGTCATCACGCTGGAGGCAGCATCGAGGGGAATGGCTAGGATCAAGGAAAACACAGCGTGTGCCATTCTGGAGAGGAAATGGGCAAGACACTGGCCAAGTCACACTCCCTGTAGAACTTTGGAGCCATCTTGCTGTTTTGGAAGTAAGGGGGTGGTATTGCCTAATCTTCCAGACCTTTCTTTCCTGGAAAGCCAGACGGCTGTGTCAGCAGCTTTTCCGTCTTCCTCGTTTTCTTTGCCTCTCCCTTGAAAGTGAACAGGGTGATGGGGTGGCCTTGGCTGGTGAGAAGTGGCATGGAGACCAAAGTTGGCTGGATGAGAAGCTAATGCTTTTTCTCTTCCCTTCTTTCAAGTCCCCCTCTCAGCAGGAGCCTCCTCGTGACACCAAAATGGCTTTGCTTGCTTCCAGAGTCTAGCCTTGAGCCAAACTGTTGTCTTTTTTTCTGTCATCATTACATTCCTTCTAAGCCCACCATCTCGTCTTTGAGCAGAGTGCTTCTGTCTGTTGAAAGTAGGATGTTGGTGAACTATGAATCTGAAAACAAAATCCTGGCTTGTAGGATTTATCTATTTTTATGGCTTCAATACTCCTTTCATACTTAGTCTGAAGATGACTACAGCTTAGCTGCCTGCTTAAGGATTTTCAGAATATTTAGCAGTCTGTTCTCATGGGCCAGTGTGAACCAGTTCTAGCACACAGCTGCTTTGGCATCATTTATAAATGATGTGTTCATAAGACCAAGGTGTCAACACAGTGTAGGACCAAAGTGTATACCCGAACCTAAGTGGAGCCTTCAACTGAGTTTCATCCCTTGACTAGTATAATCCTCTGCACTTTTATAATCTTTCTTAATGTGATTCTAATACATTGCCAACCCAAGCTTAGCTCCAGAACTTAGAGGGCGGGAGATCACAAAGGCTAACCTTTTGTTGCTAACAAACTGAACCCTGACCAGATCTTCTGTGAAGCCTTTTCAAAACGTTAATGACTTAAAGATCCTACCTCTCTTTCTCCGTCCAGTTCTCAGTGTTTAACTTCTAGCCTTCCTTTATTGTGTAAGTTTGCTCTGCAGGGCCAGGCCGGTTATGGCTCTGGAACAAAGCACTCCTTTTCCAGGCAGAGGGATGTTTCATCTGGAGCCAGCCTCGACTTTTCTTTTGGCTTTAATATAAGCATGAAAATATGAAAATGAACAGCACAAACAAGGTCTTCTGGCTTTCTCCAAGCAGCATAGGGAGCCAGGAAAGGCAATAACAGAATTCAATCATCCCCTCTCCTTTCCTATTGGCTTGATTTTAAGTTTGCTTCCAGAATAAATATTTCACAGGTTTCTTTATTCATGTGGAGCTGGAAGAAATGAAATAACTTTGGCTCAGGTGAATGACTGTGGCTCTACCTGCTAGTTCTGGTCTGCGGACTTTAGTGCTGGATTTATGATTCTTACCTAGCCCTGTGGCAAAGACTAAATACAGACAGTCATGAGGTTACTGAGTCGGGGTTCAAGAGCAGATTATTGACCAAGGTGGGGAAGAGACAAAACTGAATCGACTGGGTGTGTTCATCTCCTGAAATTCAGTTCTTTCTCCAAAATGGAAAACTACAAGAATATCATTGGATTGGGAGGGAAGCCTTCAATAAAATTGTAAATTAGCTGGGTTCTTCATAGACTAGCAGTCAAGTAGAGTTGATTGTAGGTTTGTCTGGGGAGCAGGAACTCGCATCCATACTCCAAAGAGGCACACACGACCATTGAGACGGCACAGCTAGGGCCAGTCTGAAGCAAAATTAGGCAGTTTCTCTCAGCATCTTTTGTTTTCTTTTGCTGTTATTTGCAATGAATGTTTATGTCTTAAATCTGTACGTAGGAATTTGAAGCCCTTATATGATGGTATAGGAAGTGAAGTCTTTGGAAACTAATAAGGTCATGAGTATGGGCTCTTATGAATGAATGAGATTAGTGCCCTTATGAGGAAAGACACCAGGACGTTTTCCTCTCTAGCCATCCTTCCTCTCCTTCTCTCCCTCTCTCTGATCTTTATCACATGAAGAAGCAACATGAAGACAATCTTCCACATGCTTTGGTGGCAGGACAGAGTAAAATCAAGCCAGAACCTTGTTTCTATTGTGAGCTCTGGGAGAGAAATGTTTTACTAAGTTTTGGAGCATGTATGCAACAAAACCATCTGGCCAGGCAAGGTATGTTCATTGGTACAATAGCAAGATGATTTGGGGACCAACTGCTTTCTGATTGGATTTGGCACCTGATACACAGGAGGGAATTTACAACTGTTATTGTAAATCTGGTTATGTAATTAAACCCTAGTTGGGAAAATACTTCTGTTGTATTGCTAAATGGTGATAGCAACGACATCTTAAATTGACTTCTGAATATTAATTAATTGAGACAGGGTTTCTCTGTGTAATAACCTTGGCTATGCTGGAACTCTCTTTGTAGATCAGGCTGGTCTCAAACTCACAAAAATCCACCTGCCTCCCAAGTGGGAGGATTAAAGGTCATGTCCAGCTAAATATTTATTTATTTTTTATTATTTATTTATTTATTATGTATATAATATCTGTGTGTATGCCTGAAGGCCAGAAGAGGGCACCAGACCTCTTTACAGATGGTTGTGAGCCACCATGTGGTTGCTGGGAATTGAACTCAGGACCTTTGGAAAAGCAGGCAATGCTCTTAATCACTGAGCCATCTCTCCAGCCCCCTAAATATTTATTTTTATGCCCATGTATTAGTGGTACTGTTGGCTTTAGACAGGAAAACTTTTTTTTTCAATTGGACAGGGATTTGTAACTGATCAAAATTCTGAGAAGAAATGATTTTTGAATATTCATCCCTAAATGAGGTATTATCATCCTTTCTATAGCTCAAGAAACATTGCAGAATTAGGCATGAAAAGAATATAAGGGTTGGAGGGAGGTGGAGAGCCTTGAGGAACACTGCCTTCTGGGCACAGCATGGCATCTGTGCTCTTTAACTCTGGAGCTGTGGCTATTTGTGCTGCTCCTGCACAAAGGCTTCGGTGTTTTTACGGAATGGGGAGTGACTTGTCCCTTTCTAAGTATTTTTGGCAGTTGATGGATGCTGTGGGAGGGAAAGACATTTTCTTCAGTGGTGTAGCTACTGGTAAGTTGACCATGTTCCTGTAACAACCTCCTACTCAAGTTCCTATTGTTGGAGGAAGCTGTTTGTTCTGGCTGCCCAGAACCAAAATAACCACACAGAAACTGTATTAATTAAAACCCCGCTTGGCCCCTCAGCTCTAATTTCTTATTGGCTAACTCTTACATATTACTTTAACCCATTTCTAGTAATCTGTGCATCACCACGAGGTCATGACCGACCAGCAAAGTTTCATCACATAT
The DNA here is from genome assembly GCF_000317375.1 of Microtus ochrogaster. Classification (NCBI taxonomy): domain Eukaryota; kingdom Metazoa; phylum Chordata; class Mammalia; order Rodentia; family Cricetidae; genus Microtus; species Microtus ochrogaster. The sequence goes on from NC_022010.1 coordinate 55,412,961, forward strand.
GTCTCCAGAGGCTCCATAGCTTCTCCCTTACTCCGCCCTTCTTCCTCTCAGCATTCAGCCTAGCTTTCCCTGCCTACCTAAGATCTGCCTTGCTATAGGTCCAAAGTAGTTTCTTTATTCATTAATGGTAATCACATTATAGAGACAAGACTCCTACATCATCCTGTAAACTCTCGAGGTCACCAACAAACAAACACACATATAAAGAGACAAGAAAGTAGAAGGGGATATACATTGTGAAAATGGCATAATAAAACCCATTATTATATATAATAAATATAGGATAATAAAACTTAATATACAAAAAAGATGATCTTCTGCAAACTAGGAAGCTAGTCCTTAGCAGACACCAGATCTGCCCTCACCTTGTTCTGTGCTTTCTACTTTTCAAAATTATGAAAAATAAAGATGTGTCTTTTAAACATCCAAATATACAATAATTTATTAGGGCAATATGAACAGATAGCAATACATTACATATGTTTTCCCTGAAATCTATGACTTTCTACCATTTCCAGAAACCTTCCAATCACAGGATCTCTGAAACAACAACAAAACATGTTTCAAGAGACAGTTTGGACTTCAGGCTTACCTGTAGATACTGTCTAGTTCAGTGACATACAAATTTACTAGCATACAAAGAGCCACTTGGGGAAAGTTTTCAAATATGGTTCCTTCCCTTCCCCTTCTTGCGTCCCACAGGAAAGCAGGGCTGTGTGGAGGAGGGTGCTGTGATGATGATGATGGGGGAGGGGCAAGAGCATGGGAAAGACGCAGGGGCATCAAGGAGAAGAAGCAACTGGAGGTTGGGGATTGGTTATATTTGGAAAAATAAGTTAATCAATTGAGGAAACGGTAAGGTACTGAGGACTGTAAGGGCAATGTACTTACACCATCTGAAACAGTACTTACAAAGATGGAAAGAGGAAAAGCTAGGAAGTTTGGACTGAGATTGAAGATTTTAAAGCATGAGCAATGACAGGCACAGAGATAATGACAGATCCATGTAACACTAAGCAGATGCTGGCTTTCCATTCATCCTCCATGAAAAGAAGCCAGGGTTCCCTTCTTACTGGTGAAGGACCATTGGGCGGGAACAATCAAGCTGAGCCTGGGCTGTCTTGTGACAGAAAATAAAGTGTTCAGAGAGCAATAGGTCCACCTTCAAATGAGATAAAAGTCAGTTCAAAAGAGCCCCCACTGGTCAAATTTAGGGCCAAAAACAATCATCAAAAAAATGAAAACATTTGATGAGCATTTAGGAGACTGCCTATGATGTCTGTGGTGGTCACATAGTAAATCCAGTGATGAGTGTTTCTTGGGATGTATCATTACAGTTAATCAATGCATGACTGTTCTGAAATATTTATTTCTATAAATGAAAACAATTTTGACATTTATTTCGTGTCTGTATGTGGGGGAGTTGAACATGCTCATGACACCCCTACAGAGTTCAAAGGACAGCTTGTCAGAGTTGGTTCTCTCCTTCCACCATCTGGGTCCTGGAGTTCCAACCTAGCTTTATCGGGCTCAGTAGCAAGCACCTTTACCCACTGAGCCATCTCTGAGGCACTGAAATGTTTTCTATTAACCTAATCACATTACTTAGTAATCAAAGGGATGATACTAATTATCATCCTTTGCATGGTGGCCCACGAGCTTTTATGACAAGGAAATTGGAAAACAGCAGTAGCAGCCTGGAGATGTGATCTGAGCTTGTTCATTTGCACCAACAGTTATGGTCAAAGGCCGGTGAGGTGCTTCAGCAGGAAAACACCCTTCAGGTCAAGTATGGCACCCTGAGCTCCATCCCCAGGAACCACATGGTAGAAGGAAAGCCTGTACCTCCGCGAATTGTCCTGTTTTGCACAGTGTACTATCACACACACACACACACACACACACACACACACACACACACACAAACTGATGGTGGCAGTTTTATTTTACTTTTGTGTAGGCCCGAGACAGGTGATACTCCCTTTCCCAGGAAATATTAACTGAACACTCACCCTATGCCAAACTCTGTTTGGTTCATATCTGTGAACAGCAGAGGAGAGCTCCCCACCCTGTGGTGCTTCATGTTCAGGGGTGCTGCCTGTGGTCATCCCATGCTGCACGCTTAAAATGGAAGCTGTTCATACTCTTCCTAGACAACAAGGATTTCCCCAACCCCTGGAGACCCGAGGAGCCCTTTAGAGACACAGCTGGGCTTCCTTGGTCACATATACTTGTCAACAGTATCTCCTCCAGCCTGTGCTAGGCATAGGTGCTCTTTACAAACTATCTAACATCTCACTTGGGGTTGTAAGGTGAGCCACCCACTTAGGTGTATCTAAGGCAAATGTGTATCAGTATTTTTTGGTGTTGCTCATATGTGTGTGTGTTTGGGAGTGACACTGAGTATTAGACAATCAGTTGGGAGAGCTAATTCTGAAAAAGATGGATTCTCCCTATCTCAGCAGTTCTCTGAGCTCTTCATCTAGCCGCGGGACCTTGCGACACTTCTGCCATCTGTGTTGGCATTGGTGTTGTCATTGTTCAAGTCTTGTTTAGGCAGCCATATTGTTGACATTTCATGGGTGTGGCTCCCCTGTCCTATCTAGAAGACACAATCTCACAGTGTCTTCTCCTCCATGATGTTCCCTGAACCTTAGGTGTAGGGTTTGTGTTGTATATGTGTCCATTGGGGTTGGGCATCCCATAGCCTGTTGTTCCCTGCATTTATGGTCTTCAATAACGGTCTCTATCTGCTACAAAAAGATACTTCTGTGATGAAGGCTGAGAGGTACCCTGGGTAAAATGTGTATTCTCTAGCTTGAAAACCTTCATGATAGCAACTTCCAACTTTAGCTTCAGGAGAGGTGAGCATGAACTTTCATAAATGTTTGGTTACCTGTTTTAGCCTCTGGAGATGGAGCTCAAGGGCCTTGTGAAGAGACTTGATGGGGTATCAGTTTAATAGACACGGACTAGCTATGCTCCTCCTGTCTGGGTCAACTCTGATAGGAGTCCGCTTTGAGCCTGGCCTCCCCATGACTGCCCTGATAATGACTAGCTTCCTGACTCTGGATGAGCCAGCCTTACCCAGGGTAAGAAATGCATGCTGGGAGGTTTATGAAGGAAAGAGGCATTTGATAAGACACTCAACTAAATGACTTATTCACCACAAAGTAGACATTGTGGTTTTCTGGAATCACATTCAGGTCAATGTGTACTTGGTTTTATTAAAAAATCTAGAGTCATTTGCCTTGGCCTGAAGTGAGTTGGCTTAGTTCAGCCATGACTGATCTTTTGCCTAGAGCAAAGGGGGAAATTTGCTCCAACTGTCATGGCTCTTGAGAAGATGGAGTGGGAAGTGAAGAAAAACCCAGGGGTACGGAATCTCTGCTGTTAGTGACAGAAGGTACCTCTTCTTTCCTTCCCTGTGTCTCACTTTCCTCATCTGTAGGATGGATGGGGTAGAACAGAAGGCCTTTTAAAGTTCTTCCAACTCAGTAGACTAGGATTCCATGCAACGCTCCCTATTTTCCAAGGACCTAGTGTCAAATGAAAATTCAAGACCCTTTACTAAATTACGAAGAATTCCAAGATATAGCCGGGTGTGTGGTACATGCCTTTAATTCCAGAACTTGGGAGGCAGAGGCAGGTGGATCTTCCAGTTTGGGGCCAGCCTGGTCTACAGAGTGTGTTCCAGGCTCTGTACAGAGAAACACTGTCGTGAAAAGCAAAAACAAATGAATATAAAGAATTCCAAGATAGAAATAGTAGAATATAATAATAACCAAGTGCCAAGCCTTTCTATTCTTTCTAAATGTGGCCTATTCGTCTTATCAAGTAGCATGCCTATGAAGCTGGATTCGATCTTGTGTCCCCACTACTGCCCTTCTCTAATCACACTTGGTGGAGCATCCGCATGACAGAGAGGGAGAACCAACTGTGAGCTTTGTGATTAGAAACAGAAGGACTCCATCTTTAATATTATATGAAGCTCAGTTGATAGAGTACTTACCTAACTTGAAGAAAGTCCTTAGTTTGATCCCCATAAATCAAGCCTGGTAGTGCATACCTGGAATCACAGCACTGGAGCATTAGAGGCAGGAGAGAAAGAAGTTCAAACAACAACAACAAAAATGTTGTCCTGTGCCATAATCTTGTGCTCCTGCCTTCTCTACTCCTCACTCCAGGTTCCTCAAGTGTTGAGCAGAGACAATCACACCCACCCATAGGGGGCTGAGAAAGAAGGGTAGCAAGAAGTAGGCAGGGGTCCAGCAGACTGGAATCATGCTGTTGCTGAGCATTGTTTATGGTAAGTTCAGAGTTCCACCTGAAACAGGATTTCGCAGACTTGTGGCTTTTAAAGGCAAGATTCTACTAGAGAGACAGATTCAAACCAGACATTCTTTAAAAAAAAAAAAAAAGTCCTGAGGCTTCTTTTACAGTAAGCACATCAGTGGGCTCTGTCTTCTGGACCACACACTCCCTGGTACAGGAAGTCAGGGTAGGCCCACTTTAAAATCAGCTTTGGGCCTGCTACTTTTTTCACTCACCCACGTCCTCTCGCTCTTTCTGCTCTTGAGGACTGCACGCAGCTCTGGAGGAAGCCATTCGTGTTACACACTAGATGCCTGGCTGTGTTTGCCCTCATCTGCATGTCGTGTGTGCCCACAGGTGCGGCTCTTCTCAGGTTAGTGTTGCCAGAGAAGAGGCCCAGCCTCTCTTTGGGACTCTCTCGGCTTTAGTGAATGGCACCATAAGCAGAAGTCAGCTTCAGGCAGCAAGAAAATAGCATCTACTTGTGTGTTTATTCTCTCGCTCACTCACTATTTGAACAACTAAACACTTGTTAGCGGTGGAGCCAGATATACTGAGAGTTTTGAGGAACTCAAGGAACAATAAAAGAATAAGTAGACAGAAAGCAAAATAAACTTTAAAAAAAGACTATAAAGGTGTAAGTGCAGATGGTGATGGGGACGATTCCCATAGTGTGTGCAGGTGTTGATGGGGATGACTCCCATGGTGTGTGCAGATGGTGATGGGGATGACTCCCATAGTGTGTGCAGGTGTTGATGGGGATGACTCCCATGGTGTGTGCAGATGGTGATGGGGATGACTCCCATAGTGTGTGCAGGTGTTGAT
>NC_022010.1:55419068-55426069 GCF_000317375.1 Microtus ochrogaster
GTTTTGTTGTTTTCAGGAAAAAGTGAGTCACCTTCAAGTCTCACTATTGTTTCTTGATCCCTTAAATCATCTCTGAGCAATTCTCTGAGACATTTGCTTCAGGATTACAACACTGGCTTCAGCACACAGGAAGAAATAGACCTCAACCTCTTGTTCAAGGGTAAGGCCACATTTAGGGCTGAGGTACCCCATCTTTGTTTTAGTTATGTCAGTCCTCACTCCCAGTGCTTTCATCCCTTCCCTCACAAAGGAAGATGTCCTCGATTCTTCTAAAAGCAACCCTTCTTCAGGTAGCCCTGTCCACCTCATCTTCCAGCCTTGCTTATTATGTTTCCTGTCTCATACTTCAAACTCTTAGACTTTCCATCTCCTTTCCTTGTGTCAACAAACACCCTCCAGTCTTGTGCAAACTCAAAGCAAACAGAAGCTTGCCAGCACTGCTCTCCCCTGAAGCTCCTGAGGTACCCACAGCCTTCTTACTCACATACTAAGGAAACAGGCTCTGCTCTTGCAGCCATTGGTAATTTCCTTGATCCTTCTTCATTCCGTATCTTCTAACACGTTGTCTTCCAGCCCCTCGCCCTCATGGAATCTCAGTTCTCTAAAGAACCTCCAGACCAACAAGTCTACTGACACATCTCCAGCTTTCACTGCCATCAGTGTCGTTTAGATCTTCCAAATGCAGAGTTCTTAACTGAGGTTATCCCATGTCTTCCACAGCACTGTGGTCCCAGCTCCCCTGCCTCTTCTGCTCCCACTCTTTTCGGGTCAACCCTACCCCAAGGGGATCCTGTACAGTCTCTTGACCTAAGCTCTAGGCTCTCAAGCCCTGGCTCTACTCCTTCAGTTTCTCCACTCACTCTGTAGTGAGTCTTTATCTGTCCCACCAGCCTGCTCCCAAATCATGACAAAGACATTTACTATTTATTAATTATGAAAGCTTGGCAGATAGCTTAGTCTTGTTTCTAACTAGCTCTTATAACTTAAATTAACTCATATCTTTTAACCTACATTCCTTTAAGTGGCTTGGTTACCTTTACTTTGTAATGCCCATGCTGCTTGCCAGCGTCCTTTCTGAAAATCCTGCCTGGCTATTGGCCATTTGACCTTTTATTAAACCAATCCAAGTGACACATCTTCAAAGTCTACAAAAAGATTATTCCACAACACCACTCTAACTTCCGGTGGTGTCTATCATCTTCTGTTGAGAGAGCTCATGGGCACCTCAAATGCAGAACTCAGTATATTCTGCCTCAGCTGCTTACACTGTGGTGATGAGCTTTATCCCAGCGCTCAGACTCAGGATCCGATGGCACTCTTTAGTCCTTGCCACTCTCTCGCTCCTTTCACCTTTTCCCAACTGGGTCCCAAACCCTGTTTTGGATAACTGAACGGTTCCTGCTTTGTTGGTATTAGAAAAGCAAGGGTTTCTTCCACCTGATGGTTACTGAGGATACCTCATAGCACATCTTCATTTTTCCTAGCTTACATGAATTCTCAGAACTTTCCAATGCTTTACCTTGTGGGTCACAATCTGGACCTTTCTGTTTCTACCTACACTTGCCTTAAGTATTAACTGAGTATTTTAAAGCAACCTCTGATCTTTCTATGACTTGGCCAGTTCTCATCCTTAAGCCATTCTAAAGAGCTTCAGGGTGAAGAAGAGGAAGACCACATTTGAAGCAAGGTGTAGAACCAAAACTGAAGATTAAAAACAGTAGGAACTTGGCAGAGATAAAAGAAGAAAACCAAGATGCTTCCAGAAGAAAGAGATGGTGTGTGTGTGTGTGTGTGTGTGTGTGTGTGTGTGTGTGTGTGTGTGTGTGTGTGTGTGTGTGTTTGTGTGTGTGTGTGTATGTGTTTGTGTGTGTGTGTCTTCTTGGCAGGAGGGGGGCTGTAATCAGTGGATGCAGTATTTGAACTGGATCTGAATAGAGAGAAGCTATTTCTATAATGGTATCAAGATGGACTATAATGGGCATGTTTGGAAAAAATAGGAAGAATCTAGATTTGCTGGAGAAAAAGAGCACAGTCTAAACTAACTAAAATTGGTTTACTTAATAATTCTAAAATTCACATATTCCTTAGAAAGTGCTGAAAGCACAGAATGTAAGATTTTGGCTTATGCTTCAACAAAAACATTTACTTCAGATCTGAGTAATGTGTATATTTGTTAGGACATGCACACAGACACAGACAGACACAAAGACACAGACAAACAGACAGATGAGACCATATTGGGGATTGTTGGAATGCACAGGCTCAGTGGGAGGAAGGGTGAATTCACTCTCAATTGCAAAGTCATGAGTGAGCACTAATAACACAAGGAACCACACACAGTGGCTGCGTCAGCTTGAGGAAGGACAACGAACTGAGCTGGCATGAATGCAAACAGAGATATCGCCCAGCGTTTGGTTTAGCATGGAAAGGGCAAGCAGGAGTGTGTCAGTGAAAGCGGGAAGAGCAGGGGCTTCAGGTGAGGGGGCAGAGGAAATGTGAATGAGTGTGTCAGAAGGGCAGGGCATGGCAGATGTGCTCACAGCTGGAGCTGTGGGAGAGACCTGGGGCCAGTTATCAATGGAGGTAGGTTTGCCTGGCTGTGGCCCTTCATGGGGAAGTCAACTTTGTCCCTCAGGGGACTTTTGACAGTGTCTCCAGGTGTGTCTTAGTTGTCACAACTTGGGTAAAAGCCAGAAAGGCTGTTATATGTTCTTCAACGAACAGGACAACACCTCAAAACAAATTATCCTGTCAAAATGTGAATGGCACCAGGGTTTAGAAACCCTTAATAGAAATAGAGAAACAATAAGAAGAAGAAGAAAAGAAAAAGAAATTTGGAAAGATAGGTGTCAATTCAAAACAAAAACAACACCACAAAACAAAAAACTAAAAGCTATATAATATAAAGGAGCTTTCTGGAAAGGTAAAGAAACATTATTTTAATTAGTTTAATTGGTTTCATTAATTTATTAAAAGTAATAATTCTAGCAAGTGGCAAAAGAGTATTTCTTTGTAAAATTCTTACAGCTTAAGCATTGGTTAAGATTAGCGCTTGCAGCTCTTACAGAGGACCTGGGCTCAGTTCCCAGCACCCATGTTGTGCAGCTGACAACCTACTGTAACTGTAGCTTTAGATGATATGACGCCCTCTCCTGGCCTGTGTGGGCACCTGCATAATACATGCTACACACACACACACACACACACACACACACACACACACACACACATCTTAATAAAACAAAAAAAACCAAAAAACAAGCCAAACAATTTAAGTGTTGAGGTTATCAAAACAAAAAGTTCCCCAAAGAAAGGCATCATCTGTCTGTCTCTCTGGTCTTAGCTAGTTCTCTGCCCTAGAACTCCTCCTCCCCTACCTCCTTCCAAGGCATCAGGGAGTCCATCTATCCACAGGGGCTTTTGGCAACGCTGACCGGGGAAAACAGGGCTGAGCTCCACATGAAGCCACTATAACAAGGATTACATGTGTTGAGCTCCAGCTTTCTGGGGCCTAGGAAGGACTAGCTCTGGATATTTGCAATCAGAAAGCTGTGGATCACAAGTCCTGAGCCACAATTATGTAGGGGAAACTGAGTCCTCACTATCTGGTTTGTTATGAATCCTGCCTGCCCAGACCACAGCTGCCTTCCCTCACGGTGTTAAAGCCACTCCGTGATAAAGGTGGTAAATTTAAATTAGTTGGAAGTTACCAAAGAAACATAAGGCCTCCTAGGCCCATTTTTAACCTCCTAAACAAAGGTATTTACTCAACAATTAATTCCTAAAGTGTATGAGAGGGTTACCATATATATACTTTGTTCAGATTTAAGAAAAACAAAATACTATTAAAGTTTGTCACTTATAGCCTCAAAAATGTGAACTCGTGGTGACACTTAACCCAGAAATGGTCCAGAATCAATCTATCAGTGTCTTCAAGAGGAGCCAGAGGGGATGCAATAGAGAACTTGACCAGCATCCCCAGGAGCTGGGTCTGGTGGTCCATGACCTATAAACAATATTAGAAAGTCCCCATGTCCCCCCAAAAAGGATCAGGAGCTCACAAGTTTTGAAGAGGTTCCTAGGCCCTCCCTGGGTCAGATGAGTCTGGATCCACAGCCCCTCTGCCCCTGTAGCACCAACAGCACTTTATCCTGGCCCTTTGGGGCTCATCCTCAATTCTTTTGCAGCTGCCCCTGCTTTTAGGAAGCCAAGTGCAAAATTCTAAAAGTTCCTTATAGGCAGTACAGACAGGGCACCCTAAAGCAGAAAGCCCATGTGGATAAACTCTGGATTTGGTTAACTACAACTTCATCCAACCCTAAGGATCAGTTTCTGACCCAGTGCTCCTGGATGGGCATCCATCACTTTTGTGAATTTCCTAGCCAAAGCCAGGTAGTCACATCTACACAAGCAGAGAAAGGGGAGCCAGCTTTGAGAATGCCTGATGAACCCAATGTTTTGGGAGAAGGGTATCAGGATAATTAACACAGATGCTGCCCCTTCAGCTGGGAGCCCTGGGGTCAGTCTGCTCTGGAGATACTGAGTACCATAGGCCATTCAAAACGTCAGGACTGGGGCTGGAGAGATGGCTCAGTGGTTAAGAGCATTGCCTGCTCTTCCAAAGGTCCTGAGTTCAATTCCCAGCAACCACATGGTGGCTCACAACCATCTATAATGAAGTCTGGTGCCCTCTTCTGGCCTGCAGGCATATACACAGACAAAATATTGTATACATAATAAATAAATAAATATTAAAAAAAAAACGTCAGGACTTGCCATCGCCATCAGCTGAGCATTTAGAGCAAACATATCAAGCTGGGTGTGATGGCAAATGCCTGTAATCCCAGGTCTTGTGGTGATACAGAATCTTTATGAGCTGGGGGCTATCCTGGGAGAGATCCTGTCTCAACACAACAAAACAAATCAACCAAATAAACACATCAATCGTTTTCAACGCACACCCTTGGAAAGGAAAAAGAAGACAAACCCAAACTTTGAACTGGGGAAGTACTAGAGTTCTTTGTGGCATAATTAAAGGGACACAATGCAGTTGACTTTTATGCTACAATGCCATGGAGACTATGAAATTGAAATGCTGTAGCCTCAGAGCCACAGAGGAAGAGAGACTACCCCTGCAAAGTCAGAAAAGCCTCCCCGCTTCTGCTCAGAAAGTGCAGATTCCAGAGCAACGCTGCCAGTGAAAACACAGGATGCCGTTCAGTTTTACATTTCAGAAACATAATATTTTAGTGGCAAAAGTTTATCTCAGGCTACCTCCAGTTATTTGAAATTCAAATTCAACTGAATACCCTATGGTTTTGGGTTTTTTGTTGTTGCTGTTGAATCTGACCTTACCCCAGACAGCATGAGATGGGAATTTTGCTGGTTTTCAGTCAGTATCGGTGTCCACATGCTCCTCCAGGGTTAGCATCTTGCACCTCCTGCTATGACAGCCGTGGAGTTGCATACATGTGACTCCTGTCTCTAAGAGTCTCTGGCGAGGTACTTTTTAAAATAAAGGGTCTGTTAATATTTTATGTGTATGAGTGTTTTGTATGTATGTGCACCACAAATAGACAGTAACTTTGGAGGCCAGAAGAGGCCATCTGATCCTTTGACACTGGAGTTATTGGTGATTGTGATCCACTGACTTGGGTGCTGAAAACTGAACCTGAGTCCTCTTGCAAGAGCAGGACATGTTCCTTTGTTTGCTTTGTTATTTTTTGTTTGTTTGTTTATATTTTGTTTTTGTGATTTTGAGACAGGGTTTCTCTTTGTAGCCCTGAATGTCTTGGAACTTGCTTTGTAGACCAGGCTGGCCTTTAACTCACAGATCCACCTGCCTCTGCCTCCCTAGAGCTGGGACTAAAGGCCTGTGCCATCACTGCCTGGAGCAACACAAGCTCTCAACCACGGAGCCATTTCTCCAGTTCCTAGCGTACATTTCTTAACTATTTTCTTCATTTGGCAGATAGTAACTGACCAATGACATGTTCTAGTTATTGGGGAATAAAACGAGAAATGAAACATTCTTGTTCTCATAGTTTCTGCATGACTAAAGCAGATTTTCATTACTAACTTTAATATTCTTTTTTTTTTAAATCCCGGAGCTGACCTGAGCTAGGTATAACTCCGTGTGTTGGCTTTATCATATGATATCACTTTGCCATTATTTGAATATGTGTACCTACTGCCCTGATCCTGTTTTTAATACTCCCAAGGCAAAATTTTTGCTAAGGTGATTTTTTTCCATAACAGAGTTTATAAGAAATATCAGCCATAAATAACGACATAATAAAGAAAGCTTTTAGAATCATGACTGCTGAAATGTTTCCTTGATGTGTGTGTGTGTGTGTGTGTGTGTGTGTGTGTGTCTGTGTACAGATAGGGGTCTCTCGGAAACTTGGAAATGAGACTACAGGGTCATTCTTTTGGCTAACTTAGGTCCCAGAGGAAACACTCTAAAGATTCCAGTCACAGCTTCTCGGGCAGAAAGATGGCTCCCGCGTTCAGCATGAGCATGGAAAACGTGGCTTGGCTCTGTCCCTGGCTTAGTTCTAGGGTGTTATGTTCCATTAGAGGCCCTGCTGAGAGGAAGTCCTGCTACCTTTCAGAAACCCGCCAAATCAGGCACAGACTTGCTGGCAGCCTCAGCGGAGGGATCTTACTGATCCATGCCCAGCTCTCAGGAGGTAACTGGCAATGGAGAAGAAAGCAAAACACGCCACCCAATGCTTTGCACCTTGGAAATTTGACTTGGAAATTCTGCCTCAAGGCTGTGAAAGAGTGGAAATAATGATTCTATCTTCTCCAGGTCCAATTTCTGGGCATTTAGACTTTAATGTTGAGAAAACACATCCAATTATCTGATTATTACCACCTCTCCTACACACACACACACACACACACACACACACACACACACAGTAGTGATTTTCCCCTCTTGAGGTTCTCCCCCCTTTAGTCTGTGAAAGAGTGGAAATAATGATTCTATCTTCTCC
>NC_022010.1:55426243-55426848 GCF_000317375.1 Microtus ochrogaster
AACTCAGTTCTACCTGCTGGTGCCTCCCTAGTTCTGGGGTAAAAATTGAGTGTCACCAGTGCCCAACCAGATCATATCTGCTCCTTGAAAACACATTAAGATTAAGGTACTACCATCTAAAACTAGATCTTTGGTCTTAAGACTGCTTCCTCTTCTAGGCTAAGCCTTGAAATCTGCTTTGCCTCTTGGATGCCCCTTCTCTGGCAGAGGTAAATAGACTTGTCTTCCTTCTGTCTTAGGTCTCAGCAGATTCCTCTGAGGAGTCTAAGACCACAGTGACCCAGTTAGACTGTAATCCAGTCATAGCCTTATGCTGCCCTCTAGAGGTAAAGATCAAGTCAGAACTGAGGACTGATTTCTTAATGAAGTTTAAGGTGTTACATAAAGACCCACAGGTAATAACGGCCCTTAAAGCTATTCTGTTACGCTAAAACTCAAATCTAAATATTATGAAAGAACGCTATATTAAACTAATGGAGTTTGAACAATTGGTTATGCTATGAGAGTCTAATGTCTCAGCGTTGCTGGGATCTCATTTCTCGTTTATTTCACTGCTTCCTTTTCTTTCTCTTTCACTCTTTCTGTTTCTCTGCCTCCCTCCTTTC
>NC_022010.1:55427029-55437311 GCF_000317375.1 Microtus ochrogaster
CTACTCCAGTCCCTGCGTCTTTAACTTCAGCTGTCATTTGATGTATCTTGGGATGATTTTCAAGATTCTTGTAAAAACTGTCTGTCAATAGTTTCAAAAAGTGAAATCCATTCTACTCAGAAAATGGTCCAGGCTTCCCAACTGGGTTGGCTTTAATCCAGACACTTGGGCATGTTAGGCAAACACCCTAGCACTGAGCTACACCTTTCCTTAGCTCTGTACTTTGTGTCAAATGCTAAACCAAAGTTGCTTCAGAAATTCAATGAAACATGTTAATGTCATACATTTAAGAGTCCCTCCATTCAAGCAAGATGTTGTCTTCTTAGCATTGAATGCATTTTAACATTTTAAAAGAAATGTTATCTTTTTAAAAGAAGTCCCAAAATTACAAAATTCTCAGAAACTACATCCAGACAGAAGCAAGCATTTTCAATTAATGTCTACTTGAGGATACTTTTATGATTTATACAGTAATTTTATGATGACGGAATTTTTTGAGACTACAGGATGAGACATTGACAAACTGGATCACTTTGCTGGCTCTTCAAATGTTTTCAAATCAATTCTAGAATTATCTTTTTTATTATGAAACTTTTAATGTTAGGCTAGTTGTTGGGAAGCTTTTTATCATAAGTTGATCTAGTATGGACTTAACAAGTACATGCAAAGCAGTCACACACATGGCAAGGTGGGGGCCAGGAAAATAAATTATAGTCAGGCCTAATGCCGTATGAATAATCCTCTCCTGCTGAGATAAATATTGAAATGTGAGAATTAAGGATAGTTCAGACACTATGGGTTTTTTTCTAAGTTAAATCAGTTTTCCAGGGGCAGGAGTGATGGCTCAGTGGTTAAGAGCACTTAACGTCTCTTACAGAGGACCTGGGTTTGGTTCCCAGAATCCACATAGGGACTCACAACCATCCTTGACCCCAGTTCTAGGGTACCAGGTGACTCTCTTCTGACCTCTGTAGGCACCAGGCATGTTCATGGCGCATTATGGTTGCAGAGTTTTCTGTCCCAACCCCCTGCTCCCAAATAACTGGCACAGAGGCTTAATATTGCTTATAAATGCTCAGCTGATAGCTCAGGCTCGTTACTAGCTAACTCTTACAACTTATCTCATATTTCTTATCTATGCTTCACCATGAGGCTCATGGCTTGTTGCCTCATTTTCTATATGTCCTGCTTCCTCCATCGCTGACTGGCATCTCCCTGACATGTCCCTTCTTCCTTCCAGAGTTCTCTGTGTTTGGCTGTCCTGCCTATACTTCCTGCCTAGCTACCAGTCTGTCAGCTTTTTATTAACCAATGAGATTAATATGCATTTACAGTGTACAGAAGAATTATTCTACAGCAGTGCATATATATACATGTAGGCAAAATATTCATTATACATAAAATAAATCTTGAAAAAAGTTTTATTAATTTATTGCTAATCAGCAATGTTGAAAATACAGGTAGATACACTACTACAGGCTATCGAGTGACTAAAGAACATTATATAATTAATATATTACACAGACCAAAAGGGTTTATTGAATGAATAGAATATCATACTCAGAAATTAACTTTGGAAAATTAAATCCAGTATCAGCACCTACAACTGCAACTTAAAAATGTATTTTAATAGTCCAGTATAGTGGCACATGCCTTTAATCCCAGCACTTGAGAGGCAAAGACAAGCAGATCTCAGTGAGTTCAAGGCCAGCCTGGTCTACATAGTGAATTCCAGGGTAGCCGGCACTACACAGTGAGACCTTGTCTTGAAACCCCCCCCCCCAAATGTATTTTAATTGTGTGTGTGTGTGTGCGTGCATGTATGTATGTGTATGTGTGTGTGTGCATGCACACATGACTGCATGTGCCCTAAGGGGCCCTGGACCTGAAGTTACAGGCAGTTGTGAGCCACCTGACGTGAGTCCTGGGAACTGAACATGGCTTTTCTCTCAGGTCTTGGGACTGAGCCATCTCTCTAGACCCCCAAAGCACAAGTTTTAACTTCTTCTCTCCTAACACATTTATTAGCCTTTTCCCAAACACAATGATCTCTCCTCCCCCAGAAAGACATTAAAAGTTATGTTAAGAACATATGGATAAAAGATCTAGGAATAGTGCTCAGACTTGATAAGATTTTTTTAAAGCTGGTGACCATGCCATAATCCCAGCACTCAGGAGGCAAAGGCGTGTTGATCTCCAAGTTCAAGGCTAGCTTGGTCTTCAAGGTGAGTTCCAGGACAGTCAAAGTTACAGAAAAACCCCGTCTCAAAAAACCTTGTCTCAAAAAAAAATTTACCTAAATGATGTGTACATCTGTGTGTGGCAAGAGCATGGGAGTGCAGTTCTGGAGCTGCAGGAGGCCGTGAGCCTGATGTGATGCAGAGGACTGAACTCGGGTCCTCTGCAAGCACAGTACGGTGCACTCTTGGTTGCTGAGCCATCTCAACAGGAAATAGTGATTTGATGTCTTAAGTACTGAAGCAAGGAACTGTTCCGGCTGTCCTTTGTGTCATGTTACAGCAGTCTTCTGCCTTCTTCCCATCCTTTTGTACTGGGGCATAAAAGCAGATGAAAATTAAACGTGGGCAAATTCAGTCTCTAGTAGTCACTGAACTGCCCTCTTGGTACTATCCTGCATCTCTGTATATCTTTCATATCTCTGCTCCTTCTACCTAATGTTTCTAATCCACACGCCCCTACCTGTAATGCACGAACCTGTTGTAGCTGAACCAGGACAGAAGTCACCCCCAAATGTGGCTTATGACACAGGGATCCATGGGGACTCCTGCCTCAGACCTAGACCCCAGACTTCTTTTCCATCTTCTTCCTCTGAGACAAAATTGTTACCTACAAGGTTCACACTAGAGAATCACACAATCAAGTTAAACATAAACGGATACAATAAAAAATAAAATTCTTAAAAATATCTTACAATGTTTAAGCAAGTTTGCAGTTTTGTGATGGGCCATATTCACAGTTACTCTGAAGTGCACATGACACAGGCCCCAGGTTCCTGTCTAACATGAAATGTCTCCTATCAGGCTAGAGTAACTTGATAAAAATGGCCTCCAATGAACAGACCACATCACCCTGGCAAATGCTGCTTACTGATGTGTTTACTTCTTTCTCGAAAAATGGACAGAATTTATTTCCTCAGTCCTGGAAATTGTCCCTATGACTTGTCTGATCCAGGAGAGTGTGATGAAAGTTTCATCCATGGATGAGCCCTAAGAGGACTTGCAGCATCAGCTTTTGCTAGGATGAATTCAGCTTCCATGGAAAGAGTCCAGGTTATCTATCCTACTGGAGAGACTGTGTGCAGAGAAAGGTCCCAGATATAAAGAGGTGTGAAGTGTATAAAGTTGAGAGATATCAAAAGATAGTTTTGGATGGTAATGATAAGTTATGATAGAGAGTAAATTAGGTACAAGACTTTGGATTCACCAAGATAGGATAGATTATGAAGTATTTTTCTGAATTTATGAAATGTAGGTGGGTTAGACATTATTGACAAATTTCCTGTATATATTGTATATAGTTATTGTACTTATTGCATATAGTTTTTCTTATATTATAGATAGCCTTCTCTTTTATTTTAGCCAAGAAAGGGGAAATGCAGTGATATTCTTTTTGTAATCTAATAAATAAAGCTTGCCTTAAGACCAGAGTGCAGAGCTAAGTCACTAGTTGGCCATAGAGACCAGGCAGTGGTGGCACACACCTTTAATCCCAGCACTCAGGCAACAGAGGCAGACGGATCTCTGTTAATTCAAAGCCACCGTGAACTACACGAGATTGAATCTGTCTAAAAGAGAAAACAGAGCTTGCACAAAGGTGATCCCAACACTTCAGATCACATGCCTTTAATCCCAGCACTAAGAGGGGGAGACAGGAGTGATATGGCTGGGCAGAAAGAGGAATACAAGGTGGGAGGAGACAGGAGCTCATATGCAGTCTGAGGTTTTGTAGAGACAGCAGCAGTCTGAGGATTTGTAGAGATAGGACAGCCCCTTTGATATGAGCATTGATAGAGGTAAGAACTCCCTAGTGGCTGCTCTGCTTCTCTTTACTATTAGCTTTCACTCCCTAATATTTGACTCTGCGTTTTTATTAAGACCAAGTAGAATTCGTGCTACGTAGAGAGACTGAACTTCTTGCTTCCACTGTTTTCAGTGCTTCAGCATGGGAGTTGTGTCTGAACTTTCTTAGAGGCTACACCATGAGTTGAGGTGGGTACACAGACCACAAATTATATATCCACTCCAACATTCCAATTCCTCTAAGCCTTTGGATCTTATCCTCTGTATTATCCAGAGACAGTTCTGGCAGTTGTCCTGACTGAATATTGGTTCTAGCTGGTTCACTTTAGACAGCAGAGAACATAGAATGGCAACTCCTAGCTCCAAGATTCTCCCCTATCAGTACATTTTGTCTAGTTCATTGTTTTAAACCCATCGTCTCTGGTCTAATGACCTTAAATCTCAAGGTTTCTTGAGTTTCTGTCACTAAAAATGAGTATAAACTCTTTCCTCTGTGCCAGACTTTGTCCCTTAGAACAACCAAAACAAACCACCTCTAGATTTAGTCCTGGGGTGATGAGAAGCAGCTGGGGAGGGTCTTCGCATCAGTCCCTTCAGACACAGGCAGATATGCAGTCCCAAGATCTCAGCTTTTCCTGACTCCAAGTACAAGTTCCCTATACAAGGCTCAAAGTCTTTCTTGTAACTAATCACATTTACATACGAGTCTTATTAGCACACAAATGTCATTTAAGTTGTCATTGTGCAAGGCACAAAACCGTGTTGAGTCCAGGTCTGCTTGTTATTCTAACAAACTACTGAAGCATTTGCAGCTACCTCAGAAGCTTTGGTTTTTTCCTTGAGCTGAGAGTAAGTGACCCAGTTTTTTTTCATTTTTCTCATTTTTTTCCATTTTGCCAACCAGTTTTCTCAGGTTCTCCAGTTCATTCAGAAGCATCACTGCTACTTGTTTCTGGTTCCCAGTGGGCCCCAGAAAGCTCTTCATTCCAGCCAAACTAATGTGATTAATAGGGACACAGCATAGCACAGATTTATCGTATCTCACTGCCTTAATGAAAAAGATTGCTATTGTGTTAAAAACTAATGATATAATCATATCAACCACATATTGAATCACATATTGAGGGGCTGTTATCTGGGCCCACCTTTGATTCCAAATAGCTTTTCTGTTAGAGCCCTTTAGTAAAAAGGATAAATGTCATAGACTTTACCTTCAAGAATTGAACATTTGTAGATAAATAGGCATTTGAGAGCTGAAATGCTAAACTACAACAGTGCATTAGCACAATAACTTTCAGTTACCATTCTAGGAGCTGGCGAAACAAGAAAGTCCAAGGATTTGGGCTTTAGAGGAGGAGACCTGCAGAATATGTCACTGAAGAGGCATTGCTGGTACTAAGAGGGGTGTTTCTGGGATCTGTTAAAAAAGATTCAGGGACCAAATCACTACCTGGGCTGAAAAGCAACATTGTTAATTAAAAATAAGGGAACAACAGTACCGTCTCTCCTCTTGTAGTCATCCTCCCTCTAGTGGCCCAGAGTGGTTTAGCAATGACCTGAACATTCTCTCTCCTGCCCCCCCCATCTCTCTCTGTCTCTTTCTCTGTCTGTCTCTCTCTCTTACACTTACATACACACACACACACACACACACACACACACACACACACACACACACAGAGAGAGACAGAGAGAAGTTTTTGGTGTATTTTAACACGAAAGCATTACTTTTCTCAAGACGATAATAATTTCTATGTTTTAAAATAGAAAATAAAGAAAAAAATCTGTCCTGTTGATGAAAACTGATCACTGCTAATACCTTTTCAGAATTTTCCAGAGCATTCCATCACACCTAATTTCAGCCGGGCAGTGGTGGCGCACACCTTTAATCCCAGCACTAGAGAGGTACAGGCAGGCAGGTCTCTGTGAGTTCAAGGCCAGCCTGGTCTACAAGGGCTAGGTCCAGGACAGGCACCAAAGCTACAGAGAAACCCTATCTCGATAAAACAAAAAAACACAAACAAAACAAAACAACCACAATAAATATGTAATTTCAACAGATCACAGTTTTCTAAACTACTTTTTAAAATACCTTAGGAGACTGGAGAGAGAAGGCTCAATGGTTGGGAATACTTACTGCCCTTGCAAAGGGCCTGGGCTTAGTTTCCAGCACCCATACAGTGACTCACAATCGTCTGTAACTCCAGGTCCAGAGGACCTGACACTCTCTCCTGATTCCCCAGGCATCAGGCAGCATGTAGTGCATATACATACAACCAGGCAAAACATTCACTTGACAACAGATAGAATAAAAAAAAAAAACATCTTAATGTAACACCAAAAGTTGTTCATCTCTTAAATCAGTATATACTTTATTTACACCAGAGGATTTCAAACCATTCTGAAGTTTGGGCTCGTGAACCACCCGAGGGAGCTAGAGCAGAAGCTGACAGTTCTGTTCTAAATATTTGCTTTACACATTTGACACCAGTGTTTAAGATTATTATTTTTTTTTTGAGGGGAGAAAATTCTACTGCTCAACTACTAGAAAAGAAGAGATTTCTTGTGAGGATATAATGTTATCACTGTATTTCCCATTTTAAACTTGGGACAGGGTCCTGCTGTGTAGACCAGTTTATAACTTAAACTCAAGGAGAGCCACCTGCCCTAGTCTCTGAGTGCTAGGATTATATGTGTGTAACCAAGCCTGGCTTATTTTCTATTTTCAGGACTTCTTTGTCCTTTGAGTGTGTGTATGTGTGTGTGTGAGCAAAGCCCCAGTAATACAAGTCATCATTCATTTTTTTCCATTTAATAATACCTCAGAATTATTTTAATATGCATTTCTTGGATTACTGAGGTATGCAAGGTTTTACATATTTGGTGGCCATCTGTGTTTTGTGACAGTTTTTCTCTGGGGTCGAAGAATTTTCCAAGAATGACTTGAAAATCTGCCCTATGCTTTATTCATATGCGCAGTTCCTTGAAGCTCTGCTGTAAATATCCATTGCTCACAGAACACCATGCCCTTGTCTCCACTGTTCATGATGACCTCAGACCTTCCTTCATGAGAACACAGCTCCCTCATCTCTTCCTATCACTGTATCACGAACATATCCCTATCTACAGCTATCTTAATGTTTCTTTCTGGCTCAGATAGAAAGGGTTTTTTATCTTCAACTGGACTCTTTCATTTAAGTACCTGATTCCATCTCTCCTTGTCTCCTCTGAACAGGGGAAGAGATTACAAAATGCTATGGTGCTGACTTTATACATGGATGATGTGGACATGAGCCAAAATGTGAGTCAGTCACTAAAGGCCAGGAAAAAAACAAAAAAGGAAACAAATTATTTAGAACTGTCAGAAGGAAACAGCCCTTCAAGCAGTCAATTTTTGATCAAAAAGACTAAACAGGGGCTGAGATGTCTCAGAGGGTAAAGTGCTTGCTGTGCAAATATAAGAATCTGAGTTCAGATCCTCATCATCCTAGCAAAAGCTGGGCATGGTGGGATGGAGGATGCTGGGACTGACCATCAAATACTGACTTGAAAACAAAGGTGGAGAGCTTTAGAGAAGACCCTAACCCAGAGATTCTCAACCTTCCTAAGGCTGCAAACCTTCAATACAGCTCCTCATGCTGTGGTGACCTCCAGCCATAAAATTATTTTCCTTGCTACTTCATAACTGTAATTTTGCTGCTGTTAGCCTTCACACAGGCATGAACACACATGATTGCACTCCACATTCCCAAATGAAAATAGTTTCTATCTTCCACAAATCCAGTAGCTTTGCGTTGGTTCAATCATTTAAATTTGTGGTAGTTTGTTATAGCCAAAATTGGCCATCAAAAGGACACAATGGTTGTGCATTAAAGGGAAATCTAGGTAGTTACAGAGTGAGGATAGGTGTTTAGGAAGAATTATCAAAGATAATAGTCCCAGGACTGACTGAGGAAGTGAGGTTGTATCAGGGACGGTCCAAATGGAAGAGCAATCATCTACAGGGTACACACCGAGGACAGAAATATTTCAGTGAGGCAAAAACAAGTCTAGAAGAGTAAATTTTGTATAGCAGGTACAGTTCTAGTTCGTATAGTAGGATATAGTTTCAGTGTATTCCATAACTTATGAAGGTCTTTGTTTTACTCACAAGCATATTGAGGTCAGGAGTAGCTTTTTGGGGGTCACAGAGCTAACATATAGTAACCCGCAAAGAAAGAGTGAAGTAACCTAACAGTCTCTAATGCCCACCAACTACTCCTCTCCACATTGTGAAAAGAACCTTAAGTACATAAGCAAGACAGTATGAATGGACAACCATCCTGGGGGCTAGGACCAGCAGAGCTTGGGATGTCTTGTCCGAGACAATGACGGTGGTAATCCTGACAGTCTCTGGGTTTCTTTGTTATTATCAAAGTTGGGTTGTTATCCAAGGTATGCATTCTTCCTAGACTACTCAAAATAAATCGTTCCGAACTACATAACCACATTTAATATAATCCGAAGTCTTCTTTTTTAAATTTCGGAAGCGGAGTTAAAGGCTGGGCCTCACTCGGACTTATCTGTAAAATACCTAGCTTTGAAGTTGTTCCAAACCTGATGGAACTTAGAAACTCCTTTCGCAGAGGTTTCTACCCGGCGTAACCCCGCCCCGACCGGGACACCTCGGCCCGCCCACCCACTTCCTCCCTCCCTCTCCCGCCTAGGCCGCCCCACCCGGTCTCTCCGGGCTCCGTCTTCCCCGGGCTCTCCCGCTCCGCGCAACATGGCCGCTGCGGTACGGCAGGAGCCGTGGAACCGCGTGAGGATCCCGCAGGCGGGGAACAGCAGCACACTGACGGTGCCGGACCCCAGCGCCACCCTAGGTGAGTGAGACACGCATGGAAGTTCCGCACGTCTGCCGGAGCCTGCGGGCCGCTCACGCGGGCTGGGGTGGGACTTCCTGAGCGCGGGGCACGCCGGGAAGGGGCGCACAGGGCGGAAGGTCCGGGCTGCTCGTGTGGCGTCAGGGTTATTCGGGCCTGTGGCTCCGGGACTGGGAGCTTCTGGTCTCCTGCGGGCCATAGCTGGGACCTGGGACGTGAAAGCAAGGCTGGCCCTGGTTATCGCCTGCAGCTCCTAATCCTCACACGCTGCCTGGGGTCCAGTGCTGTCCCCAAGCACCCTGGCTGCGGACCTCGCTCTTGTCTCTAAAATGGAGCTCGTTTTCCCCATGCCGGGCGAGAGAGTTCCTCGGGTTCCTCGGTTCTTCTCGAGGAAAGCAATTTCAGTTCCGAGACACTTTTAGCGATTTTTTTTTTTAACAAAACAAGAACTCTCAAAGATAATGGTGGAAGCTCAGTGGGGTCTGTGTTGTGAGTTTTAATTAAGTTTGTATTAATATGACGTGGAAGGGTACTTATTTGTGGAATCGGGTGATGTTATTTACCCTGTCCCAAATCGTGGATGGTTCGCTTTTAGGACATCGCAGGATTTTTTTTTTTTTTAATAGAAAAGTCTACTGGGTGTGCGGGACGAAAAGATGGTTCCATGCTTATCCATCCCTGGGATTCACGTGGTAGAAGGCGAGAACCAACTTCCGCAAGTAGTACGTTCTCTGATCTACCACTGGACTCAGTGCTGTGTGTGGTACTCCCTCCCACCCAATAAAGAAATGTAATAAGATGTTAAGACAATGCAAATATAATGAGGTGGTGCGCGTCTTAGTGTGAGAACAGTCTACCTACAGCCCGAAGGATGTTTAACTGGTTCAGACCCGGAGACATAGCTACCAAGATATGCTATAGTTTTCTTGGTTACCTCATAGCTAACTTTTTTTTTTTTTTGAAGCTGTTAACAGACCTGTTACTGTCAGCTAAGAAATTCGTTATTTCTAGAACTGAGGTTTTAGACCACTCTAAGATGGGAATAAAAATAGTACCAGCTTCTTGGAACTGTTTGGAAAATGAAAGAGTAGATACCATGAAGCATTTGTAACACGGCCTGGGTTGACAGTCAAATGTCTTTAATATTAAATAGACACATTTGGTCATAATTATTAAGTACGACTATCAAGTCGTCACACCTTTCTTCCCATCTGTCTTTCTTATGCAGCTTAAAGTTCTAATTCCTCCCTAGCCACGTCTCTAAAAAACAATGCTATGGTAAATTCACCAACTCCTCCTTACCCAGGTAGCTAATATAAATTCTTCAGATAGTTGGGAGGAACCGACAAGATTCTTCCACTTAAGAATCTTTGTGAG
>NC_022010.1:55437861-55464324 GCF_000317375.1 Microtus ochrogaster
TTCTGGCCTGCAGGCATACACACAGACAGAACATTTGTATACATAATAAATAAATATTAAAAAAAAAAAGAATCTTTGTGTTTCCTTTTCGGGCCACCAGGTGGCACATTACACCTGCTTCACAGCTGCTCCTGTTAAGATTAGGACAAATGGGCACACCCCTTCAGTTATACAATCCAACTTCAAGTGACCCTGGTGGTTTCTTTTTTCTGAATGTAGTTTCCCATTGCTATCCTTGGGGGATTGGTTCCAGGAATCCTATATAAAAATGTGCAAATGCTCAAATCTTCTAACATGGTAGGCAGTATTTTGCAGTATGACCCACATACATCTTTCCGTATCCATTCATCTATCTCTAGGTGACTTACGATATTGTGTACAGTGTGACTGCTATTGAAATACATTACAGATGGAATTTGGGGGGTACTATATTCAGTGGGAGGTTGGCTGAATGCACACAGGGCACGCATTGGTAGAGGGCTGAGTGTGTTATATATTCTCATCACAAAGTGGTCTCCAGATACAGTTCCTTTGGCTTTGAAGGCTGTGACTTTATTCACTCTGTCTTGCTTACCTGCAGAGCAGAGTGAGGGTTTCGAGGCAGATGCAGCATGTGCCCAGCTTTTGTGTTTGGGGTATAAGTGGTCATCACATATGATGACTGTGGTCATAGCGCTCACAATCAAAAAGGGACGTAATGACACACACACACATTCATGTGTAAAATACGTTCTCTTATTGATCACCCGACACCACTCTATTTCTTACATTCTTAGACTCCTTTATACCTTTATAGTCGGGGCTGATTTGTGTGCTGATTTCTTTAAGACAAACAAGGCGGAGTGTTTTTTCCAGCGTATTTCTCCTATGGTGCAGTAGATGTAGAAATGCATACCGAGTCTTGTTTGAACTGTTTCTTTAGACCTTTGCACTGCAGCTGTCCTTAAAGGATGCCATCTCGTCACAAAGTCACTGAAGAGCCAGACTTTAGATGTGGAAGTCGATGTGTTGTGCTCCGTGCTCTACAGCAATCATAACAGACTGAGCCGCCACAAGCCGCATTTGGCTCTCCGACAGGTGAGGGGAATTGATGCGTAAGTATATAAGACAATTACACGTTGGATATTTTGACCTTTTATTTTTCCAAAATAGTTTCAAAAGGTAATTTATGATCAAGAAGTGCATTCAAAACTGGTGTTCAGCTTTAATCTCAGCACTTGGGAGACAGAGACTGGTGGATCTCTATTAGTTTGAAGCCTGCCTGGTCTATGTAGTGAGTTCCAGGAGAGCCAGGGCTGTGGAGAAAGACCCCGTCTAAAAGAAAGAAAACAAAACAGCAACAACAAAAACCCCCAAACACAAAACAAAACAAAAAACTCAAACAGGAAGTTTATTTCAATTCTTTCCAATTTAATTTTCACTATGTGCAGCCTTTAACAGTGTCTTGGACTGGTTCAAAAGTAAACTAATTTAAACCCAAAAATCTTAAAAATGAAAACAGTTGTGGTTTAGTGTTGTGGTTTGCTTCTTGTGGGGTCATAATATGAGCATTCTGTCGGTGTGTGTGAGTGGGTTTATGGCAAATTGTGGTGTAAAGTGGTTTCCTGAAAGTTTTGGAAATTAAGAAAGTATTGTGACCTTCAGCTTCTTGACTCCATGGCAGAGCTGCTGAAGCCGGGCTCTGTATGTGCCGTTCACAGACCCTGTTTACTAATTCCGCAGGTACCTTTCAAAGCTCAGCGTGCTGCCCACTGCAGGCCAGAGACGGCTTTCCAGTATTTATTTATTTTTCTCACAAAGCTTTCAAAACTCGCATGTATCATATACAGTGTTATCTCCTAACATACCTTGCGTGTAGTTAGGTCTTCAGTATGGAGTTGTTATATGACTGAGTCAATTTTCTACATTTCTGGTGTTTACAGACTGTTGAAACTGAGTAGAGAATTTGCTATCTTGTTTTACTAGGTTCTCTGCTGTAAATACACTCCCTCAACAAGTTGTAATATTGGACTTCTGTTCGTTTTGGTCCCTTCATAGCATCGGGTATTTGGCACATAGTAATTTCTTAAATTGAGAAATTTGTTGGGTTGGTTAAAGTTCATATTCATAAGCAGAAGCAATTGCTTTGGGATTTGGGTTTCCTCATCCTTAAATGAGAAGGTCTTCTGTGGTGTGTTTCCATACTGTGAGCGTTTGCTCTCCCCGCGCCCTTGGTCATGTCTGTGACACTGATGTATTACACACATGCTAATGTAAGCTGATTCCTCCCTCAGGTAGAGCAGTGCTTAAAGCGTTTGAAAACCATGCACCTGGAGGGCTCAATTGAAGACCTGTCTCAGTTGTTGTCTGCCAAGTAGGTGGCCTATTGCTCTCTCAGGATGCCTTTGCTACTCCGTGCTTGGTGTTGAGATACAATCAACTATGCCAAGATGTTGTGTTTTAATAGGGGCACCTGTTGATTGACGGGAGGGACTGGTGGGACCCTGAAATGTGGCTCACAGTGGGTTACAGTGAAAGATGAGTGGGTTGCTTGTGGCATAGCCACTTCAGGCTGAGCGTAAAGCAAGTCTTCACTTGAATACTGCTGTAGAGATGTTGTGTTTAAAAGTGAAACTCATGTCCTTTTCTGTTTATGTCAAGTGAAACGCAGTCTGGAGCCACCAAAAACTGTGTCGTCCCCAGCCAGCCGGTAGTGGAGGTGGTGCTGATGAAGGTTTTGGGAGGCTGCAAGTTGTTACTGCGCTTGTTGGACTGCTGCTGCAAGGCATTCCGGTATCCATGGTTACGGGAACACCATAGCAGTGGGGCTATTTGGGTCTGTTTAGCTTCCCTTCGAAAGCTGTGCTATAAGGTGGGGTAACCTGTGAGAGTTCTTTTGGCTCCTCTTCCAGCAAAAAGTTGGTGTGGCTGGTGCCAGAGGCTCCATATCTCTACCTAGCATGCGTTCTAAGAGCATGGCTGTTAGAAATTCTTACCCGCAGACACTCATTGTAGTCCTAGGAGCTCGAGCAGAATGGACACTGCTGTGTTTTTAGTGTACTATGTATGCCTTTATTTCCATGCTAGGGCATTGATACCTTTAAGGTCTTCTTTACTGCCAGTGTATTTTTTTCATAATTTAACTCACAAATCTTCCTTTGTTTTTTTTTTTGTTTTTTTTCCAACTTAAACTGATTCTCAGGTTGACTGTGAAGCACTTAGGACTGCAGGAATTCATTATTCTGAACCTTGTGATGATCGGGCTGGTGAGCAGGTTATGGTATGTTCACATTTCTAGGTTTGTGTTCATCTCTGCCTGGGCTTTTTCTTATTAGTGTCCACACAGTTATGTTTCGCTGTTGTCCCTGGGATCTGAAGGAAGACAGACGGGCTTCCCTGTCTTCCCGTGCAGATTGTAAGCTGAGTGCTGGTAGCTATGCTGGAGGAGTGGACCTCTGAAACCACATGACCAGCCTGACACCGAGTAGCTCAGAAAGTAAACTCCTAGGACCTAGGACTTAATGAAGATGATGATGATGGTAATGATAATAATGGTGGCAGAAGTGACTTTGTAGTAGGCTTTTGAAGAAGCTGCTGTTCCTGGGGTGGTCATATCTTGATTCTTTTTGACAATTGTTTTCTAATTTTAATAGCAATTAGAAATAGAATTTGGCCTCCCTAGTATGCTCTGGACTTTCCTGCTGCCAGCACACACTGCTTCTGACGTGTATTTGGTTGATAGAAATAACACTAGTAATACTCACCCACTAAAAATAGGCATTTTCCTTTCTCTAAGAGCTTTTTTAAAAAAAGGTTTGTTTATTTGTGTTATATATATAAGTGCTCTTCTAAATGTATGCCTTTATACGAGAAGAGGGTATCAGATCCTACTATAGATGCTTGTGAGCTGCCATGTGATTGCTGGGAATTGAACTCAGGAGCCAGTGCTCGTGACTAACTGCTGAGTAATCTTTCCAGCCCCCACCAGACATTTGCTTCTGTGCATTTGTGCAGCATAAAAAAGTTTGATGGATAAAGAGTTGTATCATTAGCTATTACTTGAACATAGCAAAACTATCAAAACAACAATGAAAACAAACTTCCAGAAGATTTTTTCTATCTTCGATCATAAACCTTGCTTTGATGTCTTAGTCCAGATATCTCATTTCTTTTTTCAATCATCTTTTTATTCTGCTTACTTTTAATCAGAAGTAATAGCATTTGAATTACTAATGTTACTTTGTTAATTAAAAAATTAAGAGAGGTTCTTACTCTGTAGCCCAGGGTAGCTCTGAATTCATGATTCTCTTACCTTAGCTTCCCAAGTGTTGTGGGTGTGTACCACCAAGCTGGGCTTGCTAATCATATTATTTTGAAATGTTTAACTTGCATTGTTTTCTGAAGTGAAAAGGGTTTTACATTTTACTGATTAAAATAATGGTTTATGCTTAGAAATCCCAAACCACAAAAGTGAGGAACTTGAAATGCCCCTGAAATCTCATCTCGATCAAATACCCATAGGATTTTTATGTGCACACTTTAACAGGTCTCTAGGAAGTTCTTTTCATGTAGCATTTAATTCTTGGATTTTTGCGTTTGGGGTGGACTAAAATGGCAGTTTTCAAATACACACCATAGGCATTTTGTTTGGTTTTGTTTAATCTGTAGTGGCAGAGCTTGATAACTCTTTATTTTCAGTTTTGAATCGTGTGTTTTCTGCATATCTGCAGACGATATTACTAGCTAATTCATGAGCTTCTGTCTTTCTAGGGTTCTTCATAAGGAACTTCTAAGGAGGCTGATTTCCTTATATGAGCCGCTGCTCAGATTGCTTCAGGAGGTCTCCAGGATTCAGCCCATGCCTTACTTCAAAGATTTTTCCTTTCCCTCCGATGTTACAGACTTTCTAGGGTCACCTTACATTGAACTCTTTAAGGAAAAAACTCCTGCAGCTTTTGCCACTAAAGGAGTAACTAAGTTGCTAAATAAACTGTTTTTAGTGAAAGAACAGCTACCAAAGAGCAATGAAGACACTCTAGATAAAATTTCCAAATCATCTGAACCAATGAAGAGCAGTCTGCAGAGTGGTGTGGACCTGGGACAGCCAGTGAGAATGACTAAAAGGACCAAACACGGTGAGTTGCTTGGATAAGCACATGCTCTTTTACAGATGCAGTCACATATTATATAGAAAGAAATTCAGGATCTCACTTCCTGAGTCACTGGTTATATTTAGGGAGGTGAGAATGTTACCCATTTCAAAGCTTTGCTTCTAGGTCCTTCTTGGGCCTTTGTTTTATCTCTTTGTTTCTTTGCAGTAACTTGGCAGGAAATGTCATGAAGTTAAGAATTTGTTGGCAATGTGAAAGTCATGTGACTGAATTTTTCTTTTCCTTTTTTTAATTCCATAGAAAAACCATCAGGATTTGACGTGCGGGCTTTCTGCACGAGGCTGCGAAACAAGGCTGCTCAGGTCTGTCTGGTTTACCCTAACACAGCTTTTCATTTCTGCCAAGTTTACAGGAATCTACTCACTAAAGAGGGAGCTGGGCTTTTCTCTAGTAAGCTTGGTTGTGCTCTTAGTTCTCAGTATGAGCTTCTGAATGAAAAGGACAGGATTTTTGATGGACCTGGTTACTCCAGCTAGTAGATGTGTTCAGAAGGGCTTTAGTAGGCATTTCTCTAGAATTTTAGAGTAACCATATGGTCCATCTGAAGTACAGATGGTGAGCAGTTTAAGTTGCTGGAACCTTGACCGCACTCCATATTAGCTATGTGATCTCTAAGTTCGCTGACCTCGCATACCTCCCCTCTCCTCTCCACGCTCCTAACTGGGCTAGCTTCAGTACTCGTATAATGTTACGTGGACTCTCGAGTGTGGGGAGCATCATCTTGTCTTCCTCCTCATCTGTCATAAGGTACCAGCCATCTTTGGGGGTTCGAGCTTTAACTTGATAGCTTTTATTAGTGTTGGAAAATTGTCTGATAAGTGCGTCAGTGTCACCCTTCACTGAGCAGCTGCTTGACTTTTACCCTGGGTCTGGTTTCCTTTTTGAGTTAGTTCCTCCATTTTATTTAAGAACTCTTAATCATTTCTAAGAACCTATGTTTATTTTCTTTTAAAGATTTATTTATTTATGTATATGACTGCTCTGTCTGCATGTACAACTTTATTACAAAAGAGTGCATCAGATCCCACTATAGATGGTTGTGAGCCATGTTGAACTCAGGACCTCTCAAAGAGCAGCCAGTGCCCCTAACCGATGAGCCATCTCTCCAGCCTCGCACCCATAGTTCTTTATTGCACTTTTTAACACAGGTGGCAGCTTGCATTTTTATCTTACCCGATTCATGAGCTCAGAAGGAGAAAGTATGATAGATCTTCTAGCGCTTGACACTATCTTAAATCTTTATGTGTATCAGCTCCCATTATCCTCAGAAGAGCTGAATGAGGTAGGCGCTTCCATTACTGCTTTCATATTTCAGAGGAGGACACTGAGGCATAGAAAGTTTCAAAAGTTATTCAGGCCACATAGTGAAGTGACAGGGATCAGGTTTGAACGCAGGCCACGTGACTGCATAGTGCAGCAGTCTCAGGGAGAATGTCTGAATTTTGGTCTTAAGAACTGTGGTGTCTGTGAGCCTTCCCACTTCTGCAGCCTGAGAGCCAGCTTACAGGTGATCTGGTTGGTTAGCATTCCCCTTATTCAAGAAGAATCGCAGAATATTGTAATTGGCATCCATAGCTCAGCTTGTTTTTAGAGCAAATTGTTGATCACAAAACAGTACTCAAGGGTCTTTAATTTTATAATTATTTAGGCTCCTGTTGAGTGTGGGGATTTATTATTTATTTGACAGGGTCTGACTTTGCAGACTGGCCTGACCTCATAGAGACCTGCCTGCCTCTGCTTCTTGAGTGCTGGGATTAAAGGTGTGCAGCACCACAAATTTAAAAAGAAAGTTAGCTTTGGTTGGAAGATAGGTAGACTTGGTGGTGGTATATAATTTTCCTAAAGTAGAAAAAGCTAGTAAATCCAAACTTGACTTGCTATAGAAGAGACTGAAGGAATAAAGATGCTGTGTTAAAAATGGTGCAGACTTAGGAGGGCTGCACTCTTAAATCATTTACCTGTGCACTCACTGACAGACAGGTCTACCATGCTGGGCGCTTGCTGGGCCCCCCAGCCGTGTTTTCAGTAATGTTTATGACCTGTCTTGAAGATTGGTCCTGGGGGAATAGAAACAAGTGAAAACAAGTGTAGTCCAAGTCAGTCCTGCTGGCACAGGTCTGTTTTCCCTCACACCTGGGAGGCCGAGGAAGGAGGATGGCAAGTATGAAGCCTCTGTGAACTAGAGTGAGTTCAAATCAGCCTGGGTAACTTGTTGAAGCCATGTCAGAGTGAAAAAATTAAAAGGACTGGAGATACAGGCTACTTGCCAGGTATGCACAAGGTCTTGTGTTCAGTCTTCAGTATAAGAAATAAAGCCAAAACATAAAACCTCCCAAACCAATAAATGTTCCCCTCATCATTAGCTTTGACTACTGTTTAATCAGTTTCACTGTGCATGTTACATGTATATGAGAGTATCTTGGGTTTTCTTTTTACTTTTGTTTTTTTTTTTTCTCGAAAGACAGGGTTTCTCTTATGTAGTCCTGGCTGTCCTGGAACTCGCTCTGTATACCAGGCTGGCCTCAAACTCACAGAGATCCGCCTGCCTCTTCCTCTGCCTCTGCACTACCACTACCCAGCTTTATTTTGGGTTTTCTCTCTACATTTAATTAAAAGTCAGATAGGACCTGCCTTGGTAAAAAGGTAGAAAGTAGTGTTGTTAGGAGAATGGGTAAAAAGAACAGGTCAATGCATTTAGAGTTTCTTTCCTTGCCAAATTAAAAAAAAAAAAAAAAAAAAAAAAAAAACAGAAGAAAAAAAAGTAATTATTGGGATTTTTTTAAAAAACAAATCAGCTTCCCAAAACTTTTGTTCTTTACTTTCAAGTCAGTACCATTTTTAGTTCATCTTTCTCACCTTTTTATGTTTCAGGAAACCAGCCCTGAGTTTAAGTGCTCTCAATCCAAATTTAAGACAAGCAAACTGTCCTCTCAGAAACCGAGAAGAGCTCCCTGGGCTAACAGTATTGTGCAAAGAATTCGTGTGACCAAGACTTTCGCCCAGCTTTCTGAAGAAATCCAAACTGCAGTCGTGTGGTGCCGGAGCAGAAAGCTCAAAGCTCAGGCTGCCTATCTGGGCAGCAAGCTTCTGAAGAGCAACAGGCTGAGACACGTGGAAGCTCAAGGCTATAGGTGATTATGCTAGAAAATTCCTTTCTCTTTTTGGTAAGAAAGTGTACTTTTAAAACGGGATGTCTAGCAGCCCTCGGAATGCTAAAGTAAGACCTACTCAAAGCACAGTTGCCTGTGCTGCTCTTGGCATCTGGGCAGTTGTGTCAGGAGGGAGAAAGTAAGTGTTCACTGGACTCACTAGTCTGTACCTCATCATTCCCACTGCTTCATGTCAGAAAGCATTAAGATTACCTGTGGCCTTTAAAGCCAAAGGCAACAGTCTTAGGAGCTCATGTCCAGTGGGAGGTAGCCCTTCAGTAGACAGCATCAGCACAGCTGGATGAGGACATCAGGGAACTGAGTGCTTCTGCCTATGAGGCCCACAGGCCGCAGGGATTAGGGTCAGATTTGATGTTTATAGCAGCTGGGTGCTTACATATTGATGCATTAAATTTATCATGGTTCTTACACTTGAAGAACAGTTTAGAATAGTAAGGAAAACAGTTAACAATGAACAGTTAGCAAGAGGGGTAACAAACTCGGTTTTATTGGTAAAACTGTTAGTCTCTACTTTTCAAAATATAGAAATCATATTGTCCTATTGCTGTTTCATTAAATACATCATTTTTTTCTGTAGTACAATTTGTAAAACATTTAATGTCCACAGCACTCTGGAGATAGGCATTATCCCATTTTATTCATAAAGAGATGGTACTGCTCAAGGAATTGGAACTGGAGATCTAGAACTCAATTCAGTTTCTCTGATTCTTGTTTTTGTTTCAACTGAGAGATGCACCCACCTTTTACACAGGAAAAGTCACGGCTTATAGTCATGGCTGGGAAATGAGTCCCGAATTGCTCATTACACAGAATTTCCTCAAATGATGAGAATGAAGGGATTTGGGTAAGGCACATGGGCTCTGTTAACCTTCACTAACAGTGAGGCGGTTTACCAAGGCCAGAATCAGCCATCAGGTAGTGAAGCAAACGCCTGGACTCATCAGCTGAGTTCTGCTGCAGACGTGAAGGGGGTACAGTGCAACTCACACTTAGGGTGTCTCACAGCTGTCATGCTGTCTTCACCAGAAGCCCCCCAACCTTTCCTCTCTTCATTTCCTGCTACAACATGAACTTAGCTAGAAATGGATTATGACATACTGCAGAGATTTCTATTTGTGATATTTTACAATTTCCACATGTTTACCTTGGGAACAGATTTATCAGCATGAGGGAAAGGCCATGGCTCTCAAGCATGGAGGTGTCTCACCATCTGTGACCTTGCTGGGTAGTTATAGGAGTTACTTTGAGGGCAAAATGGAGGCATATTTGCCTGCATCCTGAGAGGGAATCAGGCTCTGAAAAACATGCTCTTAGGTTGGAACTCCCATTTCCTTATTTTGTGTGTTTGAGGTTATATGTGCATACAGGCATAGGACTTATAACAAATTGTGTACTTTTGTGTTGGAAATTGGTGCTTGAGAGCTTTTTAGCATCATAATAAGTTGAGATTTTTCTCTTCTGTCCTTTAGTTTGCCAAAGAAGCTACAGTGCATGAAAACATCTCTTTGTAAGTGCCTTCTTCGAGGCTCCATTACCAGCACTTCAAAGTGTCCTCCTAGACAAAGAAGATCAAAGCATAAAGTTTTATCGAGACAAAGGAAACCGCAGAGAAAGTTGCAGTCAAGTCTTTTAAAGGAAACTCAGAAGGTCCCTGAAGGGACTCTAAAGAGCACTAGGGACACCAATGCTAAGAGGAGCCGTTCAGGTGGGACAGTTCAGAGGACAGATGTCTGTCCTAACAAAAAGGAGGTCTTGAGAAGACTTTCAAAGCCCGTTCTAAAAACAAAGGAGATGGGGATCCATGGGAATGTCACAGCAGGCAGTGGAAATGAAACCGGTCTGTGGACAGAGAGACAAACACACACATACAGTATGCGAGAAACTGCTAAAGAGGCAGATGACATTGATGATATTTTTGCTTTGATGGGAGTTTAGATGTGCATATATCAAACTTCTGAGCAGTTGACAAGCTGGTTTGGTGTTCTGCTGTTTTAAGTGGAACACTGCTTGGGCCAGGAGCTTCTGTGCAGCATTCCACAGGAGCGCATGCCTGCCAGTCCAATAAAGTTACAGTAGCTCTGTGTCAGCTAATCAGTGTTTACTTGGCATTGACTCTACAGGGTGTGAAATATGATGAAAAGTCCATAATAGTCTGTCCCTGAATAATACACCTTCTTGACTGAAGCAAGTAGGTGTCTGAAAATTAGATGCTTATGATTTACTAGAGAGGTAAGGTTCACAAAATCTTTTGTATCTGAGGGTAAACAGGAAACAAGGTTGGAGAGTAGTAAGGAAGCACCATAAAGGTTCACTTGGCCTCACTGGCCCCATTCCTTTTAAAAAGTCTTTACAGTGTGTGTGTGTGTGTGTGTACATGTGTGTGGATATCAGAGGATCACTGGTGGGAGTTGATCTGCAGGTCCCAGGGTTGAATTCAGTGTCAGGCTTAGCAGCACGTGTGTCTACCCACTGGACCATCTCAACTGCCCAGGTTCTTCTCTTGAATAACAATGTGTATATGCAGTATATGCTGTTACTAAAATGAATTATCAAAATATTTGCCATTACTCAAATGGAAAAACTATTATTTAATCTTCATTTTGTCACTGTAACTCTTAAGAGGATATGTTACAAGGCTTTTGGAATTTTTTTTTGTTTCTAAGGGATGCAAAAATGTAGGTGAGTGTATGCCAGGAATAAGGCCCATCAGAAATTTGCAACCTGGTATCAGTGCTATCACCTGACTTTGTACATATCAGTACAACTGCTCCCGGACATGATGGTCATGGGAAATCTGCTGGCCTTCAACTCCTCCAGGCCAGAAAGGGTAACTTAAGTATGTAGCTTTGTGTGTGTGTATGAGTGTATGAACCTCTGGGTTTAGACAAGCTACAGGAACTGCTTGGCACTTGGGTACGTGCAACTAGGAAGATGAATATACCTGCTTCATCCTCTGGTCAAAGAAAGCCCAAGGTTTTGTTTGTTTTGGTGGGAATGGAACGTAGTGCCTCATATCTGCTAGGCCATGGCTTTACCACTGAACTACATCCTCTTGAACCAGAAATCCATGTCTCGAGGCTGCTCACAACGTCCTTCCATACCAAGTACCAGTGTCTGTGGTGGCCAGGCATGCGGGGCAAGCTTTCCTTCCTCAGCACTCCTGTTCCCTTCATCACCTCACAAGAATGCTACAGCTTTGACAGAGCCCTGCTCCTGGCAGAAGGATGCCTTTGAATGTAATTCTTTTAACACCTGTTTGCTTTGTGAAAAAAATTTAAAAAAAAATTATTTTTGGCTTCAAATACTGCTAGTTAGGATAAAATAGACTAACTTTATCAATTATAAAACAGCTGAAATTTTTCCTATTGAGTTTTTTTTTTTTTTTTTTTTTTTTTTTTTTTTTCGAGACAGGGTTTCTCTGCGGCTTTGGAGCCTGTCCTGGAACTAGCTCTGTAGCCTGGTCTCGAATTCACAGAGATCCACCTGCCTCTGCCTCCCGAGTGCTGGGATTAAAGGCGTGCGCCACCACCGCCCGGCTCTTACTGAGTTTTTAAAAGCTACAAAGTTGTACGGCTTTACCACAGCTATACCCTCTGGCAGCAGTCTCACTTTGGAATACTAAGACACTTCATGAAGAGTTGATGTCTTTATAAAAATTTCGCTCCGGTAAGCTGCAGCTCAAAGCCAGCCTGCCCGTTTTAAATCTGTGGTGCAGTGATTCTAAACCATCCCACTGACTTGCGAATTCACTTAAAACTAGGTCCTGTGATCTCTGCTACTTCCTTCAAGGTGGGATGTTTTCGTGATAAATGCCTATGAGGTTTGCTGTGTGCTTTGGTTGATTATGGCTTGCAAATATACAACCGCCATCAATATAACTTGTTAACCTTCATAGCTAAGGTGCTGACAGCTATCAACAAGGTGAGGGGACATCAGGTGACTTCCCCAAGGAGCAAGTAATAACAGACAATAGGAATCTGAACCCTGGATTCTGATTATCAATCCTGTGTTTGCCCAAAGAGTAGTGAATGATTCTACTCCCACATGACTGGTTTTTCCATGGCTGGACAAATTTTGACAGTTTTTTTATATTCAAATAATGACTAAAAGAATTATAAGCATACATACAGCCATTTACTTTTCTACTTACCTAGGCACTTTACAGAAAGGCACCCCACCTTACCTAGTTCAAATTCACAGCATTAAAGATAGTAGACATTTCTTTTATAAGACAAAGAATAATATAACAAACCTCTCTACATAGTAGCAACAGTCTCACTTCATATATTGCTATATGCTCTTGGACTTGTCAGTTTGTTAAAATAGAAGACAGCTAGCATCTGTCCTAATGAACAACATGATTTAATTATAACCCTCACCCCCAACAAATTCGTTTTTGCTCAGGATGATGCAGGTTTTAAAGTTGAACTGATTCTCCAGCAGGTTGAGATGCACAGTATTTAATACTGGAATTCTTCTAGGTGTTTAACTCCAGTTGACACAAAGAACGTTGAACCTTCATCAAGCCTGGGAGCATTTACTTGAGATTTCCTGTTATGTCTGCTATAAAGCATTTCAACAGATGCACTCCAGAATAGGTCACTGCACTGTGAAAAGAAAAGAAAGCTTAATTTCCCCCCTTGCTCAGAGGTAACAGAACTGAATTCATGTTATACAAACTTGTTTTTAAACAAAGTCTTATAATGCCATGTAGGAGGGCAATGCCTTTTAGTCTGCCCCATCTTCCTTCTCTTTTGTTAGTTTCACACAGTATTCTACAGTGTCTGAAATAGATTCACACAACTCTTCTGAGGAGCCACAACATCTGCTCCATCTCTTTCAGGAGTCTAAACATTTTGTCACACCTTCCATTTTACTTTCTGTTCTCCTGAGTAAGTCTTGACAGAATTTAGTCTTTCTGTGATGGAAATGCAAACACCTTGAAGTATATTTAAGATAAAAAGTAATCATCACCACACACTGACTTTTGTGTCTGTCTCCACCCACGCAGAAGTGGACAGCTGTGGTCTCAGGCCTGAAGATCCTCTGGTTTTATAAAGCTGCTATCTCCTGTAGGGCTGCCAGTTCTGTTAGTACCTACAGTGTTTTGGATTTTCTGGACTCCTGTGCCTAAAACAGCCTTGTGATGGCTTTTACAACTGAACTAATCATGTAATTTAGAGGGAGATACAATTTGATGGTTCACACACTGACAGGCACTCTGCACTCACATGCAGTGTTTCTGTTAGCTCACAGTTCTGTCCCCAGAGTCAGTTCTCAGATGCTGGGAATTCTACTACACAAAAATACAGAAGCAGTTAGACTGGACCCATTCACCTATTTTCCCCATATCGTTTATAAAATATGCCACCTGTAGTATTAATCTATATGGACACCTCACATCTATACTTTTCTATTGTGTTGGGCCAGAGTTCATGCATAAAAATTATCACTTAAGTTTTGTTGATAGGTTCAAAGCCAAACCTTTCCAGAAGAAGTGTCTTTACCTTTCTCCTAAGATAGTTCTCAACTTGTGGGTCTCGACCTCTTTGGCAAACCTCTGTCTCCAAAAATATTTACATTATAATTCACAACAATAGCAAAATTACAGTTATGAAGTAGCAATGAAAATGGTTTTCTGGTTGGGGTCACCACAACAAGAAACTATCGAAGGGCTGCAGCATTAGGAAGGTTGAGAACCACTGTCCTAATAGAGGAAGAAAAGAAAGAAAACCTGACTCATTTACAGTACTAATTTACTCCATCCGAAATATGCCTGGAGCTCTAGTAAGCAGGTGGGCAAGCACCACAAGTCTACCAGGATTGGAGAGCTAGGAGTATATTCCTATGAATGATTCCTGTGTTACGGTGAATGCCGAGTTTCTTTCAGGACAAGAGGCTTCCATATCTCAATTCACAGATTAGGAGTGCTAGGTGACTTTCTACAGGTCCCATGTGGTAAATATGAGTGGCAGTAATAATCCCACTCAACAGGGTCATGCAGCAGAGAAATCCGTCATGTCTAAAAAAAAGCAAACTCCTTTAAAAAACGCCATGAATCCAATAATATGGCTCTTAAGCCTAACCCTGCCACTTAACGACTGGCAAGAAAGGAAATTATGTGAAGTGTCTATCACTCACATTACATGCTCCTGAGAAAATGGACTCATAAAACCAGTAGCCTCTCTGGTTACCAGAGACCCACATATGTCACACAAACCCAAGGCTAGCTGTCTCTAAGGCGCATGCTCCTTCAGCAGATACCTCTCTGTAACTCCATTTCTCACTGCAGCCTTCTCTGTGGAACAGGCATGCTCAGTATGACGATCAAGCAGCGTGTGTATGTGCAGCACCCCTCCCCCATTATCTGTCTTCCCATAGCTTTCGTTAGTGTTTAGCCACATCTGACAGGACTGCTTTGGCATATAGTATATATAGCAGTATGGGGCTACTGCCTCATCAGTCCGAAAATTATTTTCGGAGCTCAATAATTCCATTGATGTAGCTCCCAAAATTGTTAATTTTCCCTAGTAACATCATGCTGTTAAAACAAACAGCTTATAGTAACTAAAATTTACATTTTTTCAACATGAAAAAAGTTGAAAATGTTGCTAGTTTAACTTTGTGTGCTTTTTAACCTGCTTTATTTTTTACTAAACTGTTAAAATAAATGGCAGTTTTCTATGACAATGCTGAGGGCTCTGGAGGAATTAGTTTACTCCACCTCCAGGATTTCCACTGCACTTGGAGGATAAAGAAACAGGTCAGATCTGAATGTAGGTGAATGCAGAGAGCATTTCGTAGGAATACAGAGGGGGATCCGGAAAGGCACATTCATAACGGCAGTTTCAGTGTGATTTAGACTGATAGGTCTCAAACGGCTAAGGGGAGAGTTACACCTACATCTAACTGCTATATGGTTTTGGTTTTTAATTTTCTCACAAACTATCCCTGGTGCCTTCCACAAACAAGTCAGGGCAAGAAAACCAGAGACTGATACTCCAGCTGCCTCAGTACACATTACTTACTGTACCCAAGATACACAGTACAAGTTAAAAACAGAAGTTTTTCATGAAACCACATCATAGTGCCCCAAAATTTACCAGCTCAGATAAATACCTATTTCATCTGTTTAGTTTAATTCAAACTTGAAACATTTTTCTTTATATAGACCTATTTTATATTAAAATTTTTAATTATTTTCTGAGGGAGTGGGTCCTACTATGTAGTCCAAGGTGGTCTTGAACTCAGGTCTACATAGTCTTCCTGGAAGAAAAATGTTCCTGTCCATTTTCAGGCAAACTGATCTACTGCAGCCCCAATGAGTTTTTTACTCTAAGATAAACAGTGTTCATTGAAATGAAAGAGACGGCACTGGAGAGACGGCTCATCAGGTGGAAGTGTTGACAGCCTGATGACTTGAGTTCAAATGGCAGATCCACAGGGGGCAGGCAGGGAAGAACGGACACCACAGGCACACCACAGCATGCATGTGCCCTCACCCCATAGATAGATAAATAAATAAGTAAAAACTGGTTTGAGGGGCTGGAGAGGTGGCTCAGAGGTTAAGAGCACTGCCCTCTCTTCCAGAGGTCCTGAGTTCAATTCCCAGCAACCACATGGTGGCTCACAGCCATCTGTAATGAGATCTGGTGCCCTCTTCTGGTGTGCAGGGATATATGTAGACAGAACATAATAAATCTTTGAAAAAAAAAAGCTGGTTTGAAAAGGAAAGGTTTCATTTCTGTCATGGTCTAGGGTTGAACTAGGTGAAGCAGAATGAGAATGAAGTATCTGTAAGGAAGAGTCAGCATGAAAAAAAGGAGAATCAAACACTAACAGACAGTACTGAAAACTACAGCTAACAGTTTCCTAGAGGCACCTTGATCAAGGACACTGACTTCGTAGTAAAGGTTTTTTATTTTGGGGGTGGGGGAGGTGGGGTTGAGACATGGTTTCTCTGAGTAACAGTCCTGGCTGTCCTGGAACTCGCTGTGTAGACCAGGCTGGCCTCCAATTCAGAGATCCGCCTGGTAAAAGCTTTTAGTTCACAACATTATTAGAGAATCTGACTCTTACCTTATAGGAAACAACTGAGGAAAGCAGCCTTGTGTTTGTGTGTTAACAAACTTCTGTATCTGAAGCACTTGTTTTAAAAGATAGCCTTTGGAAGATTTGTCAATTTTTGTTAATACCATCTATAGGAAAATAAGTATTAGAAATAAAATTTATCAATATAGCTTTTACACATTTTAACTATAATTTTTTAGTACTTAGGTTGAGTTGGTTCATGTAAATTTCTCAATCTCTACCTACTTTTCATCTATACAATAAAAACAAGCCATAAATAATTTGCTCTGATGATGAGTTAAATGTCATATATAGTGTGCACTGTGTGTCTGCTACCTAATGCTTTACTAGACATGACCATAATGCCTTGGACTTTATTTAAGGATCAGAGAACCAGAGCCACACTTATAACTGACATCGGCTGTTTAATGTGATTACAATGTATTTTATAGTCTAAGATAGTTAAATGACTGTAACTTGATTGAGCCACATAAAGATGCCAATATGTAACAATTTTGGAACCAAAAAGTTTGGTTTTACATGTAATACTTCATAGGAAAAATTAGAAATTGTGTTCTTTGTTGGCTATATCTACTATAGTTGTACTCTTGGTGAATCCAGAATGTTACTTATTAAACTACAAATAGTAGAGAGGTCAAAGTATGGGTGATTACAAATCAAGGAAAAGGTGAAATTTCAATCTATCAGGTTTTCCCAGGGAATATCAAACACTCAGACACACACTTCTTGAAGCTAACCTATGCCAGGCAAGTGATCTCACTGAACTATAACTCTCCCTGGCTAAAATTTAAAGTCATCTTTTTGTTCTTTCCCCCCGATTATTACTAATCTTAACTCCTTTTCCAAAGAAGAAATAATACTCTCTTCAGTATGTGATTGCACAGAGTGGTACCTATGATACTAAATCAGGAATTACTTCCTAGCTAGTTTGATAATATTCTGTCATTTTTATACCAGTTCCTTGATGCATTATAAGAGTGGCCCTAATACTTCATAGGACTTCTGCAAATCCCAAGAACTTTTGTATTCCAAGAATACACAGAAAGAGTGACTGCCGAGTTGCATGGCTTTATTCACATGAATAAATCCACTGCTTCACTTTAGTGGTTTCTGAAAAGTAAATTATAATCATTGAGTTATTTACTTTTCTTAAAAAGGAATTTTAAAAATCTGGAAGTAATATAAATCTGGAAGTAATATAAAGTTTATCTGCATTTTAGTGTAGGTCAATTTTATGCTAGTAAAAAAAAAAACCTAGTGAGATATTCCTAAAATAAATCTTCAATTTTATGTATTTCATGCACTGGTGTTTTGGCTGCATGTGTCTGTGTGAGGGTGTCAGATCCCCTGGAATTGGAGTTAGATAGTTATGAGCTGTCAAGTGGGTGCTGAGAAGTGGGTACCTTGGAAGATCAGCAGTGCTCCCAACTGCTAAGCCATCTCTCCATCCTAGAAAATAAATCTTTTTAAGAATATAAAAATTCTATTTGTGTGTGCTGCAATCGTCTAAGTTTCTGCTACAGTCTTAGTTAGACCTTTGTAAGTACTATACCATGAGCTCCTGTTCAAGAGTTAGTAACATGTTTTGGACAAACGATTGTACTTCCATAAAAAACATCTTGGGAATAAAAAACATTTCAGAACACTAAGTGAACAGTTTAAGAAACTCTGACTGTAAATTTAAAAGCGTGTATAAGTCCAATATGTTAAAAGCACACGCTGTTCTTTCAGAGGACCTGAGTTCAGTTTCTAGCACTCCCAGTGGATAGCTGGCAACCTCTTGTGTCTCCAGCTTTGGAGAAATGTGTTGCTCTCTTTTGGATTTCATAGGTATCCGCATACAGGTGATATAGGCATGTGTATGTGTGTACATACATGTGTTCTCTCTCTCTCCCCCTCCTCCCTACATAAATTTAAAAACTTAAAACTGAAAGGAAAAGGTAAGAAAGTATTACAGAACTTAAATGCACTTTCAATTTTTTTGTGTATATGTGATATATACATATGTTGTGTGTATAAGGTTTTTTTTTGTATGTGTGTGTGTGTACATGTGCACATGTCTGCATGCAAAGGCCAGAGAAGGACCTGTGTCTATTTCATCACTCTTGCCTGTCTCCTTTGCGTCAGGGCCTTTCACTGGATCTGGAGCTGGGTTGGTAGCCAGCAATCATGTGATCCTCTGGTCTCCAACTTCTAGAGCACTAGGGTTATGGCATGTATGTGACCACAGTTTCTCAGGTGGGTGCTAAGGACTAGACCTTATGTGTCCATTCTGTGTAGCAAGCATTCTTACCCGTGGACCCATCTTCCCAGCCACTCTATCTTCTGAGGAAACATCTGCTCACTACTAACAAGTATATGCGCATATTCACATGCATCCCGAATACGATTTCTAATTGCACCATAATTTTAAGGAAATACTTACCACATAAGGCAATGCAAATTCTTCACACATCTCTATGGCAATATTGTCTACCTTTGTAATTCCAATAACACTATCCACTAACAAAAATGTTCTCTTCAAGCTGTAAGAATAGAAAGAAAATCAACTGCAA
Source organism: Microtus ochrogaster (assembly GCF_000317375.1). Classification (NCBI taxonomy): domain Eukaryota; kingdom Metazoa; phylum Chordata; class Mammalia; order Rodentia; family Cricetidae; genus Microtus; species Microtus ochrogaster. Next base: position 55,456,828 of record NC_022010.1, read on the forward strand.
TATAAGACATACCCATTCATGTCTCTCTCATCCTAGGAACTTCATCCTGCAGTCCAACAGAACTCAATGCAGTTTACTGTACTTTCAATACCTAAATTTGTTAAATATCAATTTATCTCAATAAGAACATATCAAGCTGACTGAGTCTTGGCAGAAAGATAAATGAGCCCCCTCCTGTAAGACTTTAAAAGTCTAGTGGAAAAAAGAGACAAAAATCAAATTTGTTATAATTTTTAATGTTACTTTAATTTTCCAATTTTCATTAAAATTTATTTTACTTTTACTTTTAATTTAGCCTTTATATGTAAAGCTACAGGAAACAAATTTCCATATATATGTGTATACACACACATTTCATTTGTGATGCTGAGATCAAATACAGAGCCTTTAGTAAATTAAGCAAGTACTCTATTACTGAGCTACATACCCAGCCCTTTTATTTATTTTTTTCCATAAATAAATACTTTTCTTTCTTTTTGTTTGTTTGTTTTTCAAGACAGGCTTTCATTGTATAGCCCTGGCTATCCTGGAACTTTCTTTGTAGACCAGGATAGCCTCAAACTCAGATCTGCCTGCCTCTGTCTCAGCGGGGATTAAAGGCTCACACCACCACTGCCTACTATAAATGAATATGTGTGTGTGTGTGTGTTGTGATCAGAAGCCTAACATTATTTTCCTCTAGATTGTGTGGTTCTTCAAACACCTTACTGCTTGATTACTTATGGAGATCAAAAAGTAAACATTTTCAGAGTTTGTGATTGAGCTACTTTAAGACAGAGTTTACTGAATTTTATTTAAATTAATTAGCTAATGATTTTCATTTTCAAAATTAGTCAGCTGAGAGTTTTGCTTTTTTTTTTTTTTTTTCTCGAGACAGGGTTTCAGGGTTTCTCTGTGGCTTTGGAGCCTGTCCTGGAACTAGCTCTGTAGACCAGGCTGGTCTCGAACTCACAGAGATCCACCTGCCTCTGCCTCCCGAGTGCTGGGATTAAAGGCGTGCGCCATCACCGCCCGGCTTGAGTTTTGCTTTTTTAAAAAATGAACTAACTGTTGAATATTCTTTATAGTTTCAAGCTGAGAAAATAAAGGAAGTTAAGATTCTCCTGAGCTCTAGGCAGAAGCTAACAGGCAGTGTACACCCTGCTCCTCAATATTGTATTGTAGAGTAATACGAGGATTAAAGCACCTACAAATTAGTCACTTGCTATGTAGTTGTCATGTGTAGAATACCCTGCATTTAAAAACATGCTTTGTATGAAATGTGTAACTACTGTAAGAAAGAAATTTTCTTACTTCTTTCGTTCTTTTAGATAGGCCTCTACCATGTCAACAAAGTCTTCTGGGGCTCTATAGCCATACCCTGGCATGTCCACCAATGTAAAGTATTTTCCAACTTTGAAAAAATTCATTTTCTTTGTGTGCCCCTGATAAAGTAAATGAAAAAAAAAAAGCTGGCTTAAGATATTTCCTTTATTTCATAACTAGAAATGTATTCTATTCATTCAACAAATATTAATTAAAAATTGAAGTATATATTCTGAGCAAAGGGAGAAGTGATTAGTGGTCACCAATAATTAGATCATAATTAAATCTCTTCAATTTGTTTTTTTTTTTATATTGACTGGCCCATTAGCTGAGGCTTCTTATTAACTTTTAATAACCTATATTAGCCCATTATTCTTGTCTGTGTTAGCCACATGGCTCAGTACCTTATTTGGCAGTCACATTGTGCTTGCTCTGTGGCTGGATCACAACTCTTCAATTTGTTTTTAAATAAAATGTTTGGCTTAAAAACTTTACATTTCGGGGCTGGAGAGATGGCTCAGCGGTTGAGAGCATTGCCTGCTCTTCCAAAGGTCCTGAGTTCAATTCCCAGCAACCACATGGTGGCTCACAACCATCTGTAATGAGGTTTGGTGCCCTCTTCTGGCCTGCAGGCATACACACAGACAGAACATTGTATACATAATAATAAACAAATAAATATTTTAAAAAAAACTTTACATTTCCCATAAAAAATAGATAATATATTTCAGAATCTTTCCTATTTTGCTGTCTATTTATGTCATCCAGATTTAACCTGTATGTCTGCCATTAGTCAGTTCTCTGGTGAACAATATACACAGAAAAGCATGAATTAGGGGATTGATCAAACGTTTGTCCCATCACACAGATTCTTATATCTAAAGTCTGATGTTTCTTACCTGCAGACTAGTGTTTTCCTAAGCCAAGATGATTTGGATGTGGGTTTTAGTGTCCTCATAGAGATTTTTTTAAAAAGACTGTGCAACACCATAATTATAAAATAACGTCCGATTAAAATTCATGCAAAGATAAAATATGGCTCCTTATGCTTTTGTGATCATGAAACAGGAATCAGAAATGGAAAGACAAACAATTTAGACCAAGGAGAGTTTTTTTTTTAATGAATGATGATTATGTTCCTGGTTAACTTACTCGTCCATCTGTTAGAAAGTGTTTTCAGAATTGTGTATTAGAGAACGAAAAGAATCACCCTTATCCATTGTCCTCTCATGCAGGAATGGACTTCATCACATCTAAAAGTCATAGCTTGGTGGCTTATTTGGTGAAGAAGAAGAGGAATGAATCATGAAAGGGCTTAAACTTAACGAAAAGGGAACAGTGAGCATTACAGCTGGTAAAACTGAGGGGTCATACAGACACCAACGCGAGGGGAACAGAAAAGGCTATTTTAGGTCCCAGCTGAGTCTGCAGAATTGAGAAGGAGGTAGAAGGAAGGGAAAATGACAGAATGCCAGTAGAGCAGGGCATCTGCGACAACAAGCATAGGGTGGCCCTGGGTAAAAGAACAAGCACGACTCGTATATATGTGTCAAGTATTTTCCAGCCAACAAACCTCTCCGCCGACAAACAATCCCAATCATTCCAACTCAGACCAAACTAAAAGTTACCCAGGTTTAATGGGCGCCAGTGCTCCTGGATGGCCCCCGAAAACACGGGGGGAGGGGAACCAGAAAGACCACCAGGGAGGGAAAAGGGGAGAGCACGTGTTCATTCTCGGGGGATGGGGGGCAGTTTAAATAGCCTGTGGGAGTGGTCTTGACCTTCCCTGGGGAGGGGTCACCATTGGGCAGGCTTTCTCGGAGGTGAAGTTTGGACTGAGGCAACTCCCAGAGGAGGGAGCTTGGAATGGAGTTTTCTGCTCAGCGTTCCAAAAATGGATGTTAGGGGGCTGAGAGTGAAGCCCCCAACTTAATATCCCAGACTCTTTGTATAAAGGGGTGCCAGGGAGCTGAGGTGATGCTGCCAACCAAACAATATGCAAGAATGTATGAGAGTGTATGAATAGAGAAGGTATAAAGGATTGTAGAAGATAAGACAACTTGAAACCCCCTTTTCCTATAACCAGTGTAGAACTGGATACTCACTGTTATGTATGAAAACGGAAAAGAGCAATACAATACTTAATTGGGCAAGTGGAGAAGATTTAGACACCGGATGCCTTCCTCAAGATATTGGCAAGAGCTCTACGGTCAGTTCAGTTATACTTCCTTTTCTTGAGGAAATACACAGGCACTAAAAGCATGTCTTACCTTATGACTTGTTTAAAAGAAATCTCTTCTCTAGGAATTTAGCAATTATGATCTCTTTACCTTCCAATATTTAGGTTTCATTTTAGTAAATTCAAGAGATATCCAGCATACCGGTTTTTTTGAGACTCTGACTTCTACATCAGGGGCCAGCGAAAACAAGGCCTTTATCAAGGAGGATTTTCCAACATTGCTTCGGCCTATGAAACACACCTAGTATGACGGGCAGAAAGGAGAAGGGAGAGCTTAGAGATCTTAAGAGTGGTTTATTTGTAAATGTTCTATTTGCGGGGTTGGAGAGATGGCTCAGTAGTTAAATGCATTTGCTGCTAGGGGACTCAGGTTCAATTCTCAGCTCACATGGCTGCTCACAATACCAGAAACTCCAGTTCCAGGAGGATCTGATGCCCTCTTCTGGCTTCTGAGGGCAACAGACATGCATGTGGTGCACAGACATGCATGCATGCAAAACACACATAATGAAATTAAAAAACAAAACAAAACAAAACAAAACAAAAAAACAACAAAACACTGGCTGCTGTTCCAGAGGACCGGGGTTCGATTCCCAGCACCCACATTCCGTGCGGCTCACTGCGGTCCTCAACGGGCACTGCACACAGAGGTGGTGCATCCATACCGAGTTTCCCGTTTCTCTGATTATTACGGTCTCTCACGTTGGGTGACAAGACGTGAACACTGGCCAGCTCCAGCTCTCTCACCTCCGGCTGCTGCAGGCTCGGGGCGTGGTCTAGGCGGACGGCGGAGCTGAGGTATTCGACGCGGTTCCGGGCTGTGGCCTCGAAAACGCTCTCCGCCCTAGCGATGTCCTCCAGGCTGGGGTCGAAGAGTCTCTGTTCTAAGAGGCCTGGCCCGGTGTCCGTGACAAGGTACTGCGCCAGTTCTCGCAGCGGGTATACAATTTTCGTTAGCTGTTTCTGCGGAAGCCTTAGCACGTCAGCGAAGGCAGGGGACGTGCTGTAAAGCCGGGGCCAACCCCCTCGGGCTGGCGCCATCTCAAGGAGCCTTCCCGTCCTACGCCACAGCCCAGCAGCCGCCATGTTTCTCTCCCAGAATCCTCGCGACAATTTCATTCATTCATTCATAGGGTCTGAACAGCGCTAGTGAGTCTCACTGCCGCGGCGCCTGCTGGGACTTGTAGTTTTCAGGGCCTTCTTGCTTGCTCAAGCTTTTCGCAGCCAAAGACTGAGAGGATGTCCGGGACCGGCAGGGGAAAGCCCGCCGACTTTCTTTAACACCTTGGCCTTCCCACCTGTGCATCGGATTGGTGTGTTCTGTGGGAAAGTCTTCAGCGGTTTCCAGAGGCGAAAAACTTACCTCGTCTTTGTGGTCTTTTGAGTCTCAAGGGAAGGAGTCATACAGCGAAGCTCTAGTGGGGTTCCATGCCCCTTTTGTCATCTGTTTTCGGTCGTCTTACCGATAATTAACATTTAATCATCAGTTCACATCACTGAGAAAAGCACGTTTGCAAAATTAAATGAGCTGGTGAGAAATGTGGTTGGAATAGCACCTCGTTTTCAGAGGAGGGACTAACCCTTCGACAAACATGCCTTTGGAGCTGCAGCTGAGATTTCTCGTCCAGATCCGTAAACGGGAAACAGAGGGAACTGGGAATGACCGGAGGCCTTTTAAAACAAGGCCACACCTTCTAATCCTTTCCAAACAGTTCCTCAAACTGGGGAACCAAGTATTCAGACATATGAGCCTGTTCTCATTCAAACCAGCACAAACATTTAATCATCATTTCCCCCTCTGTCTCTCCATTATTTTTAAAAGCATCTGTATATACCAGAAACATAAACTTTAAGGAGATGAATTAGAGTCAGTATATGCTGTTTTCTCTGGTCCTATGTGATTAAACTCTTCCCAGTGTACACAGAAGATCAAAGATGAGACATGCTTATAGCAGTTAGATCTAGTAGTGAGAGGGTGGAAAATTACAATTGGATTTAAGGGAACTAACCCCATTAGAGTTGCCATGGGAGTCTTAAAGAATACAGAGAATCGTGTAAGTTCAGGAAGAAAAAAAAAGCCAAAATCAGTATAGGAGATCACATCTGGTAAATGGGATCTTGTAATAGCCCCCAGTAATACTCGGAACCTGTTTGTTGGCAATATCTTGGTTTCTGGTGTTTTGCCCACATGAAGTAGATATTAGTCTATAGAGATATATTAGGAGTCAGGAATTTAGCCCCAGTGAGGTAAAACAATATAGTTTAGAAAAACACATGATCTATGCACAACATTCAATGTCCAAAATGGAATTCCTAGTATTCTCTTCTCCCTTGTTCTGTTGGCTTTGCATTCATTCCTATCACAGTAAATGACAACAGCATCCCTTCAATTGATCCAGCCAGACTTCTTGAGGGAAAGTCTTGATTTCTTTCCTTATATCCCACACTTAATACAGCAGCAGTCTTGCTGATTGAATTAATCTTTGACATATCCTGAATTTGAGTCTTTAGGCAGATCCACTATTAGTATCATGTTTCCAGTTCCCATTACCTCTCACCTAGATAACGGCTATACCTTTCAGAAACTGGTTGTCTACCATTGCTTTTTACTCCATTAGGTGCATCCCCGACATATAACAGCAAAGAAGATGCTGTCAAAGTGAAAGCGAAAATCTCCAGCAAGTTCCTGTCTCAAAGAAAAGTCAAAGTTCTCCCAGTAACTTAAGAAGCATAGGGAGCCCCACCTTTCTGTACATCCCTGCCTGGAATGTTTCCTTCCAGATTGTTATTACAGGGTTTACTTCTTTACCATCTGGAGTGTTCGTGGCCATCCTTCTGAAGAAGTGGTTTTGATTTTGAGGACTGAAGAGGTAATTAGCCACCGAGTTAACACTTAAAAAATTAATATGATATAGACAGGTACTGCAGACTTTACACATAATCCTTGAGTCATTTTTATTTTATTTATTTTTGCCGGGGGGGGTTGCTTTTGAGACAGAGTCTGTTACATAGGTCAGACTGGCCTCAGATTGATGGTCCTTCTGTCTCTGCCTTCTGATGATGTACCGCCACATCCAGATTTAGAGCTAAGATTTTTCACTAACGTTCATGTGACTGAAATGCTGTAGTCTGCTCTGCTAGGCTCAGCTGGTAAGGACAGGAAGAAGGCTGGCAGATCAGCGGAGAGATCTCACCATTCTTACAGATCAGCACAGTTGTTTTTCCATTGTTGTCCGTCTCTGAGCTGAACAGCTTTTTGCTTCCAAACGATCATGAGTTTTGTTGATCCAGTAGGTATGAAGTAGGGATTCCATCTAATCCGAGAAGAAGTTAAGCATTTGTAGGCCTAGACAAGTAGACAGAATCATGGACGTCAGAGAGTCAGCAAGTGCAAAACTCACACAGGTCAATTCCTATTCTAGTTTAGAAACACCACACTTAGACTGTCTGGATGGAGATAAGAGTAGGGATGCTGGAAAAACTCGCTTTTAGATATGGAAAGGTAATGGATTAGTACTCAGTGTTGGTTTTTACAAAAGGTTCTTTTTTACCTTTACTTTTCTCTCCCTAACAGCAGCAAAATACCATGCATGGTGGTACATCTTATGCTAGCACTTGGGAGGTAGAGGAAGGAGGACCAGAAGTTAAATGCCCCTTTCAGTTATATACCAAATTTGAGGCCAGCCTAGACTACAAAGAATTTGTCTCAAAAACATTATTTAATTTTTTCCATAAAATGAATTGATGTGAGTATCAGAGATCAATTATGGCAAAGGCCTGGTCATATTAAAATTGAGTGCTTGCATTGGGAAGGCCAAAGTGGGGGAAAGAAGGTGCATTACATAGAGTGTGACATGGAGAAACTGTGTTGCACAAATTGCCTGAATTGTAAGAGCTACTATTGGAATGAATTATTTAAGTTTAAATTTTATTTTTTAAAAATATTTATTTGT
>NC_022010.1:55464424-55489180 GCF_000317375.1 Microtus ochrogaster
CACAGAGGCCAGAAGAGAGCATTAGGTCCTCTGGAACTGAAGTTATAGGAGGTTGTGAATGTCTCAACATGGGTGCCAGCAGCTAAATCCAAGTCCTCTGAATGAGAAGCAAGTTCTTTTAAACACTGAGCTAGCTCTCTAGGGCAATTTTACAATTTCTTTAATTATATCTTAACTTCTCTGTGAAATTTTCCCTTTAAACAATTATATTAGCTGTTTATCCAGCACATTCATACAGGTTTGTGACCCCCACACATGCTATGTGATGCCTGAATTTCTACCTAATTTATCTTTTGGGGGGAATATGGTTATTACATGTGAGAGCCACTATATTACCATCTGAGAAATAACAGATGTATTTCTCTTGACCATCCTTCGTAGTTTATCAAATCATTGAATTTCATTTATATCTCATTAATGTTGCTTTAAATAATGTCTCGAACAACTTCAAAAATTGTGTGGTTGTTTTTCATATTCTCTCTATGTAATCTTCAGCTTCTTTGAAGATTGTATCTGCCATGCTGACAAATTTCTCTAAAGAGATCTGGAGATTAAATATCAAGTACTAGTCAGATAGGAGGTAAGTTCTTAGAAAAACTTGGGTTCAGAGAGGAAAATAAAAATTTGTTTCCATCAAGTTATTTGTTTTCAATTAAAAGAAAGCAAGTTGCTTTAAACAATATTTTCCCATTGTTAATTCTGTGCTTCATTTTAACCATACTAATGGTACTATTTTGGAACTCTTTGCTATCTATAGTTGGTGATTTTGTATCTGTTAAAAGCTTCTGTGTGTGTGTGTGTGTGTGTGTGTGTGTGTGTGTGTATATGCACGTGCACATGCACATGCTGTAGTGGTTGATAAAAAGCATGGGTCTTTCTGTTTCAAGCGATGAATTCATTAACATCTTAATCTTTACTATTTATTAGGCAAAAAAATTTTGGTGGGTTTACTTGATAGTAGTATTGCTATCAATACTGTATTCATTTGCTGTATTCAAACCTGTAGAGCCTTGAATGAGAATGGCCACCATAGGCTCAGATATTGAATACTTGGTCTTCAGTTGGTGAAACTATTTGGGAACAATTAGGAGGTGTGGCCTGTCAGAAGAGGTGAGGCACTGGGGGCAGGCTTTGAGGTTTCAGAAGCCCATGCCATTGCCAATTACCTGTCTTTCCCTCATGCTTATAGGTCAAGATGTAAACTCTCAGCCATCGCTCCAGGGCCATGCCTGTCTGCTGGCTGTGATGCTCTCTGTCATGATGGTCACAGACACCAACTTCTCACACTGTAAGCCCGCAAGAAATTCTTTCTTTTCTAAGTTGCTTTGGCCATGGTGTCTTAGAACAGCAGCAGAAAAGTATCTCAGACACTATCTAAACTACATCTCATTGCCTTACTGATAGGAACAGCATACTCTTTGACAGCCCTGAAGAAACAGCAACATCCCTCATGGATATATACTAAACACACGTGCCAGTTTTAAACTCATTCACGGAGAGGTGTTTGTCAGATATCTCCAAGTCTGGCTTCCAAGTTTGCTGATACAATAGAAAGATTCCCGAAACTCAGTGGATGGTTGTCTCTAGAATTTGCCACAGCCAAAGGATGCAAGTTGAAAGAACAGACTCAAGTCGAAGCCCCTGAAAAACGAGGCTCAAGCTTTTCAGAATTCTCTGCCACAGCACAGGTTGTGTTTACATCTGCCAGCACTGAGCTGAAATGAGGGATTGCTGTTCACACGGAGCCCTCACTGGAACCAGGAGTCTAGGGTTAATATCAAGGGCTGGCCATGTAACTACCTTGTGGTTGTGCAACTGACGAAACTTTCTGATATTTCCGGTTCCCAGAAGGTAATCATGCATTCAGTATTGCTACAGTTTTTATTTTGTTTTTGAGACGGGTATTACTCTGTGATCCCCGCTGTCCTGGAACTTACAATGTAGACTTCAAACTCACAGAGGTCTACTTGTGGAGATCTACTTGTTTCTGCCTCCTGAATGCTAGGACTTGCGGCACGCACCACCACATCTGGCTTAGTTATTGCTATAGTTTTATCTTAATGGCCTCCAGAGGCCCAGGTGTTAAAGGCATGGCCAGTCTCTAAAGAGGCACTATCAGGAGATTACAAAAACTTTAAGAGGTGGGGCCTGCTGGGAAGTCTATAACTCAGTGGTTCTCAACCTGTGGGCCATGACCCTTTCAGGGATTGAAAGACCCTTTCACAGGGTTCACCTAAGATCATCAGAAAAGCACAGATGTTTACATTATGATTCATAACAAATACTTCATAACACAATTACAAAGAAGCAATGAAAATAATTTTATGGTTGGGGGTCACCACAACATAAGGAACTGTATTGAAAGGTTGTAGCACTAGGAAGGTTGAGAACCACTGCTCTAGATCATTGGGTATGTACTCTCAGGGGATGTTGGGACTCCAATCTCATATCCTCTCTCTTTAGTTTCCCATGAGGTAAGCAGTTTTTTCCTTACCAACCACTCTGGCCAGAGATACGCTGTGTCACCATAAGGCTAAACACAATAGGACTGATTGAAGGCTCCAAAACTACCGGTCAAAATAGTTGGCATAAGTTGATCATTTCTAGTATTTGCCATGCTATAGCAAGCTTCCTAACACAACTCTAAGCAACCTTGTCCAAACAGAGCAAGCACAGAAAGCCGCATAAGTGAAGGAAGTGTTTGCTAGTCAAAAACTCAGAAGCAGTTCAGGGCCAGTCTTATAGGTAAGCTGGACTCTGGCTATTGGTCAACTAGGTTCACTCCCTTCTGCACACAGAGTTAGTAGGAAAACATTGAAAAGTGAGACACTTCTCATTTGGATTATTATAAGATATATATTCATATATATACACAGAGATATTAACATATATATACAATGTATATATTCAATATTTACATATGTGTGCTTATACTATAGGTTCAGCTTTAAATATAAATAATTTCTCTAGAAATGTTTAAGAAAAATGGGGTGGACTTGCCCTAGCATTTTAATAAAATGTGTAAAACCCAGAATTCTATATGTTTAGGAAATTCTAATCAAAGTGGCTGTCTCAGGCTAGGAAGTAATACAGTGACAGAGTGCTTGCCTAACAACTCAGGTGATCCTGGGTTCTGTCCCCACCCCCACTCCATTCACTTCCCCCAACTACAACTCCTGTATGGCAGATTCTCAGCTGACTAAAAGAGGCTGAAATATTAAGCTGAAATTGGTGATTACTAGGTTATGAAACATTTCCTTCAGCTTCCTTGCTCTCTTTCATGAGCTGGACTGTCAGTCACTAAAGGGGGAGAGAGAGAGAAAGAGAGAGGGAGAGAGAATATTTACTCTCTAGAAAGGCATGCCGTGTATGGTAGGGAATCTAGGGGATTTCCTGATAATAGGATGGCGAATCCAACCACAGTGATATGGTTCTCTTCATTCAACCTATCAACTCAGATACTAATCACTTCCAGAAATACTTTCGCATTCACACCCATCAGTAATGCTTTTACTGTCATTGGGATATCCCCAGCCCAGTCAAATTGACACACACAACCAGCCAATATATGCACAACCATCAGAGACAAGCTTAGGCAATGCCAGTAGTCAAGATAAGTGAAGCATAAAGAACAAAAATTTTATAGCAGAATTATGTATGAAGGCTTATGAATTGCATGGCTTAGGACTTTTCCAAACACAGAGGGACCATCAAGACAACACCCAGGCATCTAAGAGGACACATTTGAGTATGCTGAATAATTTGTTTATTGTATAGGTTTCATGTGTGCATGCGCATATACTCATGCACCTTGACCCATGTATGGAGGTCCAAGGACAACTTTCGGGAGTCACTTCCCTCCTTCTACCACAAGGGTTGGGAGGATCGAACTTAGGTTCTCAGCCTTAGCAGCAAGCACTTTCAACTTCTGAGATGTCTCACGGGCGCCAAACAGACTTTATTTAACAAATTATTATTCTTATTTATAACTTTAAAAACCTAGACATGTTATGTGTGGGCTTCCATCGGCGCTTTTACTAGAGTCTCAAGAGTATAAAGCCCGGACCTGATAAAGACAGGAAGATAATAAAAATATTATTCACATTGGTATGTAAATGTAGGAGCAACTCAATAAAGCGGTGACCTTCTGTTGTTGCTTTAGCGAAATACCACAGACCCAATAGCTTGTAACCACACAAGACATTTTGTTTCCTCAGCCATTATGTGCTTCTGTTTGTAGACAATAAAATCTGAATTATGCACCTCTCTGACTTCTAGAAGCATTTGCTTTCAATGTCGTCTGGGATTCATTATGTTTAAATAACCTTATTTAGAAGAAATAAAGTAGAGTATATAGAACATAGTTGAGTTATATGATATTTGTTCTTTTTTTCTTTTTGTTTTTTATGTTTTTTCTTTTTCTTTTCTTGATATTCATTCTTGAATCGAGGAAATAATCGTTGTGAGAAGAAAAATGTTAGACACTGTAAATAAAGCAAAACAAAACAAAAATAAAAGCCAATATAGCCCATATTTAGAAAGTATTTCAGCATGTCATTTTCCTATAACCGGTTCCAGTCTCTTTGTCTTATTAATACTGGTGTCCCAGTGACAGGGAGTTACTCCCTGCTTCCCAATGGACCCAAGACAGACACTAGACCAGAGACTCACTGGCATATTCCAGAATGTTTCTTTTCTCTTTCTGCTGTAGCAATGTTTGATATATTTTTTTCCCCAATCCTGTCATGTGGAAAAATGAAATTTCAACAACCATAAAATATTTTATTGAAGTATGGTTATTTAATACATGTGGCTGGGATCTGTGTATGGTTTGTCGCACCAGATTCATGGGCTGCAAAGTTGGCCCCATGTGGCATTCGTGAGAAGTGGTGGAACCTTTAAGGGGTGGGGTCTAGTGAGAGGTGGTTAGATTGACTCTTGGAAAATATTAACAGGTGAGAGAGGACAGTTAGGTTCTGTGGTACTAGAATGGTTACCACAGTTCAGCTTTTCAACTGTTCTCTTCTTCTTCCCCCTTTCTGGCCGCATGACCTCTCTTTCCTATGCTATTGGCTCTGAGGCTCTCAAAACAAGTTAATCTCCATGCCATGTTTTGGGACCTTCAGAACTGTAAGCTAAACTAATATCCCCTCTTCCAAAAGGATTTACCAAGACATTCTTACTCACAAGATGGATGCACCAGGAGATGTTAGTATTAAGAAAATGACTTCCCAATGATAACCAAACTACATTCTATAGAGACACAGTAGTTAGGTATAGAGTAAGGGACTGGGAAGGGCAGATCTCTCCAGGAAATGGAAATAGAATACATAGTTATGGATGGATATGGAGGGCTGGAAATGGAAAATCAAGTAGGGAGTGAAAGGGAATTGGGGGATGAAGGGAAAATGTATAGAGAGAGACAGGTAAAATTAAGGACTATTTGAAAGCTAGTATGGAAATCTAAGACAGTAGAAGAAGTTTCCTAAAATATATGCATATGTGAAGGTGATCTAAATGAAATTGCCAAATAACAGGTGAGACAGCCCCCACTGGCCATCTCTTGTCACAAAATGAAGCTTTCAATACAGGGATTAGGTTACATCTAACAGAGTTGTTGGCCAAGGGGCCCTATGGGACCTCTCCCCAAACAAACCAAGCTATTGCCAAGCCTCTAGGTTGCTCTCCACAAACTGACAGCAAAGACCAGTTGCTGAAGACAGCACCTACACAACTCACTGAACATGGGGAACTCTAGCTGGTGTTAACACAGAACCTTCACCACTGCGTGCTAGCATTTTTGGTACAGGAAGGTACTCTGCACGCTACCATATGAGAAATATAAACACCAAACCAGCCACAAATCTTTTGATCTACAATAATGTCCTGCCTGCAAGATATTCTGGTGCAATCGTGGCACACTGTGGGAATAACCAGCCAATATCTGATTTGACTTAAGGCCCACTGGCCCACTCCATGAGATGGAACCCATACCCGACATTGCTTGGGTGACCAAGGACCTAAGACTAGACAGTCCAGGGACATAGGGTAAAACTAAATATTACTTCTCTAAAAAAAAGAAAAACCTTCTCCTCAGGGCTCAGGGAACCCTGCAAAAGAGGTGGTGGAAAGAGTGTAAGAGCCAGTCATGATGGAGGACACCAAGGAACAGGGACCTCCAAATCTAAATCAACATGATCGACACACTCACACACTCACAGAGACGGAGGCGGCATGCACAGGTCTGGTTCAGGGCCCTAGAGCTGAAAAGAGAAATGGACACCCCCATTCTAATCCAGAAGCTAACTCCAACTGATAACCACTTACAAATGAAAATTTAGATTTCTCTAAGTGAGTCACACTGAGGAAACAAAGTACCCTTAAGAGTAGGCTAGGCTACAAGCTCAGCCATAGATGGCCAATGGAAAAGGAACTCAATGGCATTTTTGGAGGCTCTTTGTTTCATAATGTCAAAACAAGGGTTTCCTTTAGTTTCTTTTGAAAAAAATTTATCTTGCTATGTATATGTATATAAATTTTCCACTTTTTCTACCCTGCAGGAGTATTTTGTGTATATATTATGGTTTCCAGTTTAGTGTTTTTATGGGGTTCCTGAGTGTGTGAATGCGTGGGTCTCTGTGCCTAGATCTGTTTCTCATGCCTTTTTTTTTTGGTTCTTTTCCTTCTTTTTTCTTAATTTATCCTATTCTTACATGTTAGTTTTTGTTTTGTCTTATGCTATATCTTATTATTATCCTTTAGGAACCTATTTGTTTTCCAGTGAGAGCTAGAAAGGGAGTGGATCTGGGTGGAAGAAGGTGGGAAGGAACTGGGAAAAGTGGAGAGAGGGGAAACCATAATTGGAATATAATACGTGAGAAAAAAAATCTACTGTCAATATAAAGAAAAAAAGCAAAACAGAAAGTGACTTCTCTGCCTAAATACAGCCTCAACAAGAAAGAGGGAAGACCCAGAAGGCCTCGACTGTAGACCCAAAACTACAGACCACTAAGGAATGCTGAGAGAGGGAGAAATAGTCTTTCCCAGGGAAGCACACAGCAACTGGTTTTCCAATACCAAATGATCATCCCTGAAAATATACGTACCAGTACCATTATGTGGACTGAGCAGGTTATACCTATGTATTTACAAATTATATATACAAATATTATATATAAACTATTTATTATGTGTATGCACACATATATGTAGCAACAAGAAAAAGGCTGTGAATTTGAAAGAAAGGGAGGGGCTCTATGGGAGGAGTTAAAGCAGTGGTTCTCAACCTCTGGGTCCTTTCATAGGGGTTGCCTAAAACCATTGGAAAAACACAGATATTTACATTATGATTCATAACAACAGCGAAATTGCAATTATGGAGTAGCAATGAAAATAATCTTATGGTTGGGGACCACCCCAACATGAGGAACTGTATTAAAGGTCACAGCATCAGGAAGGTTGAGAACCCCTGGGTTAGAGGGAAGATGAGAATGATGCAACTATATTACTCTCAAAAATTAAAACTGATATATAATAAAAAAGGGACTTCCATCTGAAGATGGAGGCATGGCTGCTTGTGGTCCCTCTGCCATGCTGCTGGCATTCTTAATTTGCAGAACCAAGGACTACAGGTCAACCATGGTTCTACCACAGTCCATGTTCATTTTCACCAAAGTTGCTCCGTCATAGTCAGGGGCTCAGTTAGAACTGTTTTGTTTACTCCCAGGACAAAATCGTTAGAAGCAGAAGATTATTTCTCATGGGCTTAGTTGCTGTATTATGTTCGGCCAAGTAAAATATAGAACACTAAGTCTAAAAAGATCTTATCTACTTCCTTTTCTTGATAGGGAACATTCAAAATCTAAACATTTTCAACAGTCCCATAATCCTTACTTCTTCTTTTCCCAAGCTGAGATAATCATAAGAGTATTTTTAATAAAACTCCCCTCCACATACTTTCAAAGCATATTAAATCAGCTCAAAATTATCGCCAATACTGTATGTCAAACTAACAGTGAATTGAAGCACATGATAAAGATCAATAGTAGAAAAATTGTCACAGAAAAGTAACTTAGATATTAACACTTTTTTTTAAAGGAAAAACTATGTTAATGTAGAACTCTGGGCTTGTAAAGTTCTGATATTTCACTTATGAAATGCCTGAGTCTTTGTGGTTATTTAATACTAACAACTGATACAAATGTCCAAACCAGATGCATATTGTAACAGACCACACTGAAGAAGGCTGTGGTGGAGCAGCACAGGGGCGAAAGGCAAGGATCCTTGAGGATCTGTTTGTTTAGAGTTTAACTGTGATCTACAAGTTAAAGACACAGATTTCGTCTTTCAGAAAACAAATTTTGAATATGTAACTTCATCTCCTTTTTTCTAATGTAGCACAAGGGAGACTGGATGAAATGGTCAGGTTCAGGGGACTTGCTGAAGAAACAGAGGTGGCTTGCTGACAAATGCTGCGAGAGTGGGGGACAGTAAAGAATCAAGGAGAGGGACATCTGTGTGGTATCAGGAGAAGACCTTTAGACTAGTAGACAAGTTGGACATGATAGCAGTAATAAAATCTGCTAGTTGGTAAGAGAGCTGTCCAGGTAATGATGAATTGCCTGGGTAAGGTCCACAAGAGGAAAGGAAGGAAAAGGAGGGAACAAAGGAACGAAGGAACGAAAGAACGAAGGATAAAAGAAAGATGTATAAGCTGGACACGATAACGTTTTACACTGGTGGTGTTTGCTGAGTAATCTACGTGAACTGATTAAAACATTAACGGTGCTCCCATCAGCCCCTTGCATGGGGAAGAGCAGGATGAAATGGGGGCTGAGTGGACAAGAAAAGCACTCTTCACCTAGACTTAGTTCTTGCTTTGACTCACAGGATGTCACGCTCTACTCCTAGTCCTAGTTCAGGATGAAGATGCTATGTTCCCCGATTCCTAGAAGTACACGAAAATCACTCCCAGAAGACGATAAAAATCGCACAGGCGCTCAAATTATGACCAAATTTCCTATAATTTAAAAGTGCAAACAGTGCCAGACACTTGAAACAAGTCTCCACTGGAAGAATCATACAGATAAGAATGTTTTTGACATAGTTTCTCTGTATCTCTGACACTCACTGTGTAGACCAGCCTGGCCTTGAAATCACAGAGATCCTTCTGCCTCTGCCTCTCCCTCTTGAGTGCTAAGATTAAAGGCATGCACCATCACCAACCACCATGACACATCTTAAAAAGGAATCAGATAGACATTCCAGAAGAGACAAACAGTTAAGTGATTGTAAATGGTGACTTTTCTTCATCTCACCCACCCCACTGGACCTGTTCTCTCCATCCTTCGGTCCCCACAGCCACTTAGAAGACAACCACTCAGAGGCTTAATATTAATTGTAATTGTTTGGACAATAAATTAGGCTATTACTGGCTAGCTCTCACTTGTAAATTAACCTGTTGTTACTAATCTGATTATTATTACATGGCCATGGCTTACCAGTGATGCCCTGGCATGTTACACCTTAGGCTGCTACATGCATCTTCCTGTCTCAGTCTTCTTTTCTCTCTCTAACACTGCTTGGATTTCCTGCCTAGTTCTATTCTGCTCAGCCATTTGCCGAAACAGCTTTATTCATCAACCAGTGAGAGAAGCACATATTCACAGCATTTGGAAGGACATCCTACATCAAGTGACAGAGGTGAAGTTTGCCATTAGCAGTACAGTTTAACAGCTACCTCAAAAGGGAAACTTGAGATTTTCTTTTTTTCTTTTTTTTTTCCATTCAACGATTTACACTTCCTCCCCTCCTCCCAATCCCCTCCCACTCTCCCATTCCCGCTCCTCCCTCCCCCTTGCTGCTTGAAAAAGGACAGGGAACCCTGCCCTGTGGGAAGTCCAAGACTCTCCCCACCACATCCAGGCCTAGGGAGCTGTGCATCCATATAGGCTAGGGTCCCCAAAAGCCAGAACATGCCGTAAAAACAAGTCCCAGTACCTTTGTCAATGGCTTCTCAGTCAGCCCCTATTGTCAGCCACAATCAGAGAGTCGGGTTTGATCACATGCTCATTCAGTCCCAGTCCAGCTGGATTTGGTGAGATCCCATTAGACAGTTGAACAGGCACACTGTCTCAGTTGGTGGACCAACCCCTCGCGGTCCTGACTTCCTTGCTCATCTCTTCCCTCCTTCTGCCCTTGGGAGCTCAGTCCCTAGCTCTGATGAGGGTCTCTGTCTCTATCTCCATCCGTTGCCGGACAAAGATTCTATGGTGATATTCGAGATAATCATCAGTGTGATAGTGGGGCAAGGCCAGTGCAGGCACCCTCTCTTCTGCTGACCAAGGACCTAGCTGGGGACATCCCCGTGGAAACCTGGAATACCCCCTAGAGCCAAGTCTCTTGCCAACCCTAAAATGATTCCCTTAATGCAGAATCTGCTTCGTCTTCCCAGCTCCTATATCTGCCCTTCCTCTATCTCCACCCTCCCACTCCCCCAAGCTCTTGCCAGTCTTTCCCTTCTCCCATCCCTCTCCCCCTCTCCCCTTCCCTCTACCCCACCCTCACCACCCCCATGCTCCCAACTTTTGCTGGGCAATCTTGTTTGCTTCTAAGTTCCAGGCGGATCTATATATGTTTTTCTTTGGGTTCACCTTGTTCTTTGGCTTCTCTGGGCTTGTGAACTATAGGCTTAATGTCCTTAGTTTATGGCTAGAGTCCACTAATGAGTGAGTCCATACCATATTCATCTTGATTTACTTAATCTACATTCAATACATTGAGTTCTGACTGTTTAAAACTCACCTAATCACTGAAAATGACATACAATTATAAAATACAGCATGATTAGTTCTATGTCATTTGAAGACAACATTCTTAAGCCACTGGGAGACTAAACCCATAATAATTCAACAGAACATTTATCATTCCCTTGAGAAATCTTGAGCTAATGAAATGCAAATGAATTTCAGAAAAATATTAGCATTTGTGACTGCTGTGGTTTTCATGTTTTGTATTATTTTACTAGAAGGCCACAAGGAGTTCATTTATTTATTAACTGAACTCTATCTAAGGCATTTAAGATAATCACACTTGGAATATTCTCTTCTAACTTTTCTGCCTTAGACATTCGTGATGGTCAGATGATCATTGTCTGAATTTAGAATATTTTGCCACATTGTTAGTTTTTAGTCAAGATATGTGACAGCGATTTTCAACATTTTATTTTTGGTGTACGTGTGGGGGTTGACTTCTGTATTTTTCTGGACTTCCCAATTGCCACCCATAAGAAAAAAACTGCCCTAGATAGGAAATATCTTAATGCAGAAAATGCTTCAGGATTGCATTTTCAACAAGATTTCTTTGGCTTCTGGGGCGAGGCATAAATACAGTTGGTAACACAGAAAAGCACTGTGTCTGAGCACAGAATTGGATCTGATTCTTTTCCAGTATTTATCCTTATGCAAAAATACACTGTCATTGTGCCATGTGACCTTTTAAATGACATGTCTTCTGGCTATGACACCCACACTATCCATTAGGCAACCAGTTGTAATGGGGGGTTTTTTGTTGTTGTAATTTTTTTTTTTTTTGAGACAAGGTCTTTCTATGTAGTCCTGGAAGTCCTGGAGCTTGCTATGTAGACCAGGCTGGCCTCAAACTTATGGAGATCTACTTGCTTCTGTCTGCTTCTGCTTCCTGAATTCTGGGGTTAAGCATTAGTTTTGGTTTCATAAAATTGCAATAAGCAGCAAAGAGCAATATTCATATGAAGTAAATTACAGCTCATGGTTTATTTACTAAACAATCACACAACAACAACAACAACAAAAATGCAATGAAATAAGAAGTGTGTGAAACTGAAAGAGAAAAAAAAATACCAGATGACTACTTCCTGGAGGATGTATGGAAGACAATATAGACCATTAGAAATGGATTAGAAAATGAAAGTCTAACTAATAGTACCCAACTATGAAGGAAGCTTTCTGGAGTCTTATTCCTGCTTCCATCACAAGTCATCTGTGTGTCTTTGGAAAATCTACCTAGTCCTTTTGCTAAGAAGGAACAATGTAAGGTGGGAATAATAAAGGTTGTGTAGAGAATTCTGCATACGGTTGTGTAGAGAATTGAGCAGGGTAATATTTGTGAAGTGTTTAGGGCTCGACTTAGGTTGTTAAGTGTAGGGCTTAGAAAGCGTTCTTTACCATAGATATGACTTGTGAGATCTAGAATTGATTCTTTGCAACAAATAAAACATCACCACAGTTTCTTTATGTATACAAAGCGTGCGAACATACTAACCACTGCACACGGTGCTCACTTGTTTGATAGTGTATGTACTTCGTTTTCAGACTTCCTTGTCTAATTTTTCTGTACACTTTGTAAAATTATTGCAAAATGGTTAGTTCTTACATGACACACACATTTAGTTGGAAAATTATAACAAGATGGTTAGCTCTTATACGACACACACACACATATCATTTTCTGAAGTTTGTTTTTCTGTTGATGACATAGTGTAAGTAGAAGTGAAAAATTTCAAGGTAAATATCAACAGCATGATAGGATGTGAAAGGAGAAGCATGCAGTGTATGGGCTGCATCCCTGTTTCAGTGTCGGGGACTGACCATGCTGGGCAAGCACTCAGCCTCTGAGCTACACCCCAGCCCTTTGAGGGCGAGAAATACTCCTGAGCAGATGTTTACTTGAAAGGCATTTGTAGACAGGTAATTTTTGAGCAAACCAAAGGTTCAAGCTTGTGGTTGTCATGGCTTACAGGGGCTCTAACTTACTGAGGGCTGCTGAGCTAAGCTTTTGGCTACCACATCATGGATTTATACCATCCCGTCTGCTTTGTTTTGTTTTTTAAATCGACATGACACCATTCTGGTTTTTATGTTTTGCTTTCTTTTTTCCTCAAATTCCCTGGTTCTTAATAGAACTGCCCTCTAGAAGAAGACAGTTGGAGGGTTTGCATTTCTGCTTGAGCAGTTTCTTCCTCTTGATGCTTTCTCATTTTTCTGTTCTGTTTCCGAAAAGCACACGCAGGAAGAAACTAGCGCCGGAGATTTTTCAGAGAGAAGCCTTTACAAGATGCACACACACTTCTCTTATTATGGGGGTTCTCACTACACTTCTTCAGTGGGTGATGATAAACTCCTGGTGCCTTAATTTAAATGCTTGTTTTTTTAAATTTATTTTTAATTAAAATTTTTCCCCTCCTCCCCTCCTCCCATTTCCCTTCCCCTCCTACCGTCCTCCCTCACCCCCGCTCCAGTCCAAATGCTTGTTCTTAAGAAGAGAAGGTGGACATTGAGAATGTTGGGGTGTGGGGCTTTAGGGTAGACGATGAGAGGGGATGATGAGAGAAAAACCCCACTCTATCTTCTATTTTGTGAGTTGTGTGCTGTGGCAACCATTGACTCGACTCTTACACATCTGGTTAAAGACTGTGGTTTGTTCTCAGATGAGCACCCAGGGAGCGTGCCTGTGAAAGTCACACCTGAAATCTCAGACTGGGGGTGGGGGCCTAGTTTGAAGACCTCACAGGCAGCAATGCTCAGTTCAGCTCAGCTACCAGGTCTCCTTAGACTTGGCAGGTCTCTTGAGCTTGGTTTTGATATTAGCATCGGGCAGGCATTAAAATAAATGACAAGTAATTTCATTTGTTTTTGAGGCTGGGAATGTGACTCAGCTTATGCTATGCTTGCCTAGCGTACAAGAAGCCCTGGGTTCCATCACCAGTACACCAGGTGTGGTAGGGCATGTCACAGTAGAATCTCAGTCGTGGGGTGGTGAAGACAGGACGATCAGGGGTTCAAGGTCATTCTCAGATACACAGAAAGTTTGAATCCATCGCATCTCAAAAATAAATGATAAAGAGAATAAAATTAAATAAAAGCAAAATGAAACAATGTGTGCTCTCTCTTTCTCATTCTTGTGTGTGTGTGTGTGTGTGTGTGTGTGTGTGTGTGTGTATACATGACATGGTGCTTTTATGAAGGACAAGGATTACTGTGGAGTTGGTTCTGTTCTCTCTCTCTCTCTCTCTCCCTCCCCCCCTCCTTTTATGTAGTTTTTGGGGATTGTAATTAGGTCTTCAGTTTTGTAAGGTCTAGGAGGAGAGACAGAGGCCACTAGTTGGTTTTTGCCCCCCCTGGGTAGCTTAGACCCGAAATAATAACACAGAAACTGTATTAATTAAATACAGTTTAATTGGCCCATTAGCTCTAACTTCTTATTGGCTCTTACATCTTAATTTAACCCATTTTTATTAATCTGTGTATTGTGATGAGACAGTGGCTTACCGGCTAAAGTTTTTAGCATTTGTCTCCAGTGGCTCCATCACTTCTGTCTGACTCCGCCCTTCTTTCTCCCAACATTTAGCCTAGCTTTCCCTGCCTACCTAAGTTCTGCCTTGCTATAGACCCAAAGCAGTTTCTTTATTCATTAATGGTAATCACAGCACACAGAGGGAAATCCCACATCAGTACGGACAACACCTTTACCCACTAAGCCATTTTGCTGCCCTGATCATGAAGAATTTTTGGTGGCATTAAAAACAGCTCACGTCATTACAATACCAAATGGGAAAAAGAATGCAGTCATGACTAAGGAAATTAAAATTAGCTGGTCTCACTGACATCGCCTGGCAGAGAACTTAAACCTACTTCTGTTCTGTTGTCAGAACCTCCAGGACTAACAGCTTCGTGTGTTGGAAAAATGACATCACGATTTAAATGACATTTCTTTGATTTTTCTTTTCAGATATCTGATGAATCATTGAACAGAAGGACAGCTACTCTTCCCTCACTGTCATAGCCCACGTCTTCAAGCCTTCCTTGCTCTTAAGGATCTCATTTCATGATGTGAATCAGATTGATTCACTGAGAAAGCTTGAGGGGGAGGGGAGAATATACATAGTTTAATGTTTGGTAAGAGGGAAGAGGGAACTGCTAACTTTGAAAAAAAATGCATGTTGTTTTATCTTTTTTCCTGTTTGCACTGTTTTCTTCCCCTTCCTGGAGCACTTTGTCGTGGGGTAGGAAATTCTTACCACAGCCACAGAATTTTTTTTTTTTGTCTTTCTTCCTCTCAACTGTAATCTAAGCTCACATTAACTAGCAACATTACACCAAATTTTTTCTGGAAAGTCAGAATCTCAGATGTGTGACAAATGAAAGATGATTATCTGTGCTTACACTAACCTTTCTCTCCCAAAGTCAGGGAGTAGGGAGATTCAGTGTTAAACCTCCAACAGAGACCCGTGGCTGAATGTCCACTGATCTGACAAATGGACTCTGTGGACATAATTCAGTTAAGGGTCTTCACACGGAGAGACAGTGCTGGATTCCCTGAGCAAATCAATCACAGAGGATCCTTCTAAGAGAGGCAGAAAAGTCACAGTCAGGACATCAGGTTTGACAGCAGAGCAAAGGCCAGAATGATGTATCCACTGGCCAGAGAGCAGAGATGTCATCTAGGTTCTAGGAAAGATTGAGTCCCCAGAAGTGAAGCCCTGGCCATGCCTTGAGTTTAGCCCCTTACAGCTGTCTAGACTCCGACTCCTAGGCGCTGTATTTGTGTTGTGTTAAGCCACCAATTTTGGGATTGCTAGAGTAATACCAGAAAAGTGGCACGCTTTCAATTCTCCAGTGTTATATATGGACCTCCAGACTAGATTGCAATTTCACCCATTTCCAAGGAGAAATATATATTCTACATTAAAAGACAGGAAAAGGCTGTGCACTTTTTTTTTCCTATTGGAGAATTTCCCTGAAGTTAATTGTGATTGGAACATTTACAAGTGTAGGCTCCAAACAGGTCAATATCCCATGCCTGTTTTGAATGGACAAATCCATCTGTCTCAGGCATGTTCAGAGCCGTATTGTACAGTTTATCTGTGAGCAGCAGGAGAGGAGAACCAATGAGCTGGGAGATAACTCACTCTGCTTCCTCTGCAAAGCGTTGCACAGGAAACCTACTGCTGTGTCAAGTCCCAGAGAAGTTTCTTCTCTTCCAGCTTACTAATCAGACTGAAACACGTCAAGTCCAAGGAAAGGGCAGGGAGGAAAGGAGAGCTCGCTGCTGATGGTTAAGAGGTGCTACCACACAGAAGCCAACGGGCGAGCAGAGGGAGGCTGGCCATGGTCACTACTGCTCTCCTACCTGTGAGGAGAAAAAGTACCGAGTGAGCAGCAGAAACCAGAAACCAGAAATGCCTTGCCTTTGGAGAACTTCTGACCTAGCGGCACTCTTGATATGGGGGGTCTTTGTGGCTGGTGAGTCTGAATTTCCTTTGGGAGAAGAACGAGGGGTGAGAGACCTGCTGCGTGCTGCTTTTGCGCCTTGCCCTTTTTGCAAGGCAGTGCAAGCCAATTGCTGTTGTAGAGATGGGGGGGGGTCCTCTAGATGTGAGGCATCTCATCACCCCTCCTTTCTGCTTCGCCATATTTATTCTGTTTTGTGTTCTACAATATATGCATGGCTATAATTTCCTCCACTGTCATGTCCTCATCTCCCCTCCCCTGTGAGGACAAGGGAGAATAAATTAAATATATATTTATAGCAAGCGAAGTGACATGGGTTCTCTGTATTTTCTCCCTCTTGGAGAAAAATTAAAATGACTGTCGTCTCCCATATCTCGCCTAGTTCTCCCTTGCCAACAGTGTAAGTCTGGAATACTTGTTTTTTTCTATTACTTTCTGTGACTGTGGGATTTACTCATAGAGTTACGCTAGCATATCGGTGATGTATGTCTGTATTTATCTTGAAGATGTGTGGGCTACGGGAGACACTTTCTGAATCAGAAGGTGCTCTCCTCGGTGTCTGCATTCTTGTAGGAGGTGAATAGAATTTGGGGCTACTGTGGGGGTGTCCTGGTTTCACTATAGGAGCTAGGTGGGAGTTAGTGTGGGAGGGCATTTTCGTGTTTCACTTTTAGTGGATGGAGAAGCTGCAAAGGAACAACGCACTTAGTTCTAAATTTTTATAGTTCAGCGATTTAAAGGAGAAATGGTATTTTTTTCTCTCATCAGAATTCCTTTAAAATCTTTTCTGTCATCTCCCAGAAAAAGATTATCTCATGATAGCCTTGTTTGTGAGCACATGTAAAATAGCTCTGTTCTACCACCGCACCTCTCTGCTGAGATTTTTTTTTTACATGTCTTTTTTCTTTGATGTGCGTAGCAACCCAGTGAGGTAGGCATGGAAGACAGATCCAACTTACAAAGCTAGAACTTGAGGCTTAGAGAGTCGAAGTGGTTTGTCCGTGGTTCTAAAAAGGACATTATGAAACACTTGAGTGAGCCATTTGCCCGTAGGCTTTTCACTGCACAGAACCACCCTCTGTAGCACTGCTAGACAGTGTTAAGGTAATATTGGGCTAGAAGTTAAATGGGAAAAGAAAGATCTGCATCTTTCAGTAGCTGAGCTTCTCTAGAAAGCTCCTGAAAACCGTGCAGGATGATTTTGACAGGGAAAGCCAGGCAGACAAGGAGCTGTTTGTGTCCTGTTGCATATTAACTTAGCGAAGCAGACAGAAAAGCAACAAAATGGAAATGCTAAGAGACAATTTAAACTTTAAAGGCGTAGAGGTTAATTTTTAAAACTGCATCTGAACACAAGTTGGAGACCTTGCGTCCATCAAATCTCCGAAGTCCCTGCTGGCATCATAAAGTCATCGAGTGTCTAGAATGCAAATAAGCAAAGGACTTTATACACACGATCTGCACGCTTAAGTTCACGGAGAAATCATTTAGGATGGGGAGCTGAAAACCAACCAGGGCCACAACTTTATGGCTTGTTACTGATGCTGCAGACAGGAGTAGAGGAAGGGCGGCAGGGTAGAGGACAGGATGCTTTTGTTTTGCCTGTTTACTGTAAACTGTAAACCACATGGCATTTATCTAATGAAATAGTCAAGGCAGAAGTTAAGAAGAAGCTAAACTCCCCATCTCATGCTTGGCTGCTTGTCCTCCACTTTCACGGACAGTACCATTTCTGTCTACTTACTTTTGCCCCACTGTCTTCTGAGTTTCCCTATGTTCAAATTATAGTTTCATGTTCTGACCGAAATCATTACACCTTTTATTGAAGTTACTGGTTTCACTAATGTAGAGAGAGAGAGAGAGAGAGAGAGAGAGAGAGAGAGAGAGAGAGAGAGAGAGAAGAAAAAAAAGAAGAAAGGAACCAACTCTCCAGTGTTTTTTATTTTTTTTCTTTTCATAATTCTTACTCCTTTTCTTCATCTTCCACTAGGGGGCAGGCAGTGACAAGAGGAGACAACCAGCTCTCAGCTCTAAAGAGATTAAAAGCAGCATCAGAAAAGCAGAGAATTGTCCTCACTAACTTCAGTCCTATCTTCCTTTTTTTATTTTGTGTCTGCTGTAAATTTTTCCTAATAGCTTAATATACAGATGTGTTTCTGGAGCTTCATGCTCAATATTCTGGTAAATAAAAATGTTAAGTTCTCTCTCTCTCTCTCTCTCTCTCTTTCCCTTTCTCTCCCCCTTCCCTTTTTCTCTCCCTCTCTCCCCCTTCCCTCCTCTCTCTTCCCCTCCCTCTATCTCCCTCTCTTTCTTTCTCCCTTTCTCTCCCTCCCTCTTTCTTTTTCCTCCTCTTTCCCTCTCTCTTCCCCTCTCTGCCTCCCCCCCGTGCATGTGTAAAGTGTGAAGAATACCAACTAAACATTTCCAGCAATCTAAATAAAATTAAATCTTCAAGGAACATTTAAAATCAGAAAATATTAAAGTAAAAATGAGGAAAGGTAAAACCATAGGGTGTTGACAGCGTTACAGAGGATCTGGTCTTGAGTTTGGCCTTGACTGAGCTTTGGATAGATAGGGTAAGTCAGAGAAGGAAATTGGGAGGAAGGATGTGTAACAGGAACAAAGGCCAGGAGGTTCTGTGAGACGATGGTCTCTAACTTGCATGAACAGTGTATCATACAATAATAAAAAATATGACTGCATTTCAAGGGATTCTAATGGAAAATTGGTTATCTGGATATTGTACAGTTAACAGTGAGGTCATCTATTAGCTTGTAAAAAAAACAATATTATAAGGCAGTAGTTTTGGAGGATAATGTGACAGTAGCATCCTGTTGTTTGGCAGTGGCACTTAGTAAAGTCTTCCCTTTGAAGCAGAAACAGGGGGCTTCTTAGCAGGGGTTCCTACAATAGGAGTTCCATGCTATTATATTGGTGTCTGAGAAGGGAATCGTAGAGGAAGGACATGATGCTGGACATTCCTCTCCATACTGGGGAGTATAGGGAAATCCAGCATTTTTGAAGCACACTTGGAACAGGTGTTTCTTCAAAGCCAACACAGAGATTCGAACGACAGAGAAAACACCAGAAATGCTTGCATTCAGGTCTAAGGAGCCATAACGATTTCTTTTCCTCTATAACAGAGAACAAGATCTCATAAGAGATGGGAAAGAAGACACTATCACCAACAGATTATGTGCTTAGCCTTAGCTAGGAGAAAAGACATACTCTGAGATTGAGAAATGGGTTGAGACAGACGTTAGCTACAGGGAGGCTGGCCAGCTCAGAATGGCTAGAATAAGATGGGGATAAATGAAGGTGCTCACTGTAGGTAAACTGCTTCTCAGTAAGACCATGGGAATTTTGGCTGATGATCTCCTGAACAAAACTATCCAGCGGTTATTTGGTTTTATATTGCGTCTGAAGAATTGGTCTATGTAGTCATTAAAAAGCTATGTGTGACAATGAGGTTTTGCCTCTTCTCCCATGTTGTCCCCGACTCCCATTTTCTATCTCCTGACTGGGTTTAGGGAGCAGGACAGTGGGTGCTTTGTGGCTTTCGATTGTGTGACGCTAATATTTCCTAAGAAGTAATCACCATTCATCACTTGAAGAAATGATAAACATCGCAGATATATGTAATTTTTATGAGAGTTGATTATAATCTACTCATTTCCCCCCAAGACCTGACATCATTTATGCATTAACACTAAACAAAGGAATTTTAAGGTTTTCATACCTAGAATGTATATGCCTTGCATGTTTGGAAACTTCCATTCTGAGAACACAATCTTATTTGTGTTTAAGGAAAGTACCATAAAGAAGCTGCAGTGATGAGGTACACCTGGGAGTTTTGCTTATAGAGAAGTACTTTTCTTAAGCATCTGTGAGGCTCCAAACTGTTGATAATGTGGCAGGTTTTCCTGGAGTCAGACTTAGATGCGGTTAGGTGTATAGAACATTCCTCCATCTCAGCCATCTCTCTCCCCAGACACAGCAGGCAGGGGTGGTGGTACTACTGAGCTAGCTACCTTCGAGAGATTCCACACTGACCAGAATGCCTTTTACCCCCCCCCCATTCATTTTTTGGGTGGGCTGACCTAGGGAGGGCTTGATTTTGAGCAAGGAAGGCAAACCTTCCTTTGTCCCTTCTGGGACCCTCTGAAGTCCCAGAAAACTGAGGGCTGTCTGCTGGCAGCGCTCTCGGCTGGGGCAAGGGGCTGTCCCTGAAGGGGATTCTGGGTGGCACATTCTAGATATGCACCGTACTTGCCACCTCCTATAGTCTTCATTCCGTTTTGAAATTCTGAGTCTCTATCTGGTCTTATTTCCCCAACTAATATTATATCTTTAACTTTTATTTCACTTTTCTTTTGCTGTTGAAATGTTCTGTTTTCTTTTGTATGAAAAGAATTATTAACAATTTTATGTCTGAAACCTTTATTTTACTTTCGTTATCAAAGCACGTTGTTTGCTGGAGATGTGTAGAGTTCTGGGTAGAGATCGATTCCCCTGCCCCCTTTTAGCACTGGAAAACTCTCATGAGAAGCCAGCCTGCCACTCACATATTTTCTCTAAATTTAATCTCCTATCTCATAGGGCTGTTTTCAACATTACATCCTTATTGCTGGGGTTTGCCACATTTAATCTGTCTAACTGTGGTATTTCATCGATAAGGGGTTACTTAATCTTTTTAGATAGTATTTCCCCACTTATGAAACAAGTAGGTATGACACTATTAAGAGATACAGACTTTTCAGGAGGGAAGGACTCAAGATGCCTCTATATTAAATTCTTTCATTTTGTATGAGGACCAAAAAAATCCAGCCATGTTCCAGGAACTGCTGACCCTGTCCCCTCACCTTTCATTGGACGAGCTGGCTTGGAACAGCTCTCCAGTACCAACAACAGAGGGGAAAGAGCCGCGCCAAGAGTGTGTGCGTGCGACTTCTGGTTTCCGATGTGATGCGTTGGAAATGACAGTGACATTCAAGAGAGAAACGATAGTGACTAAAGGTTTGAGATCCCTGTTTAGGAAAAACAAGTCACAGCTGGAAAGAGGCTTGGTCAGTCAGTCAGTAAAGGGGATGTTCTGCCATGTGTCTGTCACTGTGCTTTGTACCGGGGATATTTGGTGAAGAAAGATGTGGAGGGGCTGGAGATGTAGCTCAGTACCAGAGCATTGCTCTGTCAGGTATAAGGCTTTAAATTAAACCCGAGCACTTCAAAAAAGACAGCTATAGATCATGTTCTATGGGAGCTTAGAATCTGGCGGGGATTATTAAATAATAAAATAATTAAGCAACATAAAGAATGTAGGGAAAATACGGGGTGGCATAAAATGTAGTTGGTGAGTCTAATCTTGCCGGAAGTGACAGAGAAGGTGAATGGCAGAGCTATTCAGGGAGAGCTCTGAGAGGAGCCCTCAGGCTGGTGGAACAGCCTGCGCCACACAGAGAGAGCTGAGGTATGGTAGGGGTGAGCGAATCCACAGTATGGAGGTTTAGCGGGAATTTTGGATGATGGGAGGGATAATGGGAGAAGAATTAGAGAAACAAGAGTAGGTGAAGCCCCACGGAGGGTGTTGCATGTCTGAAACCTCAGCATTTAGGTTGGTGGGGCAGGCGGTATGGCTAACCTATGCTACCTAGTTAGACACTGTCTCAAAGGAGCAAACGAAGTCAACAAATGTTTTTAAAAAGAGGGGCAGCCGATGCTTGAGAGGAATACCTCACACCGAGGTGCTGGAGGACAAAGGTAGTTTGGTAGTTTACCGAGAGGGTCCTGAATAGGAGGCAAGGAGACAGAAAAGGAAATGTGTAGGTGTCGTGGTGGAGGTGCAGAAAGGGGCTTCACAAGGAGAAAGTGGCCATGTGTGTTGTTAACTTAGAGAACAGAGAGAGGCGGCCCAAAGATTAGTAAGTATATTTAGGAGCAGTGCTGTCCTGCAAATATGAGTCATAGTTAACCATATGTGTATTCAAAAAGGTTGAGGCAAGAGAAGCTGCTAGTTTCTTTTTTTGTTTGTTTGTTTGTTTTGAGATAGGGTTTCTCTGTGTGGTCCTGGCTATCCTGGAACTCCTACTCTATCAAACTCATAGAGATCCACCTGCCTCTGCCTCCCGAGTGCTTGGATTAAAGGCCAGCACCACTATCACCCAGCATAGCAAAGGAAGGTTTTAAAGGTGGAAAGAGAAGGATTACACAGATGTCTTCAAGCTGTCATTGTTGGCTGCAAGGATTCATGACATGAGTGGGGTCTGTCTGTATTTGCCCATTGTTGTTAGGTAAATGTCTTGCTTTCTGTGCAAGAAACCAGTGGCCTTTATCCCAAGTTCTACAGAGTCACAATAGCTCTCGTTACCACACAAGATCCCTGTCTGTCATGATCTTCTGATTTATTCAATGTTTAAAAATAAGCTTTAATACAAACTTTCCAGTATAAAAACCCAGTCAAGCAACTCAGGTGCACAAATACAGCTGAAGAGATAGAATTTGAATATAAAGGAGCCGGTGTCTTTCAAGATTGCAGTTTGAGTAGAAGGCGGGAGAGCAGCCAGATTGCTGGTGCTGCTGGGGAAGTGAGTGGGAGGGAAGCAATGCTGAGAGCCCTGGCCACTCATTCTAGAAGTGAGGTAGCAAAGAAGGGAAAAGACTGTAGCAAGATGGGAAAACAGAATCTACCCCCTTTTGCTTTTTAAATCTCTATCAACAGTGGTAAACCCTGGGCAGTGCTAGGGATAAGGACACCATCTGAGACAATGTGGTTGCTTAGTAGGAATGTCTTTCTGATCTGTGTGTTTGTGTGATTTTAAGGTACTTAGTAACTTCCTTTTTTCTTTTGACATTTTCTTACTTTACCGTGAAATGTCACTGCCTGCCCAACTAACCCCTTTGCATGTTACAGGAACATTTACTTCTATGGCCCTTTCTAAGGTGTTGACAAAAAGTTGAAGTGGTAAATACATGGAGATTCCAAATGATTAAGTCTGGCTATTTTTATTCCCAAAGCAAACCTTAATTGGTCCCTTCTTAGAAGTTGCCCAGGGGCTCTTGTGATTCGGTACTTTTAAGTTGTGCCTTGAGGAATCAGGTGGTGGTGACACAAACCTTTAATCCCAGGAGTCAGGAGGCAGAGGCAGACAGATCTCCAAGTTCAAGGCCAGCTGGGTCTACAGAGGAAGTTCCAGGACAGACAGGCTACACAGAGAAATCCTGTCTCAAAAAAAAAATCAAGCAATCAAAACAATAACAATACAACAACAACAACAACAACAGAAACAACAACAACAACAACAACAACAACAACAACAACAACAGATGTACCACACAGAGTCTTCTATGGCCCTAAACTTCTAGGGACACTCAGGCTTTCGAAGTTCCAGGCAGCTGTGTTTTCATGAACCTTTCCAGGTTTGTGTGGAAAGAGGCAGCATTAAGAGCACTACTGTAGGACTTTCTTAGTTTCTTTGCAGTTTGGGTTATCCCTGTGCCACAGCCAGAGGATCGTGGCTCATTCTGATGCAACCGTCTTGCAATGTGGACTTCACCCTCCCACTGGCAGGGCATCTGAGACCTTGCTTCATCCCTCCTAGCATGCCCAGAGCTCTGCCAGCTAAGGGACACTAAGCTACTTCACTGTTAGTAGCCTTAAACATCCTTATTACCTCATGTGTCTGCAATCATGACCCCTTAGGACTTTTCGAAGGGAAACCACTTTGCTGTTTGCCTCATGCTCCTTCAATACATCTAGAATCCTGCTTGCCCACTTAGCTGTTTTCGTTCTTTTAACCTCTACCTCTTTCCGTCTACAAGCACGCGGTGTCTCACTGTTTGTAAGACACTTCCTCCGTCTTCACGCACCAGGTATTGCTCAATCTCTTTCCCACTGTTTTGTCATGAACAGGTAACAAAGTCACGGTCTCATGGCTTCCATCTCATCTAGGGCAGAATCCTTGAGAGTTTAAGCCTCCATTTTGTTGACTCAGTCGGCTCTGCTCTCTAGGCCTTTTCAGGCTGGCTTCCTCTTCAGCATCTTTGCTAAGATGGCTTCCTCGTAAGTCCCGAGAGCCATCAGGGACATTCTTATTGCCAAGTTGTAATCTTCTTACTTCAAGGTTTTCCCATTTGTGCCAGGAGATCTTATTTCTTCTGGACTTCTTGATACTATGCTTATTTCTGCTTTGCTGCACTTTCTGCCATGTTCACAGCCTCCAGGAGAACCCTAGGTACGCAGGTTTGAAAGGTCTGTGTTTGACCTTTTCTCTAATTTCCATACCACAGGCAGACACTCGGCGGTCACAGGCTTGGGCCCACACGCAGTCACTCATATTTTCAAACTCTAAATTAGCCTGTTCTTTAGTCTAGTGTCTAGAGTTGCTGGAAGGATGAGGCCCAACAATGTAACTGAAATTTTTGGCATGGTTTGTATTCATGAACATTTAAAAATGATTATTTTATAGTTCTCCAAGAGTTTTCACATACGTTG
>NC_022010.1:55489280-55490402 GCF_000317375.1 Microtus ochrogaster
TTTTTTTTTTTTTTTTTTTTTGATATAGCAAGATGGTTTTTATTAGCAGTTGGCACAAGTTGCTGACACAGGTAACTACTTTGCTGTGGAATAAGATTTATTTTTTGCAATAATTATTATTTGCTTTTGAAATTTTATCTACCCGTTGAATTGTTTAAATTCTTGTGTCTTAAGACTTGCTTTTGTAATTATTTTCTTCATTTTTTCATTTTACAAACTGTGTGGGTGTTTATTTGATCTCTGCCCCCCATCTGATCAGTAGAATTGGAGTTGCTAGTCATGATAGCTAAGATGCTATTCAATCTTTTGTCAAAGTTTTTGACATCTTTTATCCAGTTTCTATTTATTCAGCTTTCCATTTGTTTTCCAAATTGGTTATATGTGTTCTGTATATTTTCTGAGGAAAACTGGCCTTCATTCATCATAAATGTGTGAACAATATTTAGAATTTTGCCGGGCAATCTGTTAGTGATTTTTTTTCCATAAAAAGAATTTAAGTTCTGGAGTTAAATATTTCAGTATTATTATTTCTAGTTTCAGTTTTCTATAGTTAGTGAAGTTTCTGGCTAAAGTCAACTGTCACACTTTATCTGGAACTTTCTTCCTGGTTTCAGTACTTGAACTCACACATCCCAGGAAGTCCCGCAGCTCCTGCAATGTATTACCTTACCATTGTCAGCTCTGTGCAAGAAGAAAAACCCCAAACTACCCCTGTTTTTTTTTCAGGGATTTTATTTATTTTATTTTTATATTTAAATATTTTCTTTCCTTTTGTCTGAGGAGTGAGATAGGAATTTCTTTCACATGCCTAGTAATCCCTCTTAATACCATCTACTAATAATGTAATGAATCATCCTTGCCTATAGGAGCTTAAGTGCCACTCAACGTCAGGCACTCAGTTCCCACCCGTGTAATTAAGCCACTGAGGTTCTCAGAAACCCATGTAAGACTACAGAGATAAGAAATGAAGACTTGATATATTGGTTGATATTCTGACTCAGATTTTGATGTCTCCCTTCCTCTGTCTTGATAGAACTTTGGGTTTCTGTCCAGAATTTTGTTACTTAACACCCAGCTAGAGTGTTGTTTGCTACTAGGTTGATATCTTCAATAAGAAAAGAC
>NC_022010.1:55490699-55501739 GCF_000317375.1 Microtus ochrogaster
AAAAAAAAAAAGAAAAGACGGTTTCATAAAGTCTAAGAATATGAGACAAAGTCCTAGGTCAATTGTGCCAGTTATGCTTAAAAATTTAAAAACAAAACATACAAATTTGTACTTTTTATTTATTTGCAATTATTTTAATTTTCTTCTCTGTTAAATATATTATGTTGTGTGCTATAAGACATGTGTAGACATGAAGGGCTGGTTGCATACCAAGGCCCTGAATAAATAAGAAGCAGAATGCTGCAGTCTCCCCCAACTCTGCCCAACAGAGCCACTGTCTTCGGAGCTCATGATTCCCTTTGTAGAACAGCTGCTTCCTTAACTGTCTATTCATCATCACATGTATGTGCTACCCTGAAGAATAAAGTGTCGCTTGCTTTTTTGTGTGTTGTGCCTAACAGGAATATTGAACTTTTTGTTTTATAATTGCTTTCAATTGCTCAGTGCAAAGGAACCATCTCAGTTTACTTGGAACTCTGTTTTTTAATTCTGGTTTAACTACTAAGATTTCTGCAGTTAAGGAAACCCATTAGGGCCTATGAAAGCAAGCTCCCACTCATCATATATCCTCCTCAAGACCAAAACAAAACAAAAACAAACCCCAAATTGACTATTTTTAAAACTATTTCTGTTCTTTATGTTTAAGCTTTTTATTTATTTGATTTTCCTATCAAGGGTGAGAGTAATCCATGTTTAAATTTTTTTCTATTTATGCAGTATATATGCATGCATATATGCATGTATGCTTTGTGTGTGCATGTGTATTTGTGTGCATGTCTGTGTGTATGTGTGTGCATGTGTGTATGTGCATGGATGCTCTCATGCGTACGTGTGGTGTTCCTGGATCTTCAGGTTAGCTATCACAGTCTTCCACCAGTTTCCCCGCCATACAATGAAAACTGCTGCATTAGAGTAGAATATAGTGAAGTCATTTGGATGATGAAAAATTAGTCTCATAACCTCTGGAAAACAGGCAATTCAATCACACATTTCAAAGAGTTTTCAATCTCATTTCATCTGTAACTCAAAAATACTTTGGAAAAACGACACTGCTCTAACCTATAGCTACAACATGCAGCTTGTAAAATGTAGAAAAACATCCACTAAGCCACAATTAAAGTTCCCACATTAACCTTTACTGGAGCCAGGAGTTTTCCACACCAACGTGACCTTATTATTCTGTGGTTAGCAAAAATCACCTCGCAGTTGGGCTACATAAAGGTCTGCTAACGTCGTCTGAATTTCTGGATCTTCTATGATGAAGATATGAATCATAAAGTTACATTCATTTAAAATAAAACCTTGAATTGGGCGGTGGTGGTGCATGTGTTTAATCCCAGCACTCATGAGACAGAGACAGGCAGATCTCTGAGTTTGAGACCAGCCTGGTGTATGTAGCAAGCTCCAGGCCAGTCAAAACCACATAGATAGATTCTTGAAAATACATGAATAAGTAAGATAAGATGATACCTTGACACTTTAGGAGAAATTAATCCATGATTTTAATGGATTTGCTACCTCAGCTTGCAATCTGGTTTTATATTCTTCATATTCCTCATTTGTTAAACAAATAAGCAATACTGCATGTATTTGTCACAGGGGAAAGCAATGCACCATAGTTCACCTCATTATATAAAACATTTAGAGGAATAGGAAGAGGTAAAACTCCCATGGCTCATACTCTCTAGCAGTTAGAAATGACTTCCTGCAAAGACTGGGCCTGAGCGTATTAGAATAGCTTCGAAGGATACTAACAGTTGAAAGGAAACAGCTATGAAGTTTGAGATGTAGGACTGACAAGTGAAGACAGAAATGTTTTTAACTTGGTTTCCTTAGATGTTTTTCACAGATTCTGATGTGTTTTGTGTGTGTGTGTGTGTGTGTGTGTGTGTGTTAAATACCAACAAAGGTGACAGGTTCTGAAATTTATGATAAGCAGTAGGAATGAGTTTTACTTAGCTCGGTACCTGTGTAGAAATAGCTACAGAAACAAGGAAACAAAACCACCTTACACTTTTTTTTTTTTTTGCAGTGATATAGTTATCAAATCATAGCTTCGTTTTAAAAAAGCCTACTGTTTGGGCCTGATTTAAAACTTCTAGTATGAAGCTCATTTATTAGAACTTTAGCTGTAAGTTTGCATTTCCTCCAAAAGACCTGCAAATGAATGAAAAGCAAGAAACTCGTAGCTGTTATGTTCCTCGTTTTCATGCATTAGTAATAATAAGTGACTATTAGCAGCAGCATTCGCTGCTGAACTTGGCACACACCATGCTCCGCTTGAGCCAATGATGGCTCCGGAACCGGGACTGCTACTGCTGATATTTCAGAAATGCCCTTCCTCCAGAGTCTTTTTTTTCCTTGAGTGTGCACTCAAATGCAGCATTTTGCAACAGTTGACAATTGTTTAATCTTGCAAAGAAGTCATGCGCTGCCCCTGAGAGCCCTTGTCTGTCACTGAGGAAGCTGCTCCGGCTTTGCACAGTCATGCCTAAGCAATGTGTCCCGTGTGGGCGGAATTTGCTTGCTCAGGCATATGACAAAGATGATTTGGGAAAGGAAACTTCTGCTGCTCGAACTTACTAAGAAGTTTCGCTAACAGTAAAACCAAAACAGTAAAACTATGATGATTCTGACTTAGGTGGAAAAGTTTTCTTCCATTTAAATACTACTTTCATTGAGAATCAAGGTCTTTGTTACGTGTTTATTTGTGTAGCTGCATACGGTGTAGCTGCATGTGATGATGTGATGGTACATGAGTTAAAACTTGGTGCTTCTTTTTTTTAAATAACTATGTTTTATTTTTAAAATTTGCTTACAGAATATTGTCTCCAGACAGAATTTTTATACATATTTCATTTCGGTTTAATACCTGCTCTCCACGTACTATTCCCTCCCCTGCTTTGTTCTGTTGTCTTCCCTACCCCTCTCTTTAGAGTTAAAGCCGAGTCTGACTGACTTCTTCCTAGTTTCCTAGCCTTTTCCCGTATCTACTCCCACCTGGACATACATTAAATAGTCTGAGGTTAGGATCCATAGATGGCATTTGGTGTTTTGACCCTGGGTTACCTTGCTTAATACATTTTTAGTTCCGCCTATTTTCCTATGAATTCCAATTTTCCATACAGCTGAACAAAATTTTTCTTTTCTCTCTCTTTTTTTAAAATTTTCATTTATTTCACATACTAACCACAGTTTCCCCTCTTCTCCTCCCCTTTCCTCCCTCCTTCTCCCATCCACTTCCTCTCCCCTTCTATTTCTCTGTTTAGAAAGGGGAAGGCCTCCCATAGGAGTCAACCAAGCAGGGCATATCAAGTTGAGGCAGGACCAAGCTCCTCTTCCTGCATCAAACCTGGGTGAGGTTACCCACGTGGGGAATAGGTTCCCAAAAGTCAGCTCAAGTGCCAAGAACAGGTCCTAGTCCCACTGCTAGGGGCCCCAAAAACAGACCAAATAAATATGGAACCTTACTATCTGCAAGTAGGGATAGTTCTTTCTCTTGTGTTGTTCTAGTAATACTTTGATCACTATATTGAATAAGAAAATTATTTCATGTTTGGCATTTATTAAGACTTATTTTGTAGCTTATAATGTGGCAAGTGTTAGAGACAGTGTTGTTTTTATCTGTTTGTCCATATTTATTGGGTGGAATTTTGTTAAAATATCAAAGTCCAGTTGGTCTTTGGTGTGACTTGGCTTTGAGGTTTTTTTTGCTGAGTTTTTATTTGAAGGATTTCTTTAAATGTGAGATTGAGATGCTAATGTCTCTCATTATCATTGTGTCCAGATCTGTGTGTTATCTTATGCCTTGTAGTATTTGTTTTAATGCAATTGGGGTTCCAATATTCTGTGTGTAAATATTACAGCAATGACATTCTCTTGATGAAATGTTTCTTTTGTCAGTATGTAGTGGCCCTCTGTATCCCTTCTGAGCAGTTTTGGTTTGACATTTATTTTATTAAATATAAAAATTGTTTTACCAGCTTGTTTGCTGCTTCTGTCTGGTAGCTGGAGTTCCAACTTCCGACTCTCAATGTATGGATGTTTTTCTTTGCTGTGGGTATTCCTTGGGGGACAGCAGATAGTTGGGTCATGTAAAACCTGATGCTTCTGATGTAACTTTTAATAACTCTCCCAGCTTCATAATGTTAACTGTATAGTTTGATGAGTTTCGTCAGGGGTGTACACTTGTGCAGTATCACCATCAAGAAGATAAACAAACATTTACATGATTTCCAAAATATCCTTCATGTATCCCTGCAGTCCATACCTGCTACACCTACTAGTTACCACTCACCTATTTTTGTCACTATAGAATATTTACCAATTTGTTTTAGAAGAAATGATTTTACACACTTGCAAACTGAATTAAAGAGCACATTAAAAAGATTAGTTACCCTGACCAAATGGTTCAACATACTCATCAATAAATATATACAATACATAAATGACTCAAGGACAAAAATCATATGAGCATCTCAGTTATTTAGTGAAGAACTTTGACAAGGTTTAAAATCCCTTCCTGATAAAACTTCTGAAGAAGCTAAGAATAGAGCATACTTCAATGGAATATCTATAGTAAATAATATATAGTAAACAATACAGTGTAATGGAAAAAAATGAAAACATTTTCTTAAAAACCAGAAATGACAAAGGTGTCTGCTCTCTCCACTCCTATTAAATAGAGTTCAAAGTCTTTAGCTATAGCAATAAT
Organism: Microtus ochrogaster; assembly: GCF_000317375.1. Lineage (NCBI taxonomy): Eukaryota > Metazoa > Chordata > Mammalia > Rodentia > Cricetidae > Microtus > Microtus ochrogaster. Next base: position 55,495,414 of record NC_022010.1, read on the forward strand.
ACAAGGGAAAGAAGTAAAGAGGCAAAAGTCAAAATATCGCTATTTTTAAATAATAGGATCTTAAATGACTCTAAAATCTCAACAAGAAACCTTTTAGAACTGATAGTTCCAGCATAGTAGCAAGAAACAAAATTAACCCATGGATGTTAGCAGTTTTTCTATAAAATAATAATGAACTTATTGAACAGGATTTGGGAGAGGGGGAGATTTCCATCTCCAATAGCCTCAAAAAACAGGAGACCTAGACATAAAATTAAAAAAAATTCTCTCTCTCTCTCTCTCTCTCTCTCTCTCTCTCTCTCTCTCTCTCTCTCTCTCTGTGTGTGTGTGTGTGTGTGAATGTGCACATGTGTACAGAAAGATGCTTATGAAGGCAAGAAAAGGACTTTGAATGCCCTGGAGCTGTGAGCCACTGAATTGAGCTCCAGTCCATTGCAACAGGTGTTCTTAACTACTGAGCCATGTCTCCAGCCACAGAGAGGAAAGATCTCTGTGCTATAATGAAAATGCTATAATGAAACCTAATTTTATACTAATTAAAATTTTAATTAGAGATGAATATCTTGCATTTCATCTTAGATACACCTCCCTAAGCTGTCTATATCCATTTATATTTAGAATTAAAGGTGTCAATTTCTAAGTTCAACTCCAATTATCCACCCGATTTTTGGTGGCACTGATTATCTGTATCTCTTTTAAATACCCATTTGTTTCATGCTTCCTTTAAGTGGCAGTATTTTTCTTTGTAATTCTCTTTTCTTAGAAGTTCTACACCCCAAGGTGCAGCTCAGATTCCATCTGTGATCTGGAAGCCTCCCCCTTCTCCTGTCCTCATAGCACTCACTCCTGTCCAACACCATCCTGAGCTGCTGGGCACCCCAGCATGCTTTCCTCACCACACTGAAGCTTTACACAGTATTGTTGATGCAGCTGTTTAATCTCCCAGCCTTAAAGTCTTGGGAATATATATTAATTAAAAAGTTTAATGATCTTTTTCTCTTACCAGTAACTTCTGCTCAAAGTATGGGCACTGGCAATTCCCACTAAGGACTTACCTCACAAGATGTTCAATTGTAAGCTGTCTATATGCTTTGGTTTGAATAAAGGGAAATCCTCTTTTGTTCATCCATATTAATATCAAATCGACACATTACAATCATATTGGAAATACTTTAACAGATAATTAAGAGCATTTTCACACTCAGAGATACACTAAATATTATCATCCTGGAAGAAGAAATACTTAGTAATTGGATATAAATGGAGAGGAGAGAGGGAAGGGGAGCAAAAGTATCAATCAAAGAAGACCAAGTCAAAAGTTTGTGGTAGGGCAGATTGCTAGACTGTTGTCATTTATATACTTATTAGCTTGAGTAACAGTAATCTACAATGGTCTGAAGAACATGGGAAAAGGTGTTGTTAAATGATGGATTTATTTATGCATGTTACCACTCTATCTTTTTTTCAAAATGTGTAAGTTACGCAACGAAAGGTCTTATTTCACCAAGGCACTAAGGAATTCTCTACTGCAGCAGATGAACAAGTACAGTCACATTTTAGGCGATGCCCATTCTTTAATGATAATCATAATGAGTCAGTGCTTGATGCATAGACAGTGTTTGGATTTTAGGCTATCGAACTGCTTTATATGCTCTTAATGTTTATAGAGCATTTCCTACTGCCACACTACCCTGTGCATGCCTGATCCTGTCTGATCTTGTAAGATAAGCAGGGCCATCCTTGTTAGTACTTCTAGGGGAGGCATTTTATAGCAGCGATTCTCAAACTGTGGGCCACGACCATTAGAAAACACGTTTTTTTCTGATGGCCTTAGGAACGGAGACACTGCTCAGTAGCAAAATTACAGTTATAAAGTAGCAATGAAAATGAATTATGGTTGAGCATTCCTAAGACCATTGGAATTATGTGTTTTCTGATGGTTGCAACCCACAGGGTGAGAACCATTGTTTTATAATATTATCTAGATTATGTTCTTAGTATTTAAGACAAATTCGTATTGACAAATTTTCCATTCTCCTACTATTTACAAGTGTTTTCTTTGGGGGTAACTTTGAAATTAAGCATTAATAGATTTTAGAAGAGCGGTTTTAGGTTCAAAGAAGAACTCAGTGGAAGGTGCAGAAAATGTCCACATCCCTACCCTCACTCCTGCCTCTGCACATTCAAAGCCTTCTCAGTTATCTGCAGTCCTTACTACAATGATGCATTTATTATAGCACAGGAATTTATACATTTGGCTTCTTGTCTATTCTATGGGTTTAAACAAATATAAAACAGCAACATCTAAGATTACAACATCATAGAGAGTCATTGTGTTGCCCTAAAGTCATCTTTTCTTTGTGTATTCATCTTCCCCTTCCCTCTAATTCCTACTGTTTCTAGCCACGTCTTTGCTTTTCCCACCATGCTACATGGCAGGATTAAGTATGCAGCTTTTCCAGTTTTCTTTAAGTTTAGTCATGTGCTTTTAATTTTCCTTCATTTCTTTTAATGGCCCAATAGCCCCCTCTCCCTCTTTCTTTAACTTAGGGTTTCCAAAGGTGGCCAAGGGTGCTCTTGAACTTCTAGTCATCCTTCTTCTACTTCTGAATTGCAAGAGTATATTACAAGAGTATATTATGTTCAGTTCCATGCAGGGCTGGGGATTGAGCTCAGGGCTTTGTGTATGCTAAGCAAGTTCTCTACCCACTGGGCCATGTCCTCAATTCTGATAATCTCATTCAAGCACTGAGTGTCATTTCCAAGTATGACACAATGTATTTACTTATTTGTTTACAAAGAATATTTTGTTGCTTTTCAATTTTTTCCAATTATGACAGAAGCTAAAATATACTCTTAGCAGCAATGTATAAGGGCTCCCTTTCTCTATATCCTTATCTGTATGTATGTGGTTGTTTTTCTTTTCTTTATTGGTAAAAACAGGTTCAGAGGTTTAGTCCATTATCCCTATGGTGGGAAGCATGGGGGTGTGCAGGCAGACACATGTTGCTAAAGAAGGAGCCAAGAGTTCTAGATTTGGATCAGTGGGCAGTAGGAAGAGAGAATGACATTGGGCCCAGCTTGATCATTTGAAACCTCAAAGCCCACCCCAGTGACAGACTTCTTCCAATAACGTGACACCTCCTAATAATGCCACTCCTTATGAGGCTATAGGGGCCATCTTCATTCAAACATCCACACAGAGGCAGAGTTTCAGGGCTCCTATCAATGTCTTTGATCCATCTGAAGTTGATTCCTCTATGAGGTCAGACAGAGGAGTCTGCTTTCATCTATCTACATATGGATATCCAGTTTTCACAGCACTGTTTTTAACAAGCTTGTCTTCTTCCAATACATAGTTTTGATATGTTTGTTAGAAATCAGGTGACTGTATTATCAAGGCTGTTAGTTCATCTTCACAAATTGTTGGTATGGCTCTATTGCTGAAGACAACATCTATGTAACTCGTTGAACATGGAGAAACCGAGCTGGTATCTACCTGGGACCATCAGCCCTATTGACTATGTTCATGGTACTGGAAGGTACTCTGCATGCTACCACAGGAAAAAGTAACAGTCCTAAAACAGGATGTCTCCTTCAAATCCCCGCTCTAGGGTTCAGGGATCTCTGCTGAAGAGGAGATCAAAAGATGCAAGAGCCAGTAGGGAGGGAAGACACCAAGGAAACAAAGCCTTCTAGACACACATGAACTCATAGAGGCTGTGACAACATGAACACAGCCTGCACAGGTCTAAGCCAGATGTGGTTCTGGTGTTGAGAGAGGAAGTGGACAGAGCCCCATCCCTGATCCAGAAGCTATCTCCAACTGATAACTGCAACCAAGGAAAATTATTTTTCTTCAACAGAGTCTCACTGGGTATATAAACTATACACTTAAGAGTGTGTTTCATGCCCAGCAATAGATGGTCAACACAAAATTAAACTCATTGGTATTTTTGGTGTCATAATGCTTTGTCCAGGCATTTTTTCCCTACAGGTCTTGTTTATATATTATGGTTTCCGGTTTTGTTTTTTTAAAATAGGATTTCTGTGTTTGCAAACATGTGTGTCTGTTTGTGTTTCTTGTGTTTTATCTTTGCTCTTTTTTTCAGTTTGTTTGTTTTGTCCTACTCTGGTTTGTTTGTTTCATTTTACCTTACTTTATTTCTACTATTAATTTTTAGATGTTGGCTGTTTTCTAATGAGAGCATGAAGGGGTGTGGATTTAGGTGGGTGGGGAGGTTCTAAGAGGAGTTGTGGGAGGAGAAGCCATAATTCGAATCTATTTTATGAAAATAATCATCTTTCAATTACAAAAGCAGGTGGCTGTAGATTTGTGGTTTATCCCTATGTCCTCTATTCTGAAGAAAGTAAGGAAAGAAGAAATTTCTTTTCCCATCCTCAGCGCTTCCCCTTTCCCAGCACCCTTTCCTTTCTAGTCCACTGTAATCCTACTTCTGTTTTCAGGGCTTTGGGTTTTATTCTGCTTTCACATGCAATAACATATCTCACTTACCTTGCTGTACCTGGCTTATTCTGATTAATAGTATGTCTTCTACTTCCATTCATTTTCTAACAAATGACATATATATTTTTTTGTATTTTTCATATCCTTGTGAGTTCTCAATTGAAGTTTGTCTGTACTTTTGTTGTCTCTTCTTTTATTTAGCATAGGCATTCATTTGCTTTTGGTTGTGGGAGAGGAAGCCATAATTAGAATCTACATAGAATTATGACATAGACTAATGGAGTTAGTCCAATTCTACTATTAAAAAGCACACTAGAATTTCATAGTAGCATAAGTATCGTAGGATATCAGAATAATTTTGTTCTTTCCTTCCCAGCTCTTTAACTGTTACATGGAAAGCATGAAATATTGCAGATAAACATTTAAGAAGCCAATTTTGAAGATGATTAAAACCATTTTTTGTTTCTTTTTATAAAGCAATGTATCACTATGTATCCCAGGCTGGCCTCAAATTCACTTTGTGGCCAGTTGCTCTAACATTTATGATTCTCCTGCCTCCTGCTCTGTGTAGGCAGGCCTGCCTTGGGACTACTATAATTGTGATAAATTTTACAGAATTCAAGGAAGGAATAGAAATAGGTCCCAGGAACTATACAACAAGATAGTGGACAGAGGAAAAGACATGTATTCTGTTCCTACATCTGTTCTGCTTCATTTCCGCTGTTCATTCGCAAGGTAGAAAGAAGGAAGAAAGAGAGAGGATGAACCCTTTGTGATTCTGTTTCTACAGTTTGAGGATGGCTCTGTCTCCTCATCTGTGTGAAGTATTCATTATTGGACAAAATGGCTTTAATTACTGGATGACATCTGGAGAAAGTATTTTAAACAAGTTCTCTTATGTGGTATGCCTACACTGGACCTGGCAAGGAGCTGGAAGAAGGAAAGCAGGGTTACTCTACAAACTATTTGACAAAATAAGGTCATTCATAAATGGGAAATAATGGACTAATATCTTAAAAATGTAATTTCCAAGGTGTTCACATATCAGTGATGATTTAACTTCTAATTATTGCCTTGCAATGATGTAAACATTTAAACATTCTTATTTAAATATTTTCTAGAGTCAAGTGGTATGAATGTGAATCAAACATCACAGAATGGTTCGTTACCTGAGGCAGAAGGTACTGTTCTTCTAAATCTTGTGGCCAGCGCTGGTAGAATGGAGAGTTAACCTTGCTTAGAATCAGAACCTAATGCTTTGGCTTCTGGAGAGACTTAGGATGAGTGGAAGAATCTGGTGATGTGAGAGTTACGGCAGGAGGGACCTGATCGATTGATTGCATCTATACCTTTGCTGTCTTAGAGTAAGAAGGGCTAGGGGATTAGCTCCCTCCCAAGTCTGTGCTAAAGAACCTTTTATCATCTAATTAGATGACCTTTATTTGATGAGACTTGTGAGGGCCTGAGGACACAAAGAGGCAAGTGACATTAAAATGGTATAGTTGAGATGGTTAATACAATGCTTATCAGAGTCAAGGCTCATTCACAGTGACTTCTGCTCCTTTAACGTGGTGACATCACTGACTCTTTTGTCACAGGTGACTGCAATAGATAATTTTGTTGAGTAATCACCACTCAGCAAACTTGTATCCATCCAGACTCTAAATCAGTATACAGGCAGTAGGAGGTTTTATGGTGCAAGATGCATGTAGCCCACAGGCCTTGAATTTTCAGTTTAGAAAGTAATAATGTATTTAATTCTAATAGATTGAACATAGAAACTAGAAATGTAAGAAAAACTTAGATTTTCTGAAATACACTTATTAGTCAGACAATGCTCTAGTGTAGCTTCATATAC
>NC_022010.1:55502799-55511237 GCF_000317375.1 Microtus ochrogaster
GCCCAGCATTCTGCTCCGTTCACTCCTCCCCCTACGTTCTAACCTATCAGGGCAAGCAGCTTCTTTATTAAATCAACCAATGACCTTCCTCCATCATTCCTTTCTTCTTTTTCTTTTTTTAAACTCGTTATCATGGTTTTCTACTGAGATAAGGTCTATCTTTGTAGCCAAGACTGGCCTTACATTCATGATCTGTCTTGGTCTGCTGCCTGAGTGCTGGGATTATAAAGGAGCTGTTTTTTCCTTGAGAGGGAACTGGTATTTCACTTATTCTTAAGTAGTAAATAATGAATAACCCAACACAGGGAAGACAAATTGAGCTTCTCACATGGACATTGTTCTATAGCTAAACAATGCATTGTTGTGCTGGAGAAATATTTTCTAACTCCCTATCAAGTGGGAAGAATTGGCTGTACTAAATACTTCTTATCTGTACTTCCGTAAGTGCCTTTTACTAAGTCCACCATAAAAGTATGTTTGTATTTCTGAGATGTGTAGACTTTAATGCTCAGGTTACTGATATCATCAATATTTTTGCAATGTTTTATGCTTATCAAGTAAACAACTCAATGGTGTTTCTTCTCTTCCTGACTTCCCTGTTTCTTGAAGTTGTTCAAAGTGAGATCCGGGTTTTCCTGCTCATTCTGGCTTGTCTTCTGAATCCAATATTTATTAGAAATTATGTATCCATTTGAAGCTCATGATACAATGATAAAAATGAGAACATCCCCAGCTTTTTATTGAGTTGTGGAATACAATATGGCAGTCAGGAGCAAATTATTTGTATGCTATAGCTTCTCATTCACAGCTGTGTAAGTATGAATATTATTCAAAATATTCTGACTTACTGTGTAATCTGATAGTTCCTTCATTTTTCCTTCTGAGGAAGTAGGATAGTTTAGCATATTACAAAGACATCAAGTAACAGAAAATTTCTACATCATTTTTTTCTTAAAGACATCTTTTATTTCTTTACTTTTTTGAATCAACAAAGGGATTGAGTTTTATTAAGTCTCTGAATAAGCACAAGTTTTTTCTTCTAAAAATTTATTATTTTGCAATATATATGCACGTATATATGTATATGCATTACTTTGATAATGTTCCTCCCATTACCCCCTCTTATCTCCTTCCGTTGAAGCTCTTTTTCCCAGCATGCTCCTTTCTAATTCTTCCTTCCTTCCTTCCTTCCTTCCTTCCTTCCTTCCTTCCTTCCTTCCTTTCTTTCTTTCTTTCTCTGTGTGGCACATTGTATTTGTTTTAGGTTGCTCACATGATCCATGGATGGGGAATAATGTAATCGAACACCTTATGAGCCCTTCCCCCACCAGTGGTGGACTGCTGAAGAGTTCAGTCTTGTACAGCTTGTACATGTAGCCACTGCTGCTGTCAGTTCAACACCCATTTTACACCCAGAGGATAATGTTCTGTAGCACTCCTTCCCATCCTCTGCCTCTTACATTCTTTCTGCCCCGCTTTCTTCCTGTTCCCCGAACCTAGGATGGGGTGATAAGGATACCATGTTTAGGACTGAACATTGCATTTAACAACAGTTTATTCTCAGAACATTGAGCAGTTATGGGTCCCTCCATTAACCATTGCAAACAGAAATTTCTCCGACCAAGATTGAAAGCATCATAATCTATGAGAATAAATAAAATAGAATAAAATAATAGAAGACAGCATGACACCATGTCCAATTAGCAAAGCAACACTAGTAGGCTCCCCTACCCCCAGGACTTGTAATCTTTCTGACTGCTTGCTTTTGAGCATGTTTCAGTACCAGACATGAATTCTTTCTTCATTGTATCAATGAAAAATCTCCTGTTATCTGGATGTATCTTCTTTCAACCATAAATTTCCTGTCTGTCATTACAGGTGGCAAAACATTAGGATCATATACTCCATACATCATCTCATCGTCTATTATTCTTTTGATCATCATAGGATTCATTTGGCTTTTGAAAATCATTGGCTTCAGGTATTAACTGATGAATGTTTTTCCAATCTTACTGGATTAGAAAAGGCTGGAGAATACGGTGCTGGCTGACTGGTTCATTGGGGGGTAATGGCAATGCTCTCATAAGTGAAAGGGCTACATGGGGTGTTAGACTGGGACAGACTGGGACAACTTTGCGTGGCGACAGCGTTTGTTTAGTGAGTTGCTCAAGTGTGCAAGCACTGTCAATTAAGCCAGTAAGGGCAAAGAATCTGGGCATGATATTTTATTTTAATTAGAGAAAATAACTACAATAATTCTTTTCATTTAACAAAGAGATTGTTTCACATATATTTTAGTGCGTCAAGCTCCTATCCCAAGATTTTGGGTTTTGACCTAATTCTAAGATCCAGAATTTTTTTTTATTTCTCTATATAATAACTGAAAATCAGTATATTCCATTCATTTCTGGCAGTTCACTTTTGATTTACCGAGACTTACATAACAGTTGTCAGAACATTTCAATATTATAACTGTTTACTCTAAACAATGATGCTGCCTGCATTCATTCAAGATTATTTTATTTCATTTTTTTTTAGAAAATGTAGATGGACAAGACCAGAAGCTTCTCCAGCTGTTGAAGAGGTAAGATGTATTAAAGGATATTTGTAAATTTTGAAGCCACATGATCATAATCTAGCAACATCATCTGTAATTTGCATTAATATTCATGCTTTAGTTGAATAAAAGTATTTCTGAGTTTACAGTTAGCAGTCAGACATACTTATTTTGTTAATTGCCTATCAAATAATATATATAGATGCTATCCAATACATTTTCTCATCTAATAAATTGCATCGGTGTCACTTTTGCCCCGTTGGGACTCTCATCTCTGGAGAAATCAAGAGATGTTTCCTTCTCCAGGAACTTGTGTCTTATTCCTGACTTCCCATTTTCAAGACCACCACCATTTTTCTCTTATCCTAGTTTAAAACAGCCTGCCCCTTAGTCTCCTGTAACTAACTTCTTATTGTCTTTGATTCATCCCTTTGAAATACTCCTCATGTCACCGCATTCCTCTGCATTTCTACTTTTACCCAACAGCCATCTCACCCAAAATATAAATAATCAACAAATGTTTTTGATAAACTATTTGAACAAAATCCTGTTCTGTTCATGTAAGTCAGAGATATACATATAAGCATTACTAGTAGATGCTAACATAATAGAAAAAATGGGTAATTTGGGTAATGATTTCTAGTTCTTTGAATGGGATTTTGACTTTAAACTTTGTCCTAGGATGAAATGCAGCCTTATGCTAGCTACACAGAGAAGAGTAATCCACTCTATGACACTGTGACCAAGGTGGAGGTGTGTCCGGCATCACAAGGTGAAGTCAATGGCACAGATTGGCTTGCTTTATCAGCCACTGGAATCTAGAACCAAGAAAAATAAATCCAGAGACACCATCGTTACTCTTTTGCTTTCCGTAAAATGCTACAATGGAAAGATGACTTGGAAATTACTCTTCAAAAGTTCTTAGAAACACAAATGTTCTTATGGTTTTGTATTTGTATTCTTCATGGTTGAAAGTTTGGAATCTTTGCTGCTACCAGTTAATCTTTGAAGAACTGATGAAATTATTACAAAGAAAGCACAAGGTTATGATACAATCAAATTGTGCAATACAGTATGATGAAAACTGAGTTTCCTCAAGATGTAATTGTATAAGGAACAATCATTACTAAAGAGTCTCATGAATTCTTCCAAAAACATTTCTCTTTATATGTGCTTATAGTGTATGTGTGCATTTGTATGCTTATTTACATATGTGTATACATGCACAAATCACCTTGTCAAGACAGCTTCTTGTCAAAACAGACTGGAATGCTGGACTTAAAAAGTTAATACTGTGAGTCTTAAAAATCTTTTTATATCAGCATAAGCAAAACTACCTCATTCTTTTTAATGTCTATGTAAAATTCCACTGTATAATTACATTGTAATTTAATTAATCATGGTCCTTGGATGGGCATTTAGATTTTGTTTTCTGTGTGGTATTAAACAGTACCAAGTAGAATGTTTCCTGTGGATAATCTCTGCATTATTTGATCACATTGTGAGATTTTTTTTTTAATGTACTAGTCCTGGCAGACAGAATGTACCTTTATTATCAATAGATCAGTCAAACGGTGTCTACTTACATTCCCTCTGATTGTGTTTGAATGTGCCTTTCTCCATATTCTTATTCTTGTGTCTTTACCATTCTTATTGCCACAGTTTCTCCTTTCTATTTTTAATTAACCAGTTGGGTGATATGTTATAATATTAACTCTATTATTTAATGAAACTGGATTCTCGACCTTGTTTTGTCTGAAGAGAGAGACAGCCATTTGTAATGAGTGTTCTCAACTGCTCGTGTTGCTACAGAAGTGCTGACATCTCATGCCTAACAATTTTGCAGATGTTGTGAGTTGTCCATTTTTAACATTCTAGTCTTATGTATTTATCAAATAGCAAGTGTCTTTTTCCTGTAGGTGGGGCAACATGGGGGTATTTATATGCTGAAAGGATGGCAATGGGATGATATGATTTCCCCTCCAGTTTTGTTTAGAGGGAGATATGGAGTATATATATTGATAATTTTTGGCATATTTTTTAATTGTCCCCCTTTACAAATCAGGACAAATATTTAAGATGAATTTCTTTTTGTCTTATTTTGTTTGCTTTTTTTTCGAAACAAGACCTTGTTGATTTTTAAGTTAGTTCCTCAACTCACCATACAGCCCAGGCTGGCCTCCCAAGGGCTGTGATTACAGCTGTGTGGCGACTTACATGCACAATTCTTTCTCATTACAATAAAATGACAGAAACTAAACAAGACTCACTCCTCATGTATCCCAATTGAGACATTTAAGGAAATTCTTTTGTATACTAAAAATTTTCTTTTCTTTCTGGAAAATTCTCTTTTTCTTCTTCCTATTTCTTCCCACACTCACTCCATTCTTTGGAAGTTATGCATTATAACATATATGTATTAGTGCCTATGTTTTATTTACGAACATCTAAAAATACTGTTATTGAGGTACAATTGAAATTTAAAGTTTATTCTTTTTAAAAATACTTTTATTAAAGTTCTTCATTTATTTTACATACCAACCACAATTTCCCTTCCCTCCTCTTCTTCAGTTCCTTCCCCCACCTCCCATTATCCCTTCCCCATTCATTCCTTCTCCATTCAGAAAGGGGCAGGTATCCCATGGGATTCAACAAAACATGGCATATCAGGTTGAGGCAAGACCAAGGTCATCCCCCTTCATCAAGGCTGGCAGAGGCATCCTAGCATAGGGAATAGGTCCCCAAAAGCCAGCTCATGTGCTAGGGACAGGTTCTGATTCCACTGCTAAGGATCTCACAAACAGACCAAGCCACCCAACTGTCACCCACATGCGAAGGGCCTAGAATGGTCCCTTGCAGGCTCCTTAGGCTTTATCTTTGTATTAGTCAGGCTTTTCCAGTGGAACAGAACCACTAGAGGGATTTATTAGGTAGCTATTGTCACATAGGAGAAATGGAGACTCTAAAAAGTGTTCATGAGCCTGAGTGTCTTGGAGGTCCCAAGCTGTTGCTGAAGGCCTGGAGTATTCCTGGAGAGCCATGGATCTTCAGTTCACATGGAACAACCAAAGCAGCTGAGTTCTGATGTTGGTGAAGAAGACAGCAGAGGCAGCTGCTGCACAGTCAACTATGGAAGCATTTACCTGTGTTGCATCATCTAGACATTCTTAGGCCATTTTGATCTTGGATCAAGCATGTTCCACGACTGAGTGATCTGGCAGCAGACCTGGGTGCTATGCAGACTACAGAATTCAAGTGTGGTGGCTGCTGCCACTCGGACGTAAAGAAGAACTTAAGAGGCATCAGCTTCATTAAGAACATTGTCTTCTAGTGAAGCACTTAGGTCCTGAACTCTTATATTTATTTTTTTTATTAGGAGTAATTGTTTCAGTGATTTAATCTTATTATTAGTTGTGTTTGTCCAAACCTTTTATTTACTCATAATGCTTTGTTGTGGATAGTATGTTTCTGAGATCCCTACTTCTTTTTGGCTATCTGGTTGGTGGTTTTTCATGGTAGTCTCTAATGATATTTAATTTTCAATTTATTATTATTATTATTACTACTATTATATCAATAGCTGTATAGAACTCTAGAGACAGGGATATTACTATGTCCCCTCTCAGCCCTCTTTGCCTTCACGTTCCAAGTGCTAGGATCTCAGATGTGAACCACTGTTCCTGGCTTTCTTACAATATTTTTGTTTCTGTGATAGCAGTTGTAATATTTTCTGTAATATAATACAGTCATTATCTGTCTGTATCTCCTCTCTCCTTTTCCTTGATAAATCTACAGGTATCACTTTTGATTATATATCATTTTTAAAAATCCAAATTTTAGTTTTATTAATTTTTTCTATTAGTTTTTGTTCTCCATTTCCTTCTTTCTGTTTCTTCCTCCCATTCTTCCTTTCTCCCTCCCTCCCTTCCTTCTCCCTCTTCTCTCTTGCTCTCTCATTCCCTCCCTCCCTCTTTCCCTCCCTCCCTTCCTCCCTCCCTCCCTCCCTCCCTTCCTTCTTTCCTTCCTTCCTTCCATCCTTCCTTTTTTCTTTCATACTAGGAATTGGGCCAGGGCCTTATCCATGCTAAGCAAGCACTGTGCCATTAATCTACACCTCGAGCCTTCTCATCTAATCTTTATTGTTTCATTCCTTATGCAAATGTTTGGTTTAGTGTAATTTCTTTTTCCAGGTCTTTGAAATATAGTTACAATTTTCATCTGATACTATTAAAAATGTAGGTATTTGTCATTATAAGCTTTAAACTTAAAATGCTGTTTCTTAAAGTTTTATTCTTAATTTGCTCTTTAATCCTACAAGGTGTTAAAAAATATGTAAATATCCACACATGTGTGAAATGTTTTTATCAACACAGAAAAATTAGTTGTACATGCATATCCTGATAACAATCTATTTGGAAAGGAAATTAAAAAGCAAATTCTATGTGCAGGGATATCAAAGAATAAAGTCCTTAGAGTTTAATTAAGGAAGTAAAAAAGTGCTAAAACTATAAAAACTGGTGGAAAAATTAAGATTTAAACAAATGAAGACATTTTATTTATTCATAGAGGAAAACCTACAATTTTAGGCCAAAACATCTGCAAGTTTAATAAATCTCTATTAAATCATAATGACATATTTTTATAGAAATAGAAAACTTTCTGAAATCCATATGGATCTATAAAATTTCTAGATAGCCCAAACAATTATAAATAAAAGAACAAACCTGGGGACATCACACCTTCTTATTTCAAAATACATTATAAAGCCACAATAACTTAAACTGCATACCATTGCTATAAAGACATATGTTTATAAACTTGTATAATACAACAAAGGTAGCAGAAATAAATCCATAAATAAGTCAAAAAAATAAAGGTTTATTTTTACTTATGTGTAAGAGTGTGTGTTGGCATGTGGGTATGTGCACACAGCTGTAGGTGCCCTTGGAAGCCAGAGGTATCAGATTCCCTGGAGATGGAATTACAGAAAGTTGTAATTGGGCGCTGGGAACTGAACTGGGGTCTCCTGTATTAAAATTTAGTTTAATGAGAACATTTTCTTTGACTGCATTTTGTAATTGCCTGTAAGAGCAGCAAGTTTCCAACCCCAACCCACATGCATTCATATTAACTGACCTCTGACAAGGGTCTAAAAATACACAGTGGAGAAAGGATAGTCTCCCCAACAAACAGTGTTGGAGAAGCGGTATATCTCTATGCTGCACACAAGTCAAATCTGACCTCTGTGTTATCGAGTATGCAAAAGTCAGTTCAAAACTCAGGGCTGATGAGGAAAACAAGGCCCACAGGCATTGTCCTTTCACCAAACACTGCTGCTTTGACCACTGGAGTACCAAAGCAGTGGTCTATCTCTTGGCCAAATTAAGCCTGTGGTAATAATCTATAGTCTGGAGAATTAAATCTTGATATCATATTGACTTTTTCATAATAAGATAATATCAATTGCTCCTTTTGGCTAACCAAAGTGGAACCAATGTGGTGTGGGAAGTCCTTCTGTATATGTGTTGCTTTTATTGGTTAATGAATAAAGAATCTGGCTTGGCCAATGGCTAAGCAACATAGAGGTAGGTAGAGAAAACTAAACTGAATGCTGGGAGAAAAAAGGTGTAGTCAGGAGACATTATAGAGCTGTCAGAGAGAAAGACATAAGCTGCCAGCTGGAACCTTGCCAGTAGGCCACAAGCCTCGTGGTAAAATATAAACTAATAGAAATGAGTTAATTTAAGAAAAATGAATGAGCTAGAAATATGCAAAAGCTAATAGGCCAAGCAGTGTTGTAATTAATACAACTTCTGTGTGATTATTCTGGTTCTGGGCAGCCAGGAACTAACAAGCAGCCTCCTACAACAGATTGTTGCAC
>NC_022010.1:55511427-55513135 GCF_000317375.1 Microtus ochrogaster
CCCAAAATGTGCAGTTTTGAAATGGCAGCTTCTTATGCCATGCTACCAGCATGAACTCTGACTCTTTCACGAGACCAAGCAATTTAATGGAGTTTGTGGGCAGTGTGCTGCAAGTTACTTGGTGGCAGCATGGACCGCCTGGTTACCAGAGTTGAGGTAGTAAGCATAACTCCCACCTAGCAGTCTCAGAGGCAGTGAACAGACCTCTACCCCACCATGTTGAACTTGGCAGAGCCAAAAGGCAAAGCAGCCTTAGTCTTAGTAATGACATTAGCCGCTTAATATTTTTTATTTATTTATTAAAGATTTCTGCCTCCTCCCCGCCACCGCCTCCCATTTCAAGTCCCCCTCCCTCATCAGCCCAAAGAGCAATCAGGGTTCCCTGCCCTGTGGGAAGTCCAAGGACCGCCCACCTCCATCCAGTCTAGTAAGGTGAGCATCCAAACGAGTGAGGTAAGCCAGACCCAAAAAGAAGAACATGGGGATGTACTCACTCATATTTGGTTTCTAGCCATAAATAAAGGACATTGAGCCTATAATTCATGATCCTAGAGAAGCTAAATAAGAAGCTGCTTAATATTTTAAGAAGTGCTCCTGAACAAAAAAGATTTCAGATACAGAATAGGACAGATTCAGACATAAGAGACATCTAAACAAGACACAGTGTGTTTAAAAAAATGTACATAGGCGTGGAAGAGAAAAGAAAAAGAGTAAAGAGACAGTAAATGTAATATAAAAGAGTATAGACAGTCATAGATTAAAGATAATAAAATAAATATTAAACTTGTAAAAAAAGTAATAGAGTAAGAAAAATAAGCCATGTAAAGCTGGAATATACACAGAGAGTCTGGATTATGTTTATTATTGCATTTTCTTTGAAATTTTTTGACAGTTTCTGTGTGATTATTTTGGTTCTGGGCAGCTAGGAATGAACAAGGAGCCTCCTGCAACACCAATGTTAAACATGGGGTTTCAGAGGATGCTACAGGATAAGCCCAAAGGACCGGGTCATTTCCTGTTTAGGAGGCTGAAAGGATGTGTGAGCAGAAAGTTCAGCCTGTGCATAAGTGTCCTCAGTCTTCATTTTCACATTCCATAGAAAAACCTGTTTGAGGAGGAGACAGCACATCCTAAATTGCTCTGGCCGGAAACACATCCAATCGAGGAAAAAGGTGAAATAGAAAGAATAAAGATGCTAATACTGACATTTGGGTAGAGAATTAGTTCTATTGCAGACTTCCGATAGGTCATCTCATCCCAGCTTGTCAATCCTAAACACATGTGCATACAGGCAACACTAAATGAACTCCATAGGCAAGGGTGTGTGTATATTTGTGTGTTTGTGTCTCTCTCTCTGTGTGGCATGAAACACTTATAATTAAAGAAGAAGTCATGAAATTCAGAGGGAGTGGGAAAACATGAGAGGAACTGGTGGGAAGGGAGAAAGGGAAAGAATGATGTAAATTCATTACTCATATATGTAATCTCAAAAAAATAATTTTATAATAGTTTACGAAATAATAGACTTCCATATAGAATTTTTATGGTTATTTTGTTGTAGGAGCTGTGGGTTTGCTTTTCGTACTGCCCAGCTCCCGCACGGCTAGCTTTACACCAGAAATAACAACACACAAATTGTATTCTTTTAAACACTGCTTGGCCCATTATATCCAGCCTCTTCTCTGCTAACTCTCCCACCTGGACTAGC
>NC_022010.1:55516073-55521508 GCF_000317375.1 Microtus ochrogaster
GCCAGGTCAGACATGCTGAATCTTTCCCAGTAAGACTGATGCTACACAGATTATAAGAGATGGGTTGATTGGGAGATGAGAATTAGCCTGTAAGGGCTAGAGTTAATGGGCCAAGAAGTGTTTAAAAGAATACAATATTCATGTAATTATTTCGGGGCATAAGCTAGCAGGTGGCTGGGGTGCTAGGGACGCAGCCACGCCGCTCCTATTACAACATTATTTCACTTTGTTTGATTCTCTGCCACCCCTTTCCCTGATGTACCTTTTGTCCCCAGTGTTCTCCTCCTTTCAGATGGAGCTGTTCAATGACTTTAACCCCATGTCAGCACTGAATGTCTGCTGTCAGCTGTTTGATCTGGAGATGTCCTTGTATCTCTCACTCCCTTAACAGGTTCTGTCCTAAATTATTACTCCCCCCCCCTTTTTTGGATAGTAGCAAGAGACTTCAAACCCATATCCTTACATCTAGTCTTTTTTTGAAAGCCATCCTTCAGAATGCAACCACATATCTTTATACATTTTCCCATCAACAGCCATGTTTGCAAAATTTTCCAACAGCCAGCTTCTCATTTATTCTGTGTATTGAATGATGTGTGTATTTGTTATCTCCCCCATTCTCCTGTTACTGCATGTGCTCTTCTCATGCAGTCCCATGGAATTCCTCTTCTAGACTTCATTCATGTTTCTGTGTGAGCTCATGTCAAACAGGTCTTCAGTCATCTCAAAAGACTGCTACCAAACTGGGCCATATTTGTTCTATCTATATGGGTTGGTAGTGCTGTCTCTTTGTACAGAATGACATACAAAATAAACAATGTTTAGTAAATTGACTAGCAATTAAAACAGAGATCTATGAGTTAGTTGACTGTTTTACTTATATGGATGTTTACAATTAAAGTAAAAAAATATTTGCGTCAGGTAGATCAATGAAGACAATTGCTTTGTATTTATGTTTGTGTATGTGTTCATGTGTGGGTTCACTTGGTTCATACACTTGTATGTACATGCAGATAGAAGCTAAAGGCTAACATCAGGCATCTTCTTCAATTGCTTCTCCACCATATTTTTGGAATAAGGTCTCTTGCAAACCTTGGCACTTATTTTAGGCTAGACAGGCTGGCCACAAAGTCCCAGATCCTGCTCTCTCTACTTCTCCTGTACTGAGAATGCAAAAAGCACAAAACTGCATCTGTTTTTTTTTCATGGTTGCTGGGATTGAATGGTAAGCATTCACCCATGGAGCCATCTCCTCAGTTCTCTAAAAGTTCATCTAAAAGTTTTATGCTTTTAAGGTGTTTTGGGTATAAATGTGTTGTAAACAGGCAAACTGAGCAGTGTTCCTGATGTAACTGATGCATGGGTATTATTAATCATTCCTTCTTTCCTATGTCCAGTTAACATTTCTTAGTTTGTATCAGGAGCTACTGGCTCTGTTCTCTGTCTCACAAAAAGCATGATGCTAAAGACATGGGAGACACTCTTCAGATACAAGTCTTCTGCCTCCAAGGTCTCCAGGAGACATAGAAATGAGCTTCACTCACCACTGAATGACTTACACCTCCAGATCAGCCCTTCAAGTTACTCACTATTACATATGTGTTCTTGTAATGCTTGCTGGAACTTTCCAGTGTGGCACTCATTTTCTTGTACTAGTGAAGTACTTCTCTGGAAGAATGATACTCTAACTCAGGTTCAGGAAGGAAGGGAAGATTTTTTCCCCCCAAGATTCCTGTAAGATCCATTATTTTTCCACAACTTTCTATATTCCATACCACCCATCACAACACTTTACAGATACCAATGTTGATATTTACTACGTGCTAGAATCTTGTGTGTTCTACATGCATTGATTCACTTAGCTATCATATTCAAGAAGAAAATTACTTTCACTTTACAGAAACAAAACTGAAGCACACAGGATTGCAGTAAGTGTCATTTCTTATTACTCCTAAGATGTATGTATTCCCTGCTTTTGAGTATCTTCAGTGTAGAATGAGTATCAGCTATCTCATATCTCAGTGGAAATATGTGCTCAAACTATATAGTGAGATGCAGAAGATGCGACAAAAATATAAGCACCAGGGGTAGGGGTTATGTATTATCAATGCTGTAATCCAGGCATGATATGACCATTGAACTCTCAAACTCACAGCAACCATGATTACATGGATGAGACCTACGCAAGTTTGGGAATATCAACAGACTGTCAAGGAAGAGTTACAGCATCATAAGGTCTCATTTCTCTATAAGAATGGGTAGGCAGCTAATGACTACTAAAGGAGTCATTATTTTCCTTTTTAAAGATATATTTATTTTTGGTACACACATATGGTGTGTTAGTATGTGTATATGTATGTGGTGTTTATATACATATGCAGCTATGCTTCTCCATGTGTACACATGTGGAGTCTACAGGTTGTCTACAGATATCTTTTTCAATTACTCTTTACTCCTTTTTTTTGAGGTAGGGTCTTTCAGTGAAACAAGAGTTTGGTGTTTCAACTAGATTGGCTAATCAGCAACTCTGGGATCTGCCTATCTCTGCCCTCCCTACCCCTGTTCCAGTACCAAGCAGAGCTGGTCACATAAGTAACATACAATGTGACATCTCAACATAAGTAATATTGTGACCTCACTTTCTTCCTATCTCCTGGTCTATATTTACTGTCAGTTTTCTGCTAGTGCTGCTAATGGGTCCCTTCTGGATCACAGAGGACAGAAAATGCTGGGGAATGGATCTAGATAGAGAAATGAGATATTCCAGAACAGGATGTACCTTAAGAAAAATATCATGACATGATAATTTCAAGATTTTTTAATTTCTTGTCTATATACTTAATATGTTAAAAATCTACAGTACTGCTCAAGTCACAGGGAGTTATGGCATAGGTTGAACCCAGATGTCTTATTCTAGAGTCCAAGCCTCTTAACTGAAGCTCACTAATAGTCCTCAGTCACTATTCACAAGCTCCTCCACTCTTTAAAAACTTAAGCTAGAAGCAGCTTTCTGTCCCTGTTTATGTCATTCCTCTAGGTCACGCCCTTCTCAGGAAAGGAGAGCATGCAAGTGTATGTGAGGGGTCGGAAGTGTATGGTAAGTCAACTGTGTAGCTCTAGCCCACAGGAGGAAATTGCATCACTGAGCAAAGTCTCAAAATGTGACTGCAAAGAGCACACATAACCAGGCAGACCTCTTGTCTGGGTCATTTATTTGGAGCAAGAGTCTGATCACCAGTAAGTAGGCTGGCATTTATGGATCCAGTTATAGGAACTTTTCACTCACTGAATTATCTCTTCCAGAATCCAAATCGACTTAGATTAGATTTTCTCATTCTTCTCTCCATCTACTTCACTCCCTCTTTCATGCTTCTCTTCTCCAGATGTTGCAATGAGGTTGGTCTCAGGTCAGTCCTCTTCTGCCTTATTAGTTAAAATGGATTCACTGAAGAACTGGACTGCAATGGATAGTGCAGTGAATGTCATTGGTTGATTGATGCCTTTTGATTTTTTTGTTTGTTTTTTGAGACAGGGTTTCTCTGTAGCTTTGGTGCCTGTCCCTGAACTAGCTCTTGTAGACCAGGCATGCCTCGAACTCCCAGAGATCCACCTGCCTCTGCCTCCTGAGTGCTGGGATTAAAGGCGTGCACCACCACTGCCCAGCTCTGATGCCTTTTGATAGGAATTAAATTTACTCCTTTAAAGAATGGCAACCGCACCTTCTTTTGATTTTGCATTTATTTTGAAATGCCCGGGGGCACACACATTTATTTTCATTGATTGCTAAGCTCATGGATTTCTTCTCAGTTGTCTCTGGTCTCTTGTTAATTTATCATTGAGATTTAACTTTAATGAATACATTTCTAAAAAAATTAGTTCCTTTATTTTGTTTTTTATTTTCCTTTTAAATCATAATAACCTTGATTATGGGACAGTCTTTACCCGCCTCTGATATTTTTGATGACTGTTTTGACATTTCTCCTGTGGACTGCTGTAGTAGAACTGTAGACTTGTAGACACAATGACAGATATAGGGTGAATGGGAGTTTGTGTGAGTGCGGGATTCAGAGAGAACTTCAGGATGTCTGTTAGGTATTCAAAGATTTAATCCTAATTATAGTAAGAGGAGGGCACTTTAAATGAATGTGCCTACATATGAAAGGATGTAGAATTATGAGATTTCTTGTGGGCTGCAGAAGAAGCACAGTGGGAGTGGACTTGAGTACAGCAGACAGACTGAGGAGTTTTAGGAGTGAGTGCTCCCACAGATGCTTCATGATATAAATACATTGCTACTTTTAGCCTTAACTGAATTTTCTACTTATTGTACTTCAGCTTACAATTATGGGTTCTTTTTTGGTGATTTGAAAGTTTCTCATTGATTTTCTTCCTTCTTTCTTATTGATTTTTCAAAAATACTTTTATTTTCATCTTGTGTGGATTTAGCATCAGCCAGGAGATTGAGGTATCTCTAAGGGGGTTTCCAGAAGATTAACTGATAAGAAAGCCCCATCCTGGCTGATTACAGGTGATCCCAGAACATTGACCGAGTAAAAGAGACAGGAAAAAGCAAGTAGTGTGCTGACATTTTTCCTTTCTCCAACGTCTGACCCACTGTGACCTGAATTGCTCCACTTGGCCACTCCTTTCTGCCCTGTTGTGTTTGATCCTCTGAAATAGGAAGCATAAATAAATCTTCCCCATAACAGTTACTTTGTGTCGCTGTGACACAATATGGACAGAACAATCGAAGAGAACAAAGGTCTATTTTGCTTCATTGTTTAAGAGAATTTCAGTCCATCTTGGCAGAGAAAGCATGCTGTCCTTCGCAGTAGTGGGACTGTGTCGTGAAGAATCTTCACATCATGGCAGAGTGGAAAGGAGAGAAGGGACCAGAACATGGGTCCTGTTACACCCTTCAGAGCCTTACCCCTACTGAAATGATTCTACCAAGTAGGCTTTTCCTCCTGAAAGCCAAATGTTATACCAGCTGGGGAAAGAATCATAGAAAACCTGAGATTGTTGAAGACATTTTAGATTTATGCCAAAGAACTCTATTAAACTGTCATGTACTACTTTGTTACGGTGAATTCAAGATTCTGTTGTATAGATATGATAATCATTCACATTTACTGTAGAGATGTTTACTAGTGGTTCTTTAGGCATTTAATTTTCTTTTTTTAATTGTCATTTTATTTTTATGAAAATGAGGCATGCTTTTTACATGAACTTCGAGCAATATATAAAAACATAAGTGCTTCAATATATTTTTGGTCTCATAAACTGTTAGTATTAGATGAATGATTTTCCATAAATACAGGTAGGTTTATATCTTACACGGGAGAAAAAAGAATTAAAAATGCTTTCATTGTAGCTGGTAAAATATCTCAGTGATAAAGAGCACTATCTGCTTTTTCAGAGGACCTGAGTTCTATTCC
>NC_022010.1:55546100-55547552 GCF_000317375.1 Microtus ochrogaster
GGTTGTCACCTTGAAAATGAACACATCTTCCATGTAGTGGGTGGTTTATCTATCTTCAATATAAACAGCACAGTTTAGCTACTGAGGAAAGCAGGGCTTTGAGGGTCTAGACAATGCAGATCATTGTCAGGAACTGTGGTGTAGAAATGGCCCTAAACCTTTTTGGAGAAATCTGTTGGGTCACACCAGCAAAAATGGTAGAGTCAGAAGGCCAGAAGCTCGATTCCTCCATCAGCAACAACTAAGTTGCCCCCAGTACACATTATCAGAACTCTGGGGCTCAGTATAAACAATGAGAGGAGAGCTGCTGGAATTTGGGAAGAGAGGGGTTGGCATCTTAACTCACTTACCTACCACTCCCCTCCTGACTGGCTAGTGACCACTGAACTGGAAGCAGGCTCAAGAGTCCTACTTTGCAGAATTGTCTTTCATTTTTATCTGTTAGAAATACAAATCTAAACCACCTTGAGGCTTCATTTCATCCATGCCCAGAATGGCTGAGATCAAATAAACAAATTACAAATGCTGACGTGAATGTGGGAAAGAGGAACCTTTCTTCACTGCTGGTGAGAGCATATACTGGTGTGCTTACTATGGAAGCAGAGCTATCACATGACCCAGCTATACCACTCCTGGGTGTATGTTCACAGAGTACAATATCACAGCAAAAAGATACCTGCATATCCGTGTCTATTGCTGCATTATTCACAATAACAGAGAATGGAATGTTGATGTACATTAACAGATAAATGTAATACACAATGAAATTTTATACAACTACAAAGACAAATGAAATTTGCTTGAGTATGGATCTGAAGAGTGGTATGTTAAATTAGGTACCTTAGAAAAAAAAAACCTAACTTTTAATGTTTATATGTTTGTATTTAAGGGGGCATGGCTGTGAGTGTGTAGAGAAAGGAGACTATGAGAAGGGAACAGGAAGTGTTGAGAATGCGGAGGGGGTCACATGTGACATGAGAGTGGACAGGAACCTACTGCGGGTGAAAGGGCAAAAGGGAGGATGAGGAAGAGGGGTGTGGGAAAGGAACCAACAAAACAAATTTTGTCTGAAAACAACCATAATGAAACATAATTCTTTATATTATAATAAGAATAAATAATTGTATTTCTGTGTTAGTCTTGTCTGGTGACTTTCTAAGGAATGGGCTCAGGCTCTTGCCTTTATTGCTTCTACTTTAGAACCATCGTAGAGTTGAAGCAGTACCCTGAGTGGCATTTGTAAAAAGTCTCTTGCAGATAGCTCTCTGGATGAGTGATTAAATATCTTGGATAAGCAGGAGACAGACCAAAAATATCGGATGGAAGAGGCTGGGACTGAGAAGCAAGCAGGAAGTGAAGTCCTACCAACACCTCCTGCATCCAGTTCTTGCTGTGGTTTCCCTCAAAGTAATGGCTATTCTTAGTTGTCAACTTGATTACATCTGGAATTAA
>NC_022010.1:55547652-55548890 GCF_000317375.1 Microtus ochrogaster
AGAGAGAGAGAGAGAGAGAGAGAGAGAGAGAGAAAAGGAAATGGGGAAACATTGATCTCCCTTGGAGGGAGAAGTCCACTGCCTGAGTGGACTGGAGGCAGGGGCATTGGGAACAGCAGGATCAAGTGGGAAGGGAGAGAAGACATGGAATTCAGGGAAATATAGCTAGAATTAAGAGGTATTTGAGGGTTGTTATGGAAACCCCGTATCGTGGAAGCTTCCTAAAATATATTAAGGTGATCCTAATGAAGTCTCCAAATAATGAGGGAGACAGAGTCCCAACTGGTCATCTCTTGTAACTAAATTAAGCTTACAGTAATGGAATTGGGTTATGTTCAATTGAATTGTTGGCCTAAAGGGCCCTTTATAAGTCTCCAAACAACGTGAGATGTTGCTAAAACAATAGGCTGCTCTCCATAAACTGACAGCAAGGACCCGTTGCTGAAGAAACATTCAGGTAACTCATTGAATATGAAGAATCCAGCCTAGTGCCTACATAGAACTATCACCCCTACAATCTAGTGTCTGGTATATGAAGTTAATTACAGGTTACTAAAAGAGAAATTTAAGCACCAGTCCAGCCACCACAAAACCTATTATCTACAATCTGTCTTGCCTGCAAAATATGCTAGGGCAATGGTGGCACAAAGCTTTTGGGAGTAACCAACCAATGTCTGATTCGACTTAATGCCCACTCCAGGAGGTGGAATTAATACCTAACATTACTCGGGTGACCAAGAACCAGAAACTAACTTGCCCTAACTTACGTAGGATAAAACCAAATACCATTGGTGTGAAAAAGTAAAATAACAATGAGATGACTCCTAATGATATTCTGTTATACTCATAGACGAGTGCTTTGTTAAGCCATCATCAGAGAAGTGCTGTAGGAAGTCTTAAACAGTTAGTGGTTACCCACCCACTAGGGTGTGGCCTCTTATACTATATATGCTGATGTAGAGCTTGAGTCCGACCTCTTCTCTGGCCACTCTTTCTGGTTGCTGGATTTGGTTTCTGTTCGCCATTCAAGCAGAAGATTCTGATTTGTGAGTTTACCCCTAAATAAATAACCATCTATTTCTCAATTTTGAGCTAGTGTGGGATTTCTTTTAAGTGTCATTCCACAGAGAAGCTTCTTTCTGCAGCAGATGGAAAAAATGCAGAAAACCCACAGCCAGTAGACACACACATATGCGCGCGCTCACACACACACACACACACACACACACACACACACA
>NC_022010.1:55548990-55558904 GCF_000317375.1 Microtus ochrogaster
AGAGAGAGAAATAGAGAGAGAAATAGAGAGATACAGACACACAGACCCCACTTACATACACACACATACAGAGAGACAGACAGATGGAGAGAAATACCTTGGAACACACAGCTCTAAATGGAATGTCTCCAGCAAATCCCTTCCCTCAGTGGTCTGGGAACTCTGCTGAAGAGAAGATGGAAAGAGTGAGAGAGCCAAAGGGAATAGAGGAAACAAGGAGAGCAAGGCCCTCTAATCCAGCTAAGCAGTCTCACATGACCTTACAGAGACTAAAGCAGCAAGCCCAAGGCTACAGGGGTCTGCACCAGGTCTTCTGTGTTTATATTATAGCTTTCAGTTTATTGTTTCACAGGACTCCTGAGCATGTGAATAAACAGGTCTCTGGTTCTTGTGCCTTCTCGTAGGACTCTTCCTTTTGTTGATTTCCTTGTCTAGCCTCAGTGTCAGGGTTTTTGTTTCATCGTATTATAATTTTGTTGTGTCTTACGGTCATATCTCAGAAGCTTGTTCTTTTCTAATGAAGACAGAAAGGGAGTGGATCTGGTTGGGAGCCAAGGTGGGGAGGAACTGGGAGGAGTAGAGGGAAGAGAACCTGAAATCAGGTATACTGTATGAGAAAAGAATCTATTTTTAATTAAAGTGGGAAATACGGACAACCATGCCCAGGATCTTGTGACGTTATTCATACTAAACAACATTGTAGGCCAATCCCCACCCCTCCGCCTTTCTTTTCACACATGAACCATTCCTACAGATTCAGCTTGTTGCCCTATTGTTGGGCACAAGGCCTTTGTGATCCTGCATAGCAAATTTCTTCTTCTTGGAGCCGTAAGAGACTTTCAGCTCTTCAAGTGTGTTTGTGCTCTGGTTTGTCATCACAGGACTCTAAATTTTCTAATACAGGAAGGATCTAGTCCTTGCCTGCTTTCTATCTTCTGCTGGCTGCTGGCACCTTTGTTGGTTCTTAATTTGTAGAAGAAACACACCTCTGACAATGCCATGAATGTTTCTCTGTTTGCATGGTTATGCCCATTCTCCTTTTCAAATGGATACCGGTTACACTGGACTAGGGACTAACCTATTGAACAACACTATATATTTTCATTTTAACTAATTATAGAAGAAACGACTTTATTTAAAAATAAGGTAACATTCTCAGGTATTGGGACATGATTTTGAAATATAAAGGTGGGGGCAGGCAGGCAAGTTAGCCCTTGACACAAGGAAGTATTTGTTTAAAGTCACACATATCCTATGATGCATCACCTTTATTTGTAAGTATGTATCCAAAAATTGGGTGTCCTAGAGACAAGGAGGTATGTGCATATCAAAAATTCTCAAAGAATCTTTATATGTTAGTCACCAAATAAAGCACCTCAAATTCACAGAGAAACTGATGAATAAATGATGATATATTCTTTGGTAAGTCCAAACCAGTGTGAAGGGATGAACTCAGTCAAGCATTTCATTTGTGTGAACTCAGTAACTGACACAATAGGCAAATGGTGAGAGATGTCAGAACTGTCCTTGCTTCTTGAAAAGGAAAACCAATGAATAGCATATTAGGAACTTTGAATTGCACAAATGTTAGCACCTCAGTTTGGGAATTTTGCAAATCTTTGTCTACGTTCATGTAGATGTATGGGTCATCAGCTGTACACACAATATTTGCTCATTTTCCAGTATATGATTTATTCTTTAAAATTGCATTACAAGGCAAATTGTCATAAAATATGTCTTAATGTTTTAATATAATGAGAAAAATGGATTAAGTTTTGGTTTCTTTCTTTATCACTCAGCTAACATTGCTGTCATTTTTTTCCTGTGCAAGCTTAATCATCCAATAACTTGTAGAATGGAGATGAAGATAAAAATTGTCAAAATAAGGAAGGAAAGTCACCCTTAATCTGCTGAACTGAGTACAAACAACATTGATTTCAAAGGATAAATTCACTGAGTCCATCCAGAGCTCATGGTGATTTGTGTTTAACTAGAAACCACTCCAGATGAACGTTGTGGGGAGGACATCAGTCTTCGGGTTACTCATCTCTGTCACTATTTTGGTGCCTGGTAAGTGTGACATTCTGAGATTATAGGAAATTAAGCCATTCTTCAGGCTAACTTTTGATTATGATAATCCTCCTGCCTCAACCTTCTGACTCATGGGATTACAGGCATGTACCTTTGTTGCAGGCTAACAGAACCCAGAGGTTAGTATCTCTGTCTCCTAAAGGCTAACTCAGTTCACATCTGTCATTTATCAGGGATGGTCAGGACCCTATTCTCAATTTGCAGGGAGACACTCTGGCCTTGTAAATAAAACAGCCAGTTGTAAAATGGCCTAAGCTGATGGAGGTTTCCCAGGCATGGGAGAAAATAGCTCCTGTGAATGATTGATCTGTGATCCACTGAGAAAGCTGCTGATAATCTGTTCTGATTCTCCTAGACTTATAACTTTATATTTTTTATTTCTACATTTTTATTCTTGAAATCTACATTTTTATTTTCTTATTCTTGGACTCTTCAGTGTCAAGAACCAGCCTTGACAAAAATACTTCTTACCACCATAGGGGCATGAGAATTGAAGAAATATAACTAAAGAATATGAATTCATAAAAATAGTAAGAAAGAAAACATAGAAAGTATTTGGAGGGCATTCCAGTGACTAAATTCTGAATTTCACCTGTATATTTATTTTTCACAGCTTTTATAAACAGTATAAACTTGGGGAGAAGGTAACAAAAGACTTTATTAATATGATAAAAAGGATAACTCACACAGTCAATGGTTTTATCACTCTGAGACATCAAAACATTAGCATTCTGTTCTCTAGGTAACTAAGGTGCTCTAGTTCACATAAGCTGAAGATTGCCTCTCCCTAGGTGACCTCATAGTTACACAAGAAGGGCTAGAAGTACATTTGTATATTCTGACCACCTATCAGGATGGCATGGTCTTAATTTCAAAAGAGTTAAGAGGTATGATTATGTCTGTCAGTTTCCAAACTCTGACCAGAAGAAAAGGTGGAATGGGCCTGCATTTTTTTGGCCTCCACATTATGGTTGAACATTTTTTGTGTATATGCCCAAGAAGGGTATTGCTGGGTCTTGTGGTAAGTAGGTTGATTCCCAATTTTCTGAGAAACTGCCACACTGATTTCCAGAGTGGTTGTACAAGTTTCTGTTCCTATCAGCAAAGAAGGAGTGTTCCCCTTACTCTGCATCCTGTCCAGCATAAGCTATTATTGGTGTTTTTGATCTTAGTCATTCTGACAGGTAAAAGATGGTATCTCAAAGTCGTTTTGATTTGTATTTCCCTGATGGCTAAGGATGTTGAGGAATTCCTTAAGTGTCTTTCAGCCATTTGTAATTCATCTGTTGAGAATTCCATGCTTAGGTCTGTACCCCATTTTAATTGAATTATTTGATGTTTTGATTTCTAATTTCTTGAGTTCTTTGTATATTTTGGAAGTCAGTCCTCTGTCTGATGTGGGGTTGGTGAAGATCTTCTTCCCGAATTCAGTAGAAAGCCTTTTTTGTTGTTGTTGTTGGGTCCAGGGGGCTCTCGCAAAGATGGGGACAGACCACCAAAGTCTAATAACCCAGAAACAAACTTTATTCCAGGAAAACCAGAAGCAAACTTAAAAATGAAAAAAAAATCACTGTGGGGCACAGAAGCTTATCAGCTACCTGAGACCACAGCCAGAGATGGTGTTTGTTAGGCTGTGGCCAAAGGCCGGTTTCTGAATCCCCTTTTCATAGTATGGGCACCAAGCATTAGGTCTAAACAAAGGAATTTTTATGATCTTGCTCTGACCAGTGGGCCAGTCAACAGAGACCCTAAGAGGGGGAGTGGGTTCTAATGTCAATAGGTAACTAGGCAGCCATCATGAAATATGTTTCAGAGGGGATTACAGAGAATGTCACTAATTTCAAGAAAACAGATGTCTTTAACAATTAGTTAGAAAAAGGGACTACTAGTAATATCAGAGGGTTAATAAATTAGAATAATTGGTTCTTAGAAAAATAGGCTGGGAACTTAGAAAATAGTAGAAAGCTTTTCACACTATCTCAAGGTAAAACTCAGATACAGATACTTTACAACCTCCATTATCAGAGCTCTTTAGTTAAACTGGTGTTTGTACCTTGTCCACTGTCTCTCCTGGTACCTCCAGGCAGTATATACTGGAGCCTCTTGCCTCCCCTTTGATAGTGCCAGTTTCCTATAACAAGGCAGTACCTAAGCCAGAGGTCACGTATCTCTGTCTCATAAAGGTTAACTCAGTTCACATCGTTTGTTTATCAAGGACGGCCAGGACACTACTCTCAGAGAGAAGTTCCGGCCTTGTAAATAGAACAGCCAGTTGTAAAATGAAATGATTTAAGCTGATGGAGGCTTTAGCAGCTTTTGTTCCTTCAGCCATCACACAATTTATAAAGACAACACAATAGCATACAGTATCTAGACTTTCTGTGTATTTTTCATCTTTAAGTGGCTTTATTTTAAACTCTTTTTTATTTTTGCTTTTTTTTCTTAAACAAGGTTTCTTTGTGTATCTTTGGCTGTCCTTGAACTCACAGAAATCTAACTGCCTCTGTATCCCAAGTGCTGGGATTAAAGGTGTGTGCCACCACACCTTGTGCTCATAGAGATCTGCCTGGCTCTGCCTCCCAAGTGTTGGGTTTAGGCAGGGTTGTCAGGCAGAGAATATAAATAGAAGGAGAAATCTTGGGGGAAAAAAGAAGGAGGAAGAGTGTAGGCAGAGGCTGTTTATTTATTTTCTGGCTGCCCTGAGTTGAAATAATCACTTGGAAACTGTATTATTTAAAACATTGTTTGGCAAGTTATCTCAAGCATATTGCTAGCTTGCTCTTATATCTTAAATTAACCAATTTCTATTATTTTATATTTAACCATGAAACTTTTGGTTTACCAGCCAGGTTCTGGTGCATCTGTCTCCTGTGGTGGCTACATGGTGTCTCAGTGACTCCACCTACTTTCTCTCAGCTTTCAGTTTAGTTTTCCTGCCTAGCTTTATTCTGTCCTATCACAGGCCAAAGCAGCTTCCTTATTCATTAACCAATAAAAGCAACACATAAATAGAAGGACTTCCCACACTAGAAGAGAAGAAGGAGTAAGATTAAAAGTAAAATATAAAGAAGAAAAGGAAAAAACCCAGAGGAAAAATCTAGTTGGAATAATTTAAGGAAAACTAGCAAGAAACAAGGAAAGCTAAAGCCAGGCATTTATAAGAAAGTATAACCCTCCATGTGATTTATTTGGGAGCTGGGTGGTGGGCCTCCTAAAGAACAAAAGAGCTTCAAAGAGTAAAAAGAGTAAAAGTATAAAACAAACATTACAGATTTCAGCCCTGAATTTGATTATTTCCTGCCATCTATTCATCTTGGTTGAGCTTGCTTCTTTTTGTCTTAGAGATTTCAGGTGTTCTGTTAAGTTGCTCATGAGATCTCTCCAATTTTTTATGTAAGCTCTTAGTGATATAAACTTTCTTTTTAGCAGTACTTTCATCGTGTTTCATAAGTTTGGTTATGTTGTGTATTCATTTTCACTGAATTCTAGGAAGTCTTTAATTTCTTCATTTTTGACTTGACCCAATAGTCAATCAGTAAAGAGTCCTTCAATTTACATGAGCTTGTAGGCTTTATGTTGCTTCTGTTGTTGTTGGAATGCAGCTTCTGGTCTGGTAGGATGCAGGGGATTATTTCAATTTTCTTTTATCTCTTGAGACTTGCTTTGAGTATATGGTCAATTTTGGAGAACGTTCCACTATGTGCTGAGACGAGTGTATATTCTTCTGTGTTGAGTGACATGTTCTGTAGTTTTGTGTTAGGTCCATTAGATTCTTAATGTCTGTTAGCTCCAGTATTTTTTTTTTATTTAGTTTTGTCTAAAGGACCTGTCCATTAGTGAGAGCATGGTATTGAATTCTTCCACTATCAAGGTGTGATTTTAGCTTTAGTAACTGTTCCTTTACAAACACTGGTGCCTTTGTGTTTGGGGTATAGATTTAAGAAATGTCTTCTTGGTAGGTTTTTTTCCCATTGATGAGTATGTAGTGTTCTTCTCCATCTCTTTTGAAGTCTATTTTGTTAGATATTAGAATGGCTATACCAGATTGCTTCTTAAGAAAATCTTTTTCCCACATTTTACTCTTAGATTTATCTATCTTTGATATTGAGATGTGATTTTTGGATGCAGCAGAAGGATAAATCCTGTTTTTGTGTCCACTCACCTAATCTGTGTCTTTTTATTGGGGAATTAAAACTATTGGTATTGAGAAATACAATAACCAATGATTGGTGGTTCTCTTTATTTTGTTGTTAGTCATGGCATTAGTGATATGGTGATGTGTGTGTGTGTGTATATGTGTGTGTGTTTCCCATCTTCTGATTTTTCTTGTGTGAGATTGTTTCCTGTGCTTTCATGGGTGTAATTAACCTTAGGCTGGTATTTTCCTTCTAGCACCATTTGTAGAACTGAATATGTGAATAAATATTGTTAAAATTTAACTTCATCATGAAATATCTTCTTTTCTTCATCATAGTGATTGAAAGTTTTGCTGGGTATAGGTCTGGGCTGGTATCCATGGTCTCTGAGATTCTGCAAGACATCTGTCCAGGACTTCTGGATTTTAGAGTGCATATTGAGAAGTAAGGTTTAATTCTAATAGATCTTGTCTATATATGTTACTTGGTTTTTTTCTTTTGTGGTTTTAAAATTCTTTCTTTGTTCTGTAGGTTTTGTACTTTAATTATTATGTGGTAAGGGAACATTGTTTCATGTTCTATTGTATCTGCTGTACTGTAGTCTTCTTTTACCTTTACAGAAACCTCCTTTTTTGTATAGGAAATGATACTTTTATGATTTTGTTGATAACATTTTCTGGGTCTTTGGCCTGGGATTCTTCTGCTTCCTCTATTCCTATTGTTCTTAGGATTGGTCTTCATGGTGTCCCAGAATTCCTTTGTGTCAAGAATTTTTTAGATTTAACATTTTCTTTGACCAATGGAACCATTTCACCTA
Source organism: Microtus ochrogaster (assembly GCF_000317375.1). Classification (NCBI taxonomy): domain Eukaryota; kingdom Metazoa; phylum Chordata; class Mammalia; order Rodentia; family Cricetidae; genus Microtus; species Microtus ochrogaster. The sequence continues at coordinate 55,556,035 of NC_022010.1, forward strand.
TTCTGTCTTCAGTGCCTGAGATCCTCTCTTCAATTTCTTACATTCTGTTGGTGAAACTTGCCCCTGTACTTTCTTTTTGAATTTCTAAACTTTAAATTTGCTGAATTCCCTCAGTTTGGGTCTCTTTATTGTTTTAATTTCTATTTTCAGGACTTAAACAATTTTATTCACATCTATTAACTGTTTATTTTCTTTTGTCTTTCTTTAATACATTTATTCATTTATTCTGAATGCTTGTGTGTTTGTGTTTTAACTTTCTTCAAGGGGTTTGTTAATTTCCTTCCATTGCTTGTCTTTTCCTGGATTTCTTTAAGTGATTTATTCATTTACTCCTTAAGGACCTCTATCTTCTTCGTATAGTTAGTTAGTTTTGAGATATTTTTCTTGTGCGTCACATATATTCAAATATTCAGGGCCCTCTATGGTAGGATAGCGAGTCTCTAGTGTTGACATATTGGCCTGGCTGTTACTGATTGTGATCTTAGTTTGGCATCCAGGCAGCTTTGTTTGGGGTGATTATAGGTCTAGGTGCTTATTTATGGATTTGTCTTTGTTGGATGGAGATTTTGCTCTTTGGTCTCTGTTGCCACTCTATCCCCTTTACTTCCTATGTCTCTCTATCTTTCTTGGATGACCTTTGATGCTCCATGATTACTTTCTGTCAACTAGTTGCTAACTCAGACTCCTGACCCATGGTTAATTTTACTTAATCAATGCAAGTTCAAACTTGTGGTTCACAGTGTAATCAAATAGTCCCTATCACTTCCTCCTTTTTGTCTAAATAAAAACAAATGTTTTTTTTAACTCTAATACACTAAGACCATATGCAATAGGAGCAATTATGAAATGAGGACTATGTTCAAAATTCTCAGTCCACTGTATTTGGCAAATTCAGAAAAGCTACTCTATTATCTACCCTATTGTGGGGAGTTCAAAGTTTGTTCCTAAATCACTTTCTATCTTAACTTGCATTGCCAACCCAAAATTATCTTCTTAGACCTCAAAACATTTTCTAACATAAATATTTTAAGCTTTTATGTTTCTCAACCTTATATAACTTTTACCTCTTTTGTGAGTTTCTTTTCTAAATCTGGTAAAAAGGAAAACTGTAACTCTAACTATCTCATCCTCAACTTCATCAGAGACCTGAGAAGTATTTAATATTGTCTGAGTAAATAGGAAGTGCAGTGCAAATAACTTCCAAAACTATAAAAATGACAGAAGTAGTTGCCTGCCTGGACAGTCACCCAAGGTTTCTCTCCAACTTTGGGGCATCTATCTTTGGAGTACAGGTCTATAATATCTGACAGACTTTTCTGTGAAGCAGGAATTTTGAAGGACTGTGTTACCTTTATTTGCAAAGTTTAGCAGTCACCTTTTATGTCCTGCTCATCCAATTTAGACAGCGTACTCTCAGCAGTCAAGGCAAGGGCAGTTTCTTGGCCAATGGTCAACCTTGTCTCAACAATAGCAACCCTAATGTGGAGGTTCTCTGAAGCCCATCATTCTTTTATGAAGTATATTGGTCCTCTAAAATCAGACATGTCTTATTGTCACAAAAATCCTTAGGTTATTGAAACATCTTAAATGCCATATTTAGTAGGTCTCTGAAATGTTTAAAATATATCTCCATTTAATCTTGAATACATACTTAATATAACTACATGTTTGATTATTATAGATGACTAACTACTGCCATATATTTCTTAATTATACATTAAATTTTTTTTTCGGGACAGGGTTTCTCTGTGGCTCTGGAGCCTGTCCTGGAACTAGCTCTGTAGACCAGCCTGGTCTCGAACTCACAGAGATCCACCTGCCTCTGTCTCCCGCGTGCTGGGATTAAAGGCGTGCGCCACCACCGCCCGGCTATACATCAAATTTTTAAATGATATGCATAATACTATACCTTAAACAAGAGTAGAAATATATGTACAGTATAAGAAAATAACCTTAAATTTGTATCAATACAAAAAGTATCTTATACAAGAATGGAAACATATATAGAAAGTGTGTTCTAACAGAAATAACCTTAAATTTGTAACAATATACAAAAATCTATACAAATGTAAAACATTTTACATTAATAGATGCTTTTTAGTTTAAAGTGGATTCTGTAATCTATCCTTTAGTTCTATTCTTTCCATATCCTTTATCATATCCTTTCCATTCTTTTAATTTTGAAGGAGATCCTTAAATCCAATCTCCCTTGCTTTCTTTGCTCACTTACCATTACCTGTAAAAATTTGCAACCAATCCCCCTAAATGATGGCAGACATTCAAAATTCACTGATTGACTACCCCACCTCTTGGGAATGTGGATGTCATACTCTAACATTTCTTCTTCTTGTCTCTGGACAATGGAATCTTTAGGAGGCCCAGAGAATATCAGAATAATGGTTAAGTCCTAGGAGAGCTAGTTGTATTATTTTTTTTTTTTTTAGTTTCTGGGTTATGAGAAAGTGTAGGACTTACTTGAAATCTCAGCTGGATAATCGGTCAGCCTGGACAATCTTGACTAACTGCCTTGAAATTGGCCTGAGCAATTTGTATTTCAAATTCAATTTTTGTGTGATATTTGTTAGCTTAATGGTATTACCATAATCCAGGTGGAATTATCATTGTGGGGTCTCATCATCTTTTGGGAGATTTCAAGTGTCATTATTAGGATTGGTCATAGTTCACTGCAGAAAGCCTAAACATTTGAAAAGTCCTATGCAGCAGATCTCAGAGAGCTTAAAGAGCCACAATCTATTAAGTATTCCAGGGTACACAAACTTAATTCATAGTTACCTGATTCAGACTCAGCCTGAAATCATGTACATGAAGCTAGATGAAGCCTATTTCTAGAATTAGTTAGTACTCTATAT
>NC_022010.1:55559053-55560789 GCF_000317375.1 Microtus ochrogaster
AGATAGATAGAATTAAATAATTATATAAAGTATATTATACCTGTATATAGTATATAATATATAAAAATTACTATATGTATAGTAATCTTATAGATTTAGAAGTAATATTTATGCTTTAGTGACAATAGACTAGTCCCTTAATTTTGGCTTTCTTCCATCTCATATCAGGTGGCTCTTCTGACATGAGACAAAGATTTTGGATCTCTATGTAGCTTGGGCTACAGAGTGACCAGGATAAGTTCCAAAGTACATAGGAAAACACTGTCTCAAAAAACAAAAACAAAAAGTAATTAATTAAAAGGTGTCTCCTGTTGGAATAAAATCTATATCAATCTCGATGGTATCCATATCATTTCTTCTCCTGTAGAAACAAAAGCAATCATAAGACATCCTGCTTTCCATCTTGAGGTAAACATACATACAGGCTGATTTAATTCAGCAGCCATTTTTTTTATTAACGAATATTTTTCCAAGCTGTTGCTCCTTGTTCAATAGCATTTAATAATTTTAAAAGCCAATAAAGTAGTGTTTAATCTAGCTCTAGGGGTCTTTACTACCCCTTTCTGTTTGTTAAGCATATCTTCTTATGTGGGATTAGATCTTTCTAAAGCTGCTTATCTTGTAGAATTGTGTGGTATACCTGTAATATGCTTGATGCTGTAATATGTAAAAAATTATATCATTTTACTATTGACATTTGCTGGAGTTTCATCAGTCTTAATTAGTACATGTATTCCCATAATTGTCATGACTTCTAATAAGTGTGTAATTTCAGAATCAGTCTTTTAAGAACTTAAATTAGTTGGTAATTGAAATACTATAAGTGTATGTTATGGTGCACATATTTTAATTCCCCAAATTCTGAATAGTAAAACAGATCCATTTGCCAAATATCATTTCTTTGAGTACACTTTGGGTTCTTTTCAGCAGGTAGGTAATAAAGTTTGATTATATAAAGAACAAGTAGGACACATCCTTATAATTTCTTTGGCTTATTTCCAAGTGATAGAAAGATCTTTCTTTAAATTTCTGTTGTTCACATGCAATTTCTTATGAAATTCTTAGACTTCTAGCATATTTCCTACCTATAGCTGACCAATTTTATTATTATATTGTGTTAGAGGACCTGGTAGACCTGTATGGGATCTGATATGCATTATATACAAAGGATTATTTCTATTTCGGATTACTTGTTGTAATTGAATAAATAACAAAGTTAATTCTGGAACTGAGATGTGAACACATGAGCAATTAAAACCATATCAGAGAAACCAAATCCAAGAATTTATTGAAGACATTTACCAAGGAAAGAGTATGAACCTGACAGAGATGCAAACTTAGCACTGTGACAGTGTGGGCCCACACTAATCCATTATCTGACACCTGGGGTATGTATGTATCAAGGACTAAGAGGGCCCCTCACTGTCCTTGGAACTTTGGCTCTGCTTATTCCCTTACCATTGACACAGCCTACTTGATTGCCTATCTATTTACTCATCTGAAACTGAACTTGTACTTGGACCTGGCATTTCCTGCTCTTGATCCACATTTTGTCTTTCCCCTTGCAGTTAAGCTGATTTTCTTGCAAACCCTAACTCTATCAGTGCCAGCAGCTTTATCCTGAACCAGGTCTGGCTCCTTGTCTTAGCAATACAGTCTCCACTGCTTACTTATTGAACCCTGTTTTGGCCTCTTTAACTTGTATTCATTTTGTAAACCATAATATATATATTATT
>NC_022010.1:55561704-55562182 GCF_000317375.1 Microtus ochrogaster
TCTCTTTCAGCCTCAACTGATAGTTTTATTGGACTGTTTAAGACCTTATTACCTCATAAAATTTGAAAAAAATTCTTAGCTCTTGAATTCTTAATATAAGTGTGGGGCACAGCCAGTTAATATTTCCCAGCAATTTTTGAAAATAATTTCAAAATTTCAAAAAAAATGGAGTTTGCAATTGATCTCTCCTGATTTGTATTTTTTTGTGGTTGAATTTTCTGTAAACTTATCTTATATACTAAATGATTAATAGATTCTTTTCTTTGAATTTTTTCAGGAGCATTTTGTAATCCCCAACAGGGCAAAATTCTCTTCATCAAACATTTTTATCCAAAGTATCTGTGCCTGTATCAGCCAATAAGATTTATTCATGGAAAGGCAAATTATAGATTGAAGAAACTGTTTACAAATTAGTTCTAATGGCTGTTGTTAAAATATTATATATATAATATTATATATATATATATATAAATAATAT
>NC_022010.1:55566218-55569277 GCF_000317375.1 Microtus ochrogaster
GTTTTAGCAATAGGTATTAAGTCTTTTAATTGCTCTGTGAAGTGATTTCTCCAATTCTGACTGGGAATGATTGAACCACATTTGACATTGTGCCTATAAGAGGTTTCCCTAAGGCATTTTTGATGGCAAAGGGTTTCTTTACCTGACCCTTGTGGAGCTGGCCTGTGGAGTAGTTCAGTTCTAGCCTTTGTTATGCATTATGCATACTCCAGAAGGCTGGGGACTTCTGTTGGGATTATCTCTTGAAATAACCTTATTTCTAGGAACACCTTGCTTACAATCCCTACTTTACCACAATTAAATTATATGAGCTTATAATTTTTCTTAAAATTGTTAGAAATCACCTCTCCTATCTAAATATCATCATAACTTGATATCCAATATCAGCTGGATTTTGGATTCATTCATCTAGGGGAGCTGATCTTGCCTTTAAAAGCTTAATCACCCTTTTGCATTATGAATTAACACAAAAGCCAAATAGTCAATTAATATTTGTTTAACATCTGGATCTGATATCATTCTATTTGCAGCTGATGTCAGTCTTTTAAAAAAAAACCCAGTGAAGGCTTGTTTTGGGTCTCATATAATTTTAGTAAATGAATCAACCCTTTTTCCAAATTCTTCAACCCTGTCTCAAGCATTCAAAGCTGCTATATAGCATGGAACCAAGATGTTACCATCTAATATAGACTGTCTTTGCAAATTAGCATACTGGCTCTCACTGAGAATCTTATCTTGGGAAATCTCATTTCCTCTATCCTTCCCTCATTGTTCTGTGACCTTAGCTTTATTCTCTCCACCATGTTCTGCATTGTAACTGAGGACCAGCTTCCAATACTTTTGTAATTAAAATTTCTAGTCTTATGGAATAATTCTGTTTCTAGTTTTGTATGAATTTAACATCTGTTTTCCAAAAAGTAAATGCATACCATATGAAATGACAGCTTCCATAAATCTCTTCCTTAAATCTAACATTTCTACAAAATTCCAGTGTTGGGGGTACCTATCATCTGGTGACTGCTCTTGTATGGTAACAGGTTAAATTAAGGTCTAATAACTTTAGGCCACTCCTTTTCAGTTTCATAATGCAATGGAGAAGTAGATTCTTCTCTAAATTCCTCTGTCTGTGTGTTTTCTTTTTTCATTAGTAGAGTTTTAAAAACTTTTATCTTTTCAATAGTAAGTCGTTCTAAGACTCATATCCTATCAGCTAATTTTTTCGTATTCATTGGTACATCTGTCTAAAGCTTGCATCTTATCAATAATAAGTTTTTCTAAGGCTTATATCTTATCAATCAAATTATCATATTGGCATATTTATCAAACAACTACTTTTTTAAGGATAAAATACTAATTACTAAATTGATAGTAACTGCAATCAATATTAGGCCCATTCCTGCTAAAAAGTTTATCTCTTCATTTATATTTTCCATTTTCAAACCATTCATGATAAGACTATACAGGGTTCTAGTGCCCTTCATTGTGATATTCTCCATTTTTAACATTGGAAATACTTTTCTTTTTAATATTAGTTAACTCTGCCTTAAAGGACTTCCAAGGTATCTCACCAAAGCTGCTGACTTCTCACTGTTTGTGTGTGGTGTTGACCTGTGAACTCAAGTCCCTCTCACAATTCCCAAGCAGGAGCCTCCTTTCCCAGAGTCCTGGCAAATGGCAGCTGACTATGGTGAGTGCTCATTCAGAGAGGCCCAGACAGCAACTGCAGCAGATCCAGCTGGCATGACTTCTCTGTCCCTGTGATCCTGCCACACACTGGAGCACCAAATGTAGTTTAAATTTCGGCCCTGTGTCTGCACCTTAATCAACTGCTATTTCAGCCAACGACTGTTACTCCACAGTTCCCAGCCTGCATCTCCATCAGCAGACACTAGGGTGGCAGTCTGGCAAAAATTCTGATCCTGTGGGCACTGGTCTCTCACTGCCACTAAAGGTAGCGTTAACTAAATCTCTACCATTCTATTTATAAATAAGACTCAAGATTCAAAGGCTGTCTTGAAAACCTGTTAGCTCAGAGTCACAACTAAACGACTTCTCCTTGCTGGTGTCTTCAAAAATCCCAGTTTTTCTGAAACAAAACAACAACAACAAAAAAGCTGTGCCACTCCAGATCCCTCCTTACTACTTCCTGTGTCTCTTTATCTCTCCTGGATGCCCTCTGATGCTCTATGATTACTTTCTGTCAACTAGTTGCTAATTCAGTCTCTTGAACCATAGTTAATTTTATTTAATCAATGCAATTGTAAACTTCAGGTTTAAAGGTGATTGAATATCCCCCTAATAGATGACATCTGGAGAAAGGAGCTTAATCAAGTCAGCTCATGCATTATGCCTACCTGGCAAGGGGTTAGAAGAAGGAAAGAAAGACTACTGTGCAAAGTATTTGACAAAAATAAAGGTACCCATAAAAGGGAAATAATTGATTAGTATGGAATGAAACTTTTTAAAAAATGTTGAGAAAGATGTTGACATATGATGATACAACTTCTAATTACTATTTTATAGCAATTTAAATATTTAAAACTTTTATTTAAACACTTTCTAGTGTCAAGATATTCAGGTATGGATTGGAATAAAATGACACAGAAAGAACTGTTCATCTTTGTCTTGTGGCCAGCTCTGTGGCTTTAATTAGGGGATGACAACTTGAAAAGGGAATTTAACCAAGTAATCTTATGTGATATGCCTACACTAGACCTGGCAAGGAGCTGAAAGAAGAAAAAAGGGGTTAGTGTACAAACTATTTGACAAAATAAAGTCATTCATAAATATGTATTAAAATGTAATTTCCAAGGTGTTGAATATCAGTGATGATTAAACTTCTAATTATTGCCTTACAAGGACTTAAATATTTAAATATTTTCTAGAGTCAAGTTGTATGAATGGGAATCAAACCTCACAGATTGGTTCATTACCTGAGACAGAAGGTACCGTTCTTCTTTATCTTTGGCCAGCACTGGGGGAATGAAGAGTTCACCTTGCTGAGAAACAGTGACTACTGCTTTGGCTTCTGGAGAGACTTAGGAGGAGTGGAAGAATCT
>NC_022010.1:55571047-55572058 GCF_000317375.1 Microtus ochrogaster
TCTCTCTCTCACTGGCTCTCTCTCTGCTCCTCTCCCTGTCTTTGTCTCTTCCCCCATCCTCTCACTTCTCTTCTGCTGCTCCTGTACCTAGAGACCTGTCCCTTTTCCCCTTTATAAGTGAATATTAACTGTAAAATAAAGGATAACTATGCTGCAATGCACAGATCCAGAGAGGCTAGGTAACCTAGGACTCAAGGTGAGACACATTGACGGCCCTGGGAAGGGGAGAAAGAAGAGATGTCATGGGTGGACTGGGGTTGGGTGGGCATGGGAACTTAAATGATTAGTTTGGAGAATAGATGGAAGTTGAGAGTACTGAATAAAAACACTGGAAAGGGAGGCTTTTGGGGATCAGGCAGAAATCTGATGCAAGAGAAAACCCCATGAATCGACAAGGATGATCCTAGCTAAGATGCCGAGCAGTAGTGGATACATAGCCTGAACTGGCTTTGTCCTATGATCAAATTGGTGACTACTCCAACTGTTATCAGAGAGCCTTCATCCAGTAAATGATGGAGACAGATATAGAGATTCACAGCCAAACAATAGGCTGGGTGTCAGGAATGCTTTTGAAGAGAGGGAGGAAGGAGTGTAGAAGCAAGAGGGACCAAGGACATCAAAGAAATCCCACAGAAACTTGTATCCTCGTTTATAGAACCTCAAAGAGTCTGAACCAACAACCAGGGAGGCAGATTAGGACTAATCTAATATGTGACTGTTGTGTAGCTGGGCTCTGAACACGGAGCATGACTGTCTCTATCACTTTGGCTGGCTTGCAGGAACCTATTCCCCTCACTGGATTGCCTTGCCCAACCTAAACCAAGGGGAGGTGCTTAGTGTCATGGCGACTTGATATGTTATGCTTTGATTACATCCGTGGGAAGCCTGCCCCTTTCTGAACAGGAACAGGAAAAGTGTGGTTTGGGGTGAGGTAGAGAGGAGCTGGGGAGTAGGGAATGGGAGGAGAGGAGGGAAGGGCAACTGTGACAGGTATGTAAAATGAAACAATCA
>NC_022010.1:55573213-55575291 GCF_000317375.1 Microtus ochrogaster
TTCCCTAACTTTAGGAATACTCTAAGTAATTTTCTAGCTGTTTGTCTTATTTCTCAATTAGAACCATTATTGAACTGACTTGTCCTTTGCCCTTGCCTGTAGTTACAGGTGTCACCATCATGCTGCGTTCCCTGCTGACCATTCTCTATGTGAAACTTTCCCTTCTGGGGATCATTCTGCTCATCCTAGGATTGGTTTTCTTCCAGAAGAGCAATTATTTCAGGTAGGAACAGAAAACTGCCATGTTAAGACTCTTAGAAAACTTTGAGCTCACAGTGGACTGGGAAAGTATGTTATATGACCCCATCATGGTTGTTTCTTCAGCTCTTCTATAGCACCAGGCTTTCTTTAAATAAAGGAGCACAGGCACAGATACCCACAGTGCTAGCAAAGTTCTGACTTGCTGAAGTTCTGAGGAGGGGCTTAGCCTGGCCATCTCTATCAGGAAACATGGTAGAAATTCAGTTGCAGGAACTCTATATTTTATTTACAAGTTTCTTGACACCTGTGGGTTTCTGTTCATTCCTGTTTAATTGTATTACATAATGTTTATTTTTGTTTATTTCTAGAAAATAAAAATCTAGATTTCTGAAGCCCATTAGTCTGATGCCACAGCACAAGAAAACAGCCATTTGCCATGACCTTTCTCTTTGACATCCAGCTAACCTGCTCCTGATGCCTTCATGGTTGTTAGAAGTCATATGGCTGCCTTCAGTCATGCAGTATGAATATACGGGCAAAAGCTTGGATCTCACCACTGTATGTGTATGAATGGCCATCTACTCTCTCTTCCCCACATTTCAGGTCAAAGAAGAAGAAGGCTTATCAAATGGTGATCAACAGTGCTGATTAGGTATTCACCCACATCCTCCAGGAATAGCTTCCATCAACTTCCTGTTCCTAGTACATTTTACATGATCATAAATGTTAACACTGCCAGATACCATGACAAGCAACATCTTCAAGTCAGCCACTAGCCTGCCTTCTTTCCTTACTTGCTTGCTACCAAGTAGCTGGACAGTTGTATTTTAAATTAATCATTGAATACATATGATGTAGGATTCCCCTCTGTATGCTGTCAATATGCATCATAACCATTGGTGAATAAAGAAATTGTTTTGGGCCTCTGGAAGGGCAGAATAGAGCTAGGCAGGAAAACTAAACTTAATGCTCGGATAAAAAAGGCAGAGTCAGGGAGATGTGATGTAGCTGCCAAAGAAGACAGATGCCAGAACTTTATCCAGTAAGCAACAGCCTTGTGGCAACATACAGCATAAAAGAAATGGGTTAATTTAAGATACAAGTGTTAGTTAATAAGAAGCCGAAGCTAATATGCCGAACAGTGTTTTCTTTTTTCTCTGATAATTTTTTTATTTCTTTATAAATAATAGAAATCAAAATTTCAGCTTCCTCCCCTTCTCCCACTTCCCTCTCCCTCCCTCTCCCCTCCCTTGTGCCTCTCCAGTCCTAAGAGAGGGCAGGGTACCCTGACCTGTGAGAAGCCAAAGGCCCTCCCAGCTTCATCCAGGTTTAGGAAGGTATGCATCCAAATAGACTAGGATCTTAAAAAGCCAGTGCATAGAGTAGAGAAAAGTCCCGGTGCCATTATCATTTGCTTCTCAGTCTGCCCCAATTGTCAGCCACATTCAGAGGGTCCAGTTTGATCCCATGCTCATTCAGCTTGGCTTTGGTGAGTTCCCATTAGTTCAGGCACACTGTCTCAGTGGGTGGATCAACCCCTCATGGTCCTGACTTTCTTGCTCATATTCTCCTTCCTTTGGCTCTTCAACTGGACCTTGGGAGTGTTCAACTATGTTCATAGCAGCATTATTTGTAATAGCAAGAACCTAGGAACAACCTAGATGCCCCTCAATGGAAGAATGGATAAAGAAAGTGTGGCACATCTACACATTAGAATACTACTCAGCGGTAAAAAACAATGACATCTTGAATTTTGCATGGAAATGGATGGAAGTAGAAAACACTATACTGAGTGAGATAACCCAGACCCAAAAATATGAATATGGGATGTACTCACTCATTAGTGGATTCTAGACATAAACAAAGGACATTGAGCC
>NC_022010.1:55575741-55585060 GCF_000317375.1 Microtus ochrogaster
GACCGAGACCCATACAGTTTTTGTGTGATTATTTTGGGTCTGGGCAGCCAAGAACGAACAAGTAGTATATAGCTAGGAACCACTTATTTTTGTTAGTATTTTTGCACTTTAGTAGAAGTTAAAAGTTGAGCCCAGAGAAAGCACTGCCAGTGTCATGGAGATAACACTGGAAATCTCCTTACACTTTAGAGCCTCAGTATCTCAATCCTCTTGGCTGTCTGCATTGTGACTTACAGGGGTTAGGATGAATCAGTGAGGGTAAGGATAAGATACTGGTGAACCCTAATAACTGTAAACCAAGACCTTGTGTTGTGACACAGATAGTAGTCCTATAATAAAAATGTATTTTTAGTTAAAAGAATTATTTCTTGGGTAAAGTGGCAAGTGATTTAGGCTATTACTATCATTTTTATTACAAGTCTTGGTAGAAAATGAGTGTCTGATACAAAGGGATACCTGGATGGCAGCCTCAGGTGGTTCTTTAAAAGTTTAAGTCTTCTCCATTGCACACTCTCATGTTGATCATGCCAGGGCAGAGAACAAAGGGGTGTTGCTCTAAGCTAATGTTTTATTCTAAAAATCTGTTCTCAGAGTAGTTTATATACAGTTGTGATTAGGGAGAGGAGATGATTGTATTTGGGATAATTTATGAGTCAGTCCAGGAGTAGTAAGCCCACCTGTTCAGTCCTATGACCACCTAACTTGTAGGAAGCCTAGACATTGTATGCTAGTCTATCTGAAGAAAAAGTGTGTGGACTGGTGAACACTTTGCAAATCTCTGCACATAATAAATGACATGAATTTTTATCGTGTTATTGTGTTATGGAATATTTGTTAAGATGTGTTAACATTTATTTATGCTATGGAATATTTGTTTAATGATGCAAAAATGTGGTGCATTATTTTATTTTGAATTGGATCAGTTCCGTAATGGTGCTGCCTGAATAACTTGATTGGTCTACAAAAGAGCTGAATGGTCAATATCTGGGTAGAGAAAGGATAGGCAGGGCTGGCAGACAGAGGGGATAAATAGGAGGAGAAATTTGGGGAAAAGCATTCAATCAAAGGAGTGAGAAAATAAAGGGAGAAGGACATCAAGGACCAGCTACCCAGATACATAACAAGCAATGCAATCAGAAGCAAAGAAGGGGTATAGGAAGGTAAACGCCCAGAGACAAAAGGTAGACAGGATTAGGTTAAGAAAAGTGGGCTAGAAACAAGTCAAACTAAGGCCCAGCATTTGTAAGTAATAAGACTCCATGCAATTTCTTTGGGAGCTGGGTGGTTGGCCCACAAAAGTACAAAGAGCAAAAGCATAAAAGTAAAAACTATTAACAACAAGGAACAGTGCCAGTATCAAAATTAGTGCCTATTTTGATAGTAGGAGATCAGTATGAGTTGAGCAGTAAATAAATTCATAATTGTCACTTAAACACATTTAAGGGATGAGTTCTTTTTATCTATGTTTTCAGTACAACTTCTTCATGTTTAAGTCAGGACATAAAGAGTTAAGAGATCTAGTACTGTAATTCTGGAACAGACTAGGACATACGGGGCAGAGATACAAGTAGTTTGGATCATTGTCTCTCTTCCCTGTTCCACTTGTGGAAGACACTTCTCTTCATGACTGAATATTCACCCCACCTCTCTTGTCTTGTTTCTAGTAGATCTCAAAGTTCTTTCCATAATGAGTTTATGGACAGTCTTTATTCACTCCAAGTAGTTTTCTCTGATCAATAAAAGATACATAAATGACAGTTTTTCAGTTTTGAGTTTGGGTCTCATAAGGTCCTGAGTGTTTCTCCTTTTCATTCTGTGGGAATATGGATGACCTACCTGCTGGAGGATGAGAAGAGAACATAGCTGACCCATGTCAGTCAAGCCTTTCCTGTTTCTGTTGAGTCAGCTCAAGTATCCAAGAGTGAGCTTTTCTTCAAAGCCTTGAGCAAACTCAATCAAAATCATCAGACATGATGATCCCTGCTAACCCTAGACAAATGAACAGTCATTGCCACAGAGTTCCTGTGGTTGCTTATCAGGTAGCACATTTGTGGCCTAAAGTAACTCACACATTGCTCAATAACATAACTCCAATTATGTAAGGACAGATACAGCTAGTAGCCTCTTTCAGTTTCCCTTGCATCTGATCCTGGCCATGAGTTCTGGCTAATGATAAGTGTGACATTTTCAGAACAGCCCTTTAGTGAAAGGGGAGGGTTTTCTTCTGCTTTCTAGTGTATCTGTGAAACTGCAGTACTGTAGTGATACCTGCAGATCGCAGAGTAACTTCATCCATGGATAGTGCTGAGGATGAAAGCTACTAATTGAAGAAAAAAAAAAAACAGAACAATGGAAGGACTTGGCCTGATGACTGTAGATTTGCCCCACCAGCCCTAGAACTATCTTAGTGTAATGGAGAATAAACCATGTTTTTCACAGTACTGCTATTTGGATTTTTACTTTGCACATAGCTGATATTAATTCTAATTGAAATAAATAATTGGTCAGTTTGGCCGTTTAGTATGATTAAAATTGGTTGTGTTCTACTCATGTTCATATTCTGGATCATTTTTATTCTTCCTTTAAATGTAATACTCATAGTGTTCCTGTTGCTATGAAGAGATACCATGACCATGACCAATCTTATAAAGTAAAATATTTAATTTTGGAGGCTTGCTTACAGTTTCAGAGTTTCAGTTCATTTTCATCATTGTGGGCATGGTGTATGCAGGCAGATGTGGGCATGGTGGATGCAGGCAGATGTGGGCATGGTGGATGCAGGCAGATGTGGTGCTGGTGTAGTAGCTGAGAGTCCTACATCTTGTAGACAACAGGAAGTCGACTGACACTGAACAACGCTCAGTAAGAGGGACCTCAAAGCCTGCCCCACAGTCACACACTTCCTCCAACAAGACCATACCTACCTCAACAGTGCTACACCTCTTAATACTGCCAGGCTCTTTGGAATTCTGGTGGGCAATTACATTCAAATTCCACTCCATGGCTCCCATAACAATAACATAGTGCAAAATACATTAGTCCAAATTCAAAAGACACCATAGTTTTTGAAAAAAGTACAGTCTCAACAATGTTTTAAAGTCCAATATTCAAAACATTTTTGAGGTTCATGCAATATTTTAACTGTATTCATCTGTAAAAATAAAAATTAAAAAGAAGATCACATACTTCCAATGTATAATGGCACATTATAGGAGATAAACATTACTCTTCCAAAACATAGGGAAGGGAGCATAGCAAGGAAATACTGTACCAGAGCAAACTGGAAATCAGCAAAAAATCAAACTCTGCATCTCCATGTCTGATGTCACAATCTTCAGATCTCCAAGTCTGTTCAGCTTTGTTGACAGACACACACTTCTTTCTCTTGGGCTGGTTCCACTCTCTGTTAGCAGCTTTCCTTGACAGGCATCCCATGACTCTGGCATCTTTGACTTCTTGAGATCTCCAAGGCAACCTAGGCTTCAACTTCACAGTTTCACACAATGGCTTTTCTACTAGGCTGCCCCTCAGTTATACCCCTGACACATTCTAGGCCTCAGTGGCGTTCTTTAGGCTTTCCAGTTGTATCCCACCACACCCAACTGTAAGCTTTTCTTTAGTTCCTTTTCACAAGGTGAAAACTTAGGTGGGTGGGATGCTGTCCTGAAATCATCACACCCTTTATTCCATTTCTTAATCTGTTTATCTCTTTGAATGCAGAATTTAGCTCCCTTCTGTTAGGAATTTTTTCAATGTTAGGATTTTTTTCCTAAAGCGAGCTCTCTGTCGACACAAAAATCCTAATCAAGCCAAATCACAAAAGCCAAATTAAAAGAGGTCCAGGTTTAATAGAATTCCCGTGCTCTCAGGTGGCCCTGAAGGAAACTGGGAAGGTGCAAACACAATCACAGGGGGGAAGAGAAAAGACTACAAGGGGACTTTCTAGGGGAGCAGTTTGAATAGACTGGGGGAGTTGTCAAGGTTTTGGTGGGCCACCTTGACACGACACTCCTCCTGGGAGGGGCCAAGGCTTGGCAGGCAGACTTGACACTCCTCCGGGGAGGGGTCAAGGTTTAGCAAGCACAAGGGAAGGACCTCCAAATATGGAATCCCAAGACTGGGACTTACATTCCAGACTGTCCATATAAGGGGTGAGAGGAAGCTGAGGTGATACCTTGACTAACATTTAGGCTTTCTTTGGAAAAGGGGGCATTGACTCAATTTTGGCTACTTCCTGCGGGCATGGGGCAAGGTGGGGAAAAGGAGAGCTGGGTGTTGGTGGGTCCATGCTCAGCAAGAGGTGTAGCTGGAAAGGCATCCTGTGTACTGTCATCCTGGAGATGCCAGGCCAGGGAAGGTGAGAAAGCAGGTGTTGTGTTAGGTCCTGTCCATTGAAGTTTGAGAGACCTCAGAGTTATCTAAGAATATCTTGACCCAGTAAAGGTGCTGGAAAAGCAGGTATCACTGAGAAAGAATAAGAGAAAAACTGTCTTGCAAGAATGTAGGGCAGTGGAAAGTTTTAAGTGGGGAAGAACGGGTCCCGTCTACCCTAATAACTGAAAATGGCGAGGAAAAGATAAGGCCCGAGTGAAATATTAGAACAGAAAACCTATCTCCCATGTCCAAAAGAAAAGCAATGGACTTACCTGCTACCTGCAGCTTTACCTTAGGCTTGGACAGGGTTACGGGATATACCAAGTCTGGGCAGCATCAACACTCTGCAAGGATGAGAAGTTTGAAGGCTGGCACAGTTTCACTTATCAATGTTAGTGAGGCCAGACTTTCATGGCATGGCATAGAAAACAAGCCCATACTGGGGCATTGTGATTTCCAGTGTCCAGGTTGCTGGCAGATAGGGCATAGGAGGCTTAGTGCAATATTGTGCCACAAGGCCATTTAGCTTGAAATAGCTTGCCTGTGAAGCTGACTTAGGTTGGGCTCCACCAGGGTAGAGCCTATGGTTGGCTTCCCTTGTCCCCCTTCCTGTGGCCTTAGGGCAGCTGCTAAGGTCTGAGCTTGCAGATTAACTGCTTGTTGTAGCCTTGTCTCTTGGGAAGACTCAGCTGTTTTTTCTTGGGCATTAAAAACTTTAAAGGCCATTTTCACCAATTCCCGTTTAGGGATATGGGGACCCTCCTCAGCCTTTTAAAACTTTTTCTAATGTCTGGTGCTGACTGAGAAATAAAATGGGTAACCAAGACTGTGGCTCCTGCTGGGGAGGCTGGATCTAGACTGGTGTACTGGACCATGGTCTCTTGTAAGCAATTAAAAAAAAATGGCTGGATTTTTAAAATTAACTACTTTTTTTCCAAGACCATTTCCATACCCTGAAGGAGGCAACAAACCATAATGCCTCTCCTCTGTAATGAAACTCTTTATTAGATGCAGAAGGATTAGTAGAAAAGGAACCTAGCCGCATTTCAATCTGAGTGAGATCTGGAAGAGAAAAGGGAACATGAACTTTCATAATGCCATCGACTCCCTCCACTTCCCAGAGAGGGCAGAGAAGGGTGGAGCTATGGTGGGATCTGGTATGGGAGGAGATTGGGGAGGATTGAAGGGGCTAGCCAAGTGTACACAGGGGGTCCAAGGGTGGGAAGGTGAGACCGAGGCAGGAGGGGAAGGAGGGAGGAATGTGGGTAAGAGGGAAGTTGACCTTGAACTTCTGGACTGGTGAGAGAGGAGGTAAACAGGGAAGGAGAGGAACGTGGAGAACGTTGCTCCACAGAAGGGGGTTGGGTAGTGTGGGTTTGAGGGAGTAGTGGAGGGGCAGTGCCTCTGATTGCATGGTCCAACTGGAATTGTCAGGGTCCCAATTTCCAGATGATTGGGAATTTGGAGGTGTTGTGGCCCTAGTGTCGAAGACCGGTGCTGTGAGAAACTGGCTACTGAGGGAAGGGTGAGAGCACAGAGCCCAAAAATCATGGACATATGTAAGCTCTGCTCATTTGCCCCTACGGCAATAAAAATTTTCTAGGTCCCAGAGGACGGAAAGTTCAAGGCTTCCTTCTG
This sequence comes from Microtus ochrogaster, assembly GCF_000317375.1. Classification (NCBI taxonomy): domain Eukaryota; kingdom Metazoa; phylum Chordata; class Mammalia; order Rodentia; family Cricetidae; genus Microtus; species Microtus ochrogaster. The sequence continues at coordinate 55,581,754 of NC_022010.1, forward strand.
ATGGCCAATGTGCCCCATTGTCAAGATAGTATTGAGGCCAAATCTTAGCACTTAGGGAAATTAACTATTTAGGTCATACCATATCAAACAGCCCCAATTTATAAATATTTTGTAAGAGACATCCCTAGGCCACAGTGGATCTAGCTTTAAACAGCAAGTGCCCATTTTAAAGTCTATGTCTGACTGTGTGGCCCAAGTCTATTACAGTGCATCTGCCAAAATAGCTCTAAGGGCTAAACAGGGTCATGGAAATTGAATGATAGATGTCCCTAGAGCAAAGAATATCCACCTCAGCTAGGCCCAGCCTAGCTGCTGAGATCAGACTCTTGGCCTGGGCCTGCAGCTTCCACAGAGTCTGATAACTGATAAAAGCAAATACAAATGGGTCCCCCCAAACCCTATAGCATAGACAAGAAAAAGGACTCACCAAGACACAGCCACTGTAGTCACGGAGCCAGTTTTAGTGTGGCATGGAAAGATCAGATTGTGAACTAGTGTGCTTTTGACACGTGGCCATAGGCCATGCAGAAAGACTTCCCTATCTTGGTGGGACCTCCAGATGTTAGGAATTTATTCCTAACGTGAGCTCTCTGCCAATGCAAAATCTCAATCAAGACAAATCACAACAAGACAAATTAAAGGAGGTCCAGATTTAATGGGATTCCTGTGCTCTCTGGTGTTCCCAAGGTAAACCAGGAAAGCCACGAACATGACCACCAGGAGGGGAGAGAATAGAAATCATGAGGGACTTTCTGGGGGAGCAGTTTAAATGGGTGAGTGGTCAAGATTTTGGCAGGCTGCCTTGACACTCCTCCAGGGAGGGGTGAAGGTTTGGCGGGTACAGGGGTGGGGCCTCCAAATATGAAGGCCTGAGACCGGGAGTTACACCTTCCACTTTCTGGTTTGCTTTCTCTCCTCAAAACAAGTTGTGATAATCATTTTAATCTCTAACACTATAAACTTCAAACCAAAACTAATCCAAAGGGATGGGGAAGGACACTATATACACATCAAAGGCAATATCAAGTTAAAACACATTTCAGTTCTTAACATCTATGCCCCAAACATAAGGGCACCAAATTTGAAAAGAAATATTATTATGACATAAGTCACATAGTGAACCTCATATATTTATAGTGGGAGACTTTAGTACCCCTCTCTGACCAATTGACAGATCATCAGACAAAAACTAAAAAGAAATACTGGATCTAACAGATATTATAAACTAAATGGGTCTAATAGATATTTATAGAACATTTCACCAAAATACAAAGAATATATCTTCTTCTCAGCACTTCGTGGAACTTTGTCCAAAACTGACCACAGAGAAAATCTCAATGGATACAGAAAAACGGAAATAAATCCCTGCATCCTGCTGGATCACTACAGATTAAAGATGGATACCAACAATAACAGAAGCTACAGACAGCTTACTAACTCATGGAAACTGATCAACTCTCTACTGAATGAAAAATGGATAAAGACAAAAATATAGAAAGAAATTTAAGACTTTTAAAAAATTGAATGAAAATGAATACACAACATAACCAAACACGTTTCACAATGAGTGTGGTCCTAAAAGGAAAGTTCATAGCACTAAGTACTGACCTAAACAATCTAGGAGATCTCACACTAGCAACCTGACAGCACAACTGAAAGCTCTAGAACAAAAGGAAGCAAGTTAAGTAGAGTGGAGTAGATGGTAGGAAACAATCCAACTGAAAGTCAAAGTCAATAAAATAGAACCAAGAAAACAATGCAATGAATGAATGAAAGAAATGTTGGTTCTTTAAGAAAAAAAAATCACTAAGACTGATAAACCTTTATTCAAATTAACTAAAAAGCATAAAAATGTTAAAATAAAAAAATCAGAAATAAAAAGGAGTGTATAACAACAGACACCAAGAAAATCTGAGAATCATAAGGACATACTTTACAAAACCTTTACTCTGTCAAATAGGAAACCTAAAAGAAATAATTTTGTTAATAAGTACCACTTACCAAAGCTAAATTAAGATCAGATAAACAATTTAAACAGACCTTTATCATTAATTAAATGGATGTAATCATTAAAAGTCTCCCAAACAAAAAGGAAACAACAAATAAAAACCACCCTGGATCAGATGGTTTTAGTGCAGAATTCTACCAGACTTTCAAACAAACATTAAATCCAATATTCATCTAATTATTCCACAAAATAGAAAAAGGAGAAACCTTGCCCAATCATTTTATGAGGTCACAGTTTCCAATGAGCCTACGCCACGTAAAAACCCAATGAAGAAAGAGAATTACAGACGGATTTATCTTATGATCATAGGTGCAAAGGGGCTCAAATAAATACTGACAAACCAAGTCCAAGAACACATCAAAAAGATCATCCAACAAGATCAAGTAGACTTCATCCCAGGGATGGGTCAATATATGAAAATCAGTAAATGTAATCCACCATATAAACAAACTTAAAATATAAAAACTACATCTCATTAGATGCAGTTAAGGCCTTTGACAAAATCCATCACACTTTAATTATAAAAGTGCTGAAAAGTCTGGTGGTGGTGTTACATACCTTTAATCCTAGCAATTGTGAGGCAGATCTTTTGACTTCAGGTCAGCCTGGTCTTCAATGTGAGTTCCAGGACAGTCAGAGTTGTTACACAGAGAAACAATGTCTTTAAAAGCTAAAAACAAAAAAGACCACATGGTCGTTTAATCTCCTAAACAATGTGACTAGGATTACACTTTTGACTTCGGTGGTTGGCTCCGCCCGATTCCTTAGCTCTTTGAGAATCTAGCTTCATGTCAGAAGTACCGATGAGAGCCATGTTTATTGGCACAACTCTGTGGAGTTTCAAGGTCCATGCTACCACCAAGAAGCCTGCTGCCAGATGCACAGAAACACTATCTGTTTGGTGGCAGAGCTCTCAAAAGAGCTGCAAGGTTTTGCCAATAAGGCTGAGTCTTCAGTTAGTGGAACCATGCTTCTTCTTGCCTCTAGCAAACAGAGTCCACCAGAGACAATGTTTACAACAAGAAGCTGTGCTTGACTCTGGCCTCTTCAATCTAGAATCCTTTATTTTTTCTTTAAAGTTTTCTCAGGCTTTATGTGGAAATTCTTGCTAAAAGTTTGGGTGCCATTTGTAGACAGAAGTGTCTGTCCCATTCCCCACCCCAGTTCCTCAGCTGTTCAGTCCCAAAGAAACACATAGAGGCTTCTATTAATTATAAACTATTTGGCCTGCCAACTATTATTATTATTATTATTATTATTATTATTATTATTATTATTATTATTATTATTATTATTAAC
>NC_022010.1:55586500-55587024 GCF_000317375.1 Microtus ochrogaster
TAGGATATTTGTACTTATTGTATGTAATTTCGTAGTAGGTTTAGAACTCTCTTACTTAAACAAAAGGGGGAGGTGTTGCAGGAGGTCCTTCCACTCCTCCAGCAAATAGCCTCTGAGATACCAGCCCATTGGGGCATGGTCTCTCTCTTTAAAAAAGCAGCCACTTCCCTCCTCACTCTCTCTTACTTCCTGCTCCATTTCCGGCCACTAGACTTCCTTCCTGATTGCGCAGAGGACTGTTGTCTGGGACGGTGATCTGTAAGTTTTTCCCCTTTAAATAAATAACCATGCTATTAATCATAATTCCAAACTGTTGTGGGATTGTTTATGACTTCCGCCTTCGCCTTCATCGACTGATTGTTAGTGGTTAACAGTTACAGTCATTCTCTTTCTCAAAAAGGGAGGGTATGATATAGAAATGAATACATTGGTATGGACTTTGCTTTATTGATACAAATTTAATGAAAATTTTCCTGTATGTATATTTTATTCTTGTCTAAGGTATTATGTTTATACAGCTCATT
>NC_022010.1:55587464-55596402 GCF_000317375.1 Microtus ochrogaster
AAAAACCAAAAAAAAAAAAAAATCATGGATTAACTATTATTGTAATAGTCAAACTTGTAGTCATATTATTTAGGTTTTCTAGATATACAGAGATATATTTCAGTTAGATTGATAATCTTCAACACTTAAAAGACAAACAGAATATGACATTTAAAATGTATTAAAAACGGACTTTTCTTGACAGTGAGGCATGTCTGCTTCTGGCAGCACCAGTTACTTAAGAGAGGTTGATGGGCATTGAAGAAACTTGTTATGGAATTTGCCTTCAATATGACAAGGCTAACCATTTGGTCAAGAAATGGCTCTTGCTTGGACTGCTAGACAGTATGCTGTATAAACCGAAGATGCAGGACTCAGGGAAAAATGACTGCTAAACTCGCCAAATGAAAGAGAGACACTCCTTCAGAGTTCCTACTTCATGAGAGAGTCTGCCAGAAATTCTGTAGGACAAAGAAGAAAGAGACTGAGCAACTGCAAATATAGGCAAAACGGTCTTTCAAATTTCCTGCTTCAAGGAAAAAACTGCCAGATACTATGGGCCTATAGGCTGAAGATGGAAGACCCAACTTTACAGAAGAACTTTGGGTGATTGTACAGGCAGCAAGATGTTTCTGTCAATCTAGAGTTTTAGAAATTGCTTATAACACACTTCTTCTTAACTTAGCTAATAGTATTTCTTTCTGGGGTCTTTGATAAAGTTGAAGATAGATCACTATAGTTTTTCATAGTTATGATAAAATATAAATTATATATGAAACTCTAGACTCACAAAGATAAAGTAGATGATAGACACTTTCTTTAATTTTGCCAAATATACCTGTTTTCTTATATGTAATTTTACTATGTTGAAGTTGAAACCTTCCTTTTTATTTAGACAGGAAAGGAGAGATGTTTTGGATTCCCCTCTGTGTGTTACATGTTTTATTACCAATGGTTAATTGTTACGAGGAGTGAGCCCCTGGTTTGTCCTGGCAGCCCAGCTAGCTCACACCTGAAATAAAGACACAGAAACTGTATTCATTAAAACACTGCTTGGCCCATTATCTCTAGTTTCTTATTGGCTAATTCTTATATCTTAATTTAACACATTTCTATTAATCAGCAAGATTCTAACCGGCGTCCTTCTCTGGTAGAAGACCCATAGTGTGTCTCTCTCTGCTCTTCTTCCCAGCATTCAGTTCTGTCTCCTCTGCCTACCTAAGTTCTGCCCTATCAGGTCCAAAGCAGTTTCTTTATTCATTAACCAATAAAAGCAACAAACGAATAGGAGAACCTCCTACACCAGTTAATAGAGAATCTGCCTTGGCCTATGCTCAGGCAGAATATAGCTAGGTGAGAAAACTAAACTGAATGAAGGCAGAGCCAGGTAGAGGCCATGTAGCAGCTCAAGAAGCAAGAGGCAATAAACCTTGAGCCTCATGGTAAAATATAAAATAATAGAAATGGATTAATTTAGGATATAAGTGTTAGTTAATAGGAATCCTGAACTAATAGGCCAAACAGTGTTGTAATTAGTATAGTTTTTGTGTGAATATTCAGGTCTGGGGTGCTGGGAAATGAAACACAATCTCCACTCATATTGAAGGTATGCTGGGACATAGGTAGAGCAGAAGTTATGGGTGTGGCCAACCATTGATTGGTCCATCTTGAGACTCATATTATATATGAGAGGGAGCCAACCCCTGACACAGAGGGCCAGAACACAGAGGCTGGGGATCCACAATCTAGAATAGTACCAAACATGACTGGCAAAACAGAAAAAAGTTAGTGAAATGATAGCTAATGATATTCTGCTATCCCTATAGATGATTCCCTATTCAAACTGTCATCAGAAAGGTATCACCAGCAACTGATAGAAACAGATGCAGACCCATAGCCAAACATTAGGCAGACCTGGGGGAATCCTGTGGAAGATGGGTGTCAAGAGGGGCCAAGGACAATCCAAGAAACCCCCCAGAATCAACTAACTTGGGCCCATAAGGGCTCACAGAGACTGAACCTCCAACAAGAGAACTTGCATGGGACTGACTGACCTAGGTTCTTACACGTATGGTATAGTTGTGCAGCTTGGTCTTCTTGTGAGACTCCCAACAGAGGGAGAAGGAGTTGACTTTGACTCTGTTACCTACTTTAGGACACTTTCTCTTACTGGGTCACCTAATTCAGCCTTAATAGGAGAGGAGGTGCCTAGTCTCACTGCTTCTTGATATGCCATGGCTGGATGATATACATGGGAGGCCTGCACTTTTCTGAAGAGAATGGAAAAGTAGAAGTAAGGGGAAGAAGGGAAGTTCGGGGGGGGGGGCAGGAAGGAAACTTGAGTAGGCTGGGAAAATAAATGAATATAAAAACAAAGTCATGGAAAGATTAGAAATACCAATGACATACCGTAACACAGTAAATGCAGTTTACAGCAATCCCATACCCAACATCAACTTAAACAGAGAAAAACTCAAAGCAATTCCACTAAAATTAATAATAAATCATGGTTCTCTACTCTTTCTATATCTATTCAATATAGCACTTGACTTCCTAGCTAGAGCACTAGGACACCAAAAGGAGAACAAGGGGATACAGATTAAAAAGGAAAAAGTAAGACCTGTTTTTTGCAGATGATATGATAGTATACATAAGTGACTCCAAAAATTCTAACAGGGAGCTCTTACAGCTGATAAGCACCTTCAGTAATGTGGCTGGATACAAGATTAACTAAAAAAAGAAAATGAATAGCACTCCTATGCAAAAATTAAAAAGAAATTATTCATAGTAACCTACAATACAAAATATTTGGCGTTAACTAACCAAGCCTTGCATGACACAAATTCAATTTTTTGAAAACAAATAGGAGAAGATATCAGAAGAGGGACATTTATTCTATGCCCATGGATCAGTAGTAACAAAGTAAAAAACAAAGAAGGGAACCCTACTAAAATAAATCTACAGATTTAATGAAATCCCCATCAAAAATCTAACACAATTCTTGACAGATCTTGAAAGGTCAATTCTCAGTCTCATAAAGAAAAACAAAAGCCCAGAAGAGTCAAAACAATCCTGAACAAGATAAGAACTGCAGGAGCTATCACCATTCCTGATTTCACAGTGTTTTACAAAGCTATAGTAATGAAAATAACATGGCATTAGCATAAAATGGAATTGAATTGAAAATCCAGACACAATGCACATACCTATGGACACCTGAGTTTTGATAAGGAAGCCAGAAATACACACTGAAAAGAAGATAGCATTTGTAAACAATCTTTGTCAAACTAGATCTTTGCATGCAGAATTCTAACAGATTTATATCTATCACCCTGCACAAAAACTCAACTCCAAATGAATCAAAATCTTAACATAAAACCAGATACATTGAACCTGATAGACGTGAAAGGGGGGAAACAGCCTTGAACGCATTGGCACAGGAGAACAGAACACCAGTAGCAAAGACACTAAAATCAACAATTATTAAATGGGACCTCATGAAACTGAAAAGTTGCTGTAATGCAAAGGACACCATCCTTTGGACAAATCGGCTGCCCACAGAATGAGAAAGTTCTGCCAACTCCTTATCTTATAGAGGACTAATGTACAGATCTACACAAAGAATTCTCAATAGAGACTACTCAAGTGGACCAGAGACACTTAAAAAAAATGTTGAACATCCTTAGCATCAGCAAAATGCAAATCAAAACTACTCTGAGATTCCATCTTACACCTGGCAGAATGGCGAATATCAATAATACATGATAAGATCAAAGCTCATGCTGGTCAGGATATGGAAAGATGGCAACATTTTCCATTACAGGTGGGAGTGCAAACTTGTACAACCATTGTAGAAATCAAAATGCTGGTTCCTGAAAAAGATGGGAATCATTCTTCCTCAATATCCCACTATACTACTCTTGGGCTTACTTATACTCAAAGGACTTTTCATACTATCACAAGGACATTTGCTCTACAATGTTAATGCTACTGTGTTTATAATAGCCAGAAATTGGAAACAACCCAGGTGGTTCTTCCACTGAAAAATGAAGAAAGTGTGATGCATTTACACAATGTAATATTACTCAGCTGTTTTAAAAAATAGACATGAATTTGTGGGCATGTGGGTGGTACTAGAAAAATAGCATAGTGAGATAACCCATACCCAAAAAGACATACATGGTATATGTTCTATTCACACATATGTGGACATTGGAAGTTAAATAAATGGGCTATAATCAATAGATCTAGGGAGATTAGGTATAGAGGAAAGGACTTGGGGGAGGGACATGAATCTCCCTTGGAGGGGAAAATAGAATAGATTTTATGGGTGTGCTGGGTGTAAGGGAATGGGAAGAGGAGAAGCAGGTGGAGAGGAGGAGGGGACATGGAATTCAGGGAGTGATGGCTAGAATTGAGGGGCATTTGAAGGGTGGTATAGAAACCTAGAACACTGGAAACTCCCAAAATATATGAAGGTGATCCTAATGAAGTCTGCAAATCATGAGGGAGACGGAGTCCCAACTGGCCATCTCTTGTCACCAAACGAAGATCCCATACTGGAATCAGATTACATCCAATTGAATTGTTGGCCAAAGGAGCCCCATGGGAAAAAAAAATCTCCAAACAACTTGGTTTGTTGCTAAGAAAATAAGCTACACAAATTGACAACAAGGCCTTATTACTGAAGACAACATCCACACAACTCATTGAACATGGAGAGGTTGACCTAGTGCCTACATAGAACTTTCAGCCCTACATTCTAGTGTCTGGTATAGACAGGTACTTTGCAGGCTACCAAAAAAGAAACTTAAGCTCAATTCAGTCACCACAAAACTTTTGATCTGTCCTGCCTGCAAAATAGGCTAGGCCAATGATGGCACAGAGCTTCTGGGAGTACCCAACCAATGTCAGAATCAACATAAGTCCCACTCCATGAGGTAGAACTAATACCTAACAGTGCTTGTGACCAAGAACCAGAAACTAGCTTGCCCAGATACCGAGGATAAAACCAAATAGTAGTGGTCTAAGAAAACAAAGTAGCAATAAAATGGCTCCTTATTATATTTTGCTATAGTCCTAGATCAGAGCTTTATTAAGCCATCATCAGAGAAGCTTCCTCTTGTATCAGATGGGAAAAATACAGAAAACCAGCACACACACACACACACTCAGAGGGAGAGGGGGGAGGAGACAGAAACAGAGATAAATAGAGAGAGACAGATACAGAGAGACAGATATATACATACATACAGACAGACAGAGAAAGACAGAGATATACTTTAGAACACACAGCTCTAAGTGGGATGCCTCTAACAAATCCCTCCCCTCAGTGCTCTAGGAACCCTGCAGCAGAGAAGACAGAAAGAATGGAAGAGCCAGAGGGATGGAGGACACCAGGAGAACAAAGCTCTCTAAATCAACTATGCAAAGTTCACATGACGTTACAGAATCTGAAGCAGCAAGCACAAGGCCACAGGGGTCTGCCCAGGTCTTCTGTGTTTATATTATAATTTCAGTTTACTGTATTTATGGGACTCCTGAGCACGTGAGCAAGTAGGTCTCTGACTCTTCTGACTTCCCTTGGGGTTCTTTTCCTTCTGTTTATTTTCTTGTTCAGCCTCAGTGTGGTGAATTTTGTTTTATCTTATTATATTTTATTTTGTTGTTTTGTGATGATATCTTAGAAGTCTGTTCTTTTCTAATGAGAGACACAAAGGGTCTGGTTGGGGGCAGAGGTGGGGAGGAACTGAGGGCATTAGTCGGAAGAGGAACTGAAATCAGGATATACTGTATGAGAAAAGAATCTATTTTTCATAAAAGTGGGAAATACTATCCTAAAGCCAACCATGCCCAGGTCTTGTGAGGTTATTCAAGCTAACCAACCCAGGAGGCCTCCCCCTACCCCTACTTCTTGATTTTCACACATGAGCCGTTTCCTACAGATCCAGTTTGCTGTTCCCCTGGTGCTGGGCCTATACCTTGTGTCTCTGCACAGCGGTTATTTTCTTTTTGGAACTGTAAGGAAGGAAGAACATTTCTACTCTCCAAGTGGCTTTGTGCTCTGGTTTGTCATCACGGGAGTCGAAACTTTCTAATCCAGGAAGGAAGAATCTGGTCTTTCCCTGTTTCTAGCTTTTGGGGGTTGCTGCCATCTTTGTTGGTTCTTGACTTGCAGAAGAAACACACCTCTGTCTTTGCCTTTGTCTTCACAGGTATGTATCTCATATACCTGGATATGCTAGTTCATTTTTCATATGGATGCCAGTTACACTGGACTGGGGCCCAATCTATCCCAACCCTATATAGTTTCATTATTACTAATTATAGATGAAAAGACTTTATTTTAAAATAAGGCTACAATTTCAGGCATTGAGACACAATTTTAAGATAAAAAGGAGGCATAGACAGGCACGTTAACCAATGACAGCAAGTAATGGCTTAAAGTCCCACTATCTCATGATTCATCACTTTATTTGTAGGTTTATATCAAAGAAAATGGGTGCCAGAGAAACCAAAAAAGTATATACAAATCAAGAATTCTCATTTATATACGTTAGTCATGTAATTTAAGTAATTCAAATTCACAGAGAAACTTATGAATATATGATGATAAATTCTTTGGTAAGTCCAAACCAGCATGCAGGGATGAACTCTTCAAAGCACTGCATTCATGTGGACCTCAGTAACTGACTGACTACACGGGCCAGTGGTGAGAGATGTCAGAGCTGTGTTGTTTGCTTCTTGGGAAGGAAAACCATGGAAGAGCATGTCAGGAACTTTGAATTAGCAAAATGTCAGCGCCTCGGTTTTGAAATTTTGCAAATGCTTGTTCAAATTCATGTCTATATGGAGAATCATAAGCTGCACATACAATATTTGCTTATATTCTAGTATGTAATGCATCCTTTTAAAATATGCTTTAAAAGGGGAATTGCCATAAAATCTATCTTAATGTTTAATATTATGAGAGAATGAATGAGTTAAGCTTTTCTTTCTTTTCTTATCACTCAGGAGTCATCACTGATGTTTTTCCTGTGCAGGCTTAATCATCCAATAGCACACAGAATGGAGATGACGATAAAGATAAGCAAAATGAGGAAGAAAAGTCACCCTTCAATGCGTTGAACTGTGCACAAACATTTACCTCGAGAAACAGATTCACTGAGTCCATCCAGAGCTCACGGTGATTTGTGTTTAACTAGAAACCACTCCAGATGAATGCTGTGAGGAGGACTTCGGTCTTGGGGTTACTCATCTCCATCACTATTTTGGTGTCTGGTCAGTGTGACATTCTGAGGATTATAGGAAATGAAACCATTCTTTAGGCTAACTTTTGACTATGATAATCCTCCCGCCTCAACCTTCTGACTCGTGGGGTTACAGGCATGTACCTTTGTCGCAGGCTAACAGAACAACTTTAACACTCTATGGGTTACTTTTAAGCTCATTATTTTTAATAAACAGGTTTTCTACAAATATTTTGCCAAAGAGATTATTCTGTTAGTTGTTATCATGTCTTTAAAGATGCGTGACTGCCTGAAAAGAAAAGTTTTAGTAAATTTCTTGCTTCTCCCATATTTAAGGTTGAGAGAGAGAGAGAGAGAGAGAGAGAGAGAGAGAGAGAGAGAGAGAGAGAGAGGAAGGGGGAATCTCTGAGGGGAGAATCAGTGGGATCCAGAGTAAAGCAGGGGCACTGAACTCAGATAGGAAGAGATTGTCCTTTATTATAAGTGAAAAAGGAACAGGGTGGCCTGGAAACAGGTCAGTTTATAGACTGATGTCATAGATAACTGAGTCTTAAGCATTTGAAGTAAAGCTATTGGAAGTTGTTAATGAAAAGAGTGGGCAAGATAAGAACCAGAGTCTGGAATAACTATTACATAGATGGGACAGACCAGCCTGCTAGCTAAGGTGATAGAACACTAGTCCTAGGTCTGTTTCACCAGGACCCCAGTTCCTATGCAAGCTGATCAATGTGAAATCAAATGGACTTCTTTTCCAGGATAAAAATATCAGTACACTTCCTTCTACTTCAAAATGTATAAAATATAAGTCTGACATAAAATACAAAATTAATAATCCATTTTAAACCATTAAGAAAACATGACATACCTTTACATGAAGTGAATATAACCACCTCCGAATTTTTAAAAACTGTTTATATATGTATTTAACGTGTGTGTGTGTGTGTGTGTGTGTGTGTGTGTGTGTGTGTGTGCACGTGCACTCAGAACACAGCATTTGTGTGGAGGTCATAGGACAATTATAGGAGTTATTCTTTTTTTCTATGTGGGTTCCAGGCTTCAAATTCAGGTCTGCAGCTGTGACTGCATATGCCTTCACCTGCTGAGCCATCTTGCTGGCCCCTAATCTTAAAAGTAGAGATTTGTTACCTGGGTCCTGTAATACAGAAAGCTGGGGTGCCTCTGTTGGGGTGTACCCTCTCCAAGTAATGCAGTACATTCTAGGGACTTGGCTCCGTGTCTGGGCGACAGGGGACAGCCTCCAGCTTATGTCCTACCTTCCCCAGTCCCTGGCAGGGAGGGATCAGAGGGATCCCAATGGCCAGTGGGTTGTCTGAGAAGATCAGAGCAGGGGTGGGCAGACACGGGAGATGGAGGACAGGTTTGGTATACCTACCCAGTCAGCAGGGGTGGCCAGGAGTTATTTTTGTATGAGGTGTGTTTACGTTTTATTTCTCTTTTCTGTTGTGTCGTTCTTTGAACTACTTAAGTTAAAAAAAAAGAAGAAAGAAATACCTATTTTTGGTTACACTCTGAAACCTTTTTTTAAATAGCAGAAGGAAAACTTTTTTAAAGAAAAAAAAGGGGGGGGGGATAAATGTATTCCTTAAAAATGAGGTTAGAACATAAAGTCCCTGACCCCAAATCCTCTAGGGACTGCCCACCCTGAACTTTAGATATTAGCTGATAAAGGTAGAATTCGTGGCGTTTTA
>NC_022010.1:55597250-55604024 GCF_000317375.1 Microtus ochrogaster
AGAGGAAAGGCAGGGGGCCTTTTACTTTAAGTGTATTTTCTTCTTGGATTGTTCTTGGATGTGATTTCGTGACTCCTGTGTTAAATATTTACATTTAATTTATTAGACATGTTTATTCTTGTTGCATGTCAGATCGTAACTATAGAAGTCAATTTGGTGAAAGGATTGCTGAGTGCTGTCCTCAGTGGCCCCCGAATCTGGATATGGCCTTCTGCCTTGCTTTCATGCTTTCCCAGATACAATCTTAGTATGTGCCAGGCAAATTTTATTTAAATTTGTCTGTTCTGAGAAAATTCAGAAGAGCTGCTTTATTAATATTTATTATGTGCTTACTGGCAATTATTTGCATTTTTTGAATGCAAGCAGTCTTCCTAGGATCACTGTTTCTTTGTTACATTAGTGTATGAAAGTTCATTCATTCATTCATTCATTCATTCATTCATTCATTCATTCTCTTATGCCCTGACAATGCTTAAGAGTGCATGGGCAGCCTGTTTATGGCAGTTCTCCAGCTGTTCCTATCCTGGACAGTCCTTATGCTATTGTGATACCCAAGATTCCACAGTCTTCCTTTATGCTGTCTATCCATTTTTGGGGGGCTTTTCTCTTAGCCTTATCCACTACACTCCTCCAAGCAGTAGTGTCTTCGGTTATCTGCTGTCATTCATTCTCATAACAGTGAGAATGTATGAAAGCACACTGAAACTGAAGTAAGGTTTTCTACAGCATTAGTCTGCTCCATTCCCTAAGGTCTTCTTACCCAGGTCCTACAGACACCAATCTGCATAGGTCAGTGAAAATCAACATTACTAACCCTCCACATGTCATTTTCATTTTGTTCATGCTTCTAGGTAGGTAGTGATTATTTTGCTGGGTTTTTGATTGACATTCCTTTATAGTTACTAATCTTTTCCATGTGTCAACTGACCATTTGACTATCATTAGCTACTCTGAAATTCATGGTTCTCTTGCCTCTCCCTCTGTCTAACCATGCCTGGCTTAGGGCTATTTTATTGTGAGAAATTCTGCAGAACACAACGAAAGGAAGAATATAGGTTTTAGGAACCAGATAACTGGAAAGTGAACAGAGGAAAGGACACCTATCCTGTTCCTACATCTGTTTTGCATCATTTCTGCTGCTCAGTCACAAGGTTGAAAGCAGGAAGAGAGAGGATGAACTCTTTGTGGTTCTGTTCCTACTGTTTCTTTATCTGTATGGTGTTCATTATTAGGCCAAATTGCTGTTTTAAATTCAGCACAACGGCTGTGCTTTAATCTACTGGCATTCAGCCAGCAATTGCAGCTCCGTGGTTACTAACCTGCTTCTCTAGCAGCAGCTTGGCAGCTCATGGCAGGGCCTGGCAGGAATTCTGTTCCCGGAGGCACTGGTTCTGTTGCTCCTACTAAAGGTAGCTTTAGCTAAATCTCTATCGTTCTATTTATAAACAAGAATGAAGATTCAAAGGCCAGATTGAAAAACTGCTAGCTCAGAGAGGCTGGGTTGCAACTATCTAACCTTTTTTCCTTGCTAGCATTTCCAAAAAGCATGAGTCTCTTGCCACTAAAACATAAAAGAGCTGTGCCACTCCAAATCCCTCCCTACTACTTCCTGTGTCTCTCTATCTCTCCTGGGTGCCCTCTGATGCTCTATGATTACTTTCTGTCCACTGGTTGCTAATTCAGTCTCCTGACCGATGGTTCATTTTATTTAATCAATGCAAATGCAAACTTGGGGTTCACAGTGTAATTGAATATTCTCCTTCACTCTCTCCTTTTTGTCTAAATAAAAACAAATGTGTTTAACTCTAATACACTAAGACCATAAATAATAGGAGCGATTATGAAATGAGGATTATGTTAAAAATTCTCAGTCCACTGTATTGGCAAATTCAGAAAAGCTACTCTGTTATCTATCCTATTGTGGGGAGTTAAAAGTTTTTTTCCTAATTCATTTTCTATCCTAACTTGCATTACCAACTCAAAACTATCTTCTTAGACCTCAAAACATTTTCTTAGATAAACTTAAGATGTTATGTCTCTCAACCTTATATAACTTATACCTCTTTTGTGAGTTTCTTTTCTAAATTTGGCAACAAGGAAAACAGTAACTCTATCTTGTCTTCTATTTCTTCAGAGACCTGAGAAGTATTTAAAATTACCTGAGTATATAGGAAGTGCAGTGCAAATAACTTCCAAAGCTATAAAAATAACAGATGTAGTTGCCTGCCTATATAGTCACCCAAGGTTTCTCTGCAGCTTTGGAGCATCCATCTTTGGAGTACAGGTCTAGAATATCTGACAGACTTTTCTGTGAAGCAGGAATTTTGAAGGACTGTGTTACCTTTATTGGCAAAGTTCAGAAGTCACCTTTTATGTCCTGCTTATCCGATTTAGACAGCATACTCTCAGCAGTCGAGCCAAGGGCAGTCTCAATTTAAATATTTAAAACTCTTATTTAAACACTTTTCGAGTAAAAATATTCAGGTATGAATTGAAATAAAATGACACAGAGTATTTTATTATCCATGACAGAAGGTACTATTCTTCTTTATCTTGTGGCCAGCACTGTGGCTTTAATTACGGGATGAAATCTGGAGAAAGGAATTTAACTAATTAATCTTTTATGGTATGCCTGCACTGGACCTGGCAAGGAACTGAAAGAAAAAAAACAGGGTTACTATACAAACTATTTGACAAAATAAGATCATCCATAAATGGGAAATAATAAATATATTAAAATGTAATTTCCAAGGTGTTGAATATTAGTGAAGATTAAGCTTCTAATTATTGCTTACAGTGATATAAATATTTAAACATTCTTATTTAAATATTTTCTAGAGTCAAGTTGTATGAATGGGAGTCGAACATTACAGAATGGCTTATTACCTGAGTTCGAAGGTACTGTTTTATCCTGTGGCCAGCACTGGGGGAGTGGAGAGTTCACCTTGCTGAGAAACAGTGACTAATGCTTTGGCTTCTGGAGAGACTTAGGATGAGTGGAAGAATCTGGTGATGTGAGAGTTATGGCAGGAGGGACCTGATCGATTGATTGCATCTATACCTTTGCTGTCTTAGAGTAAGAAGGGCTAGGGGATGAGCACCCTCCCAAGTCTGTGCTAAAGAACCCTTCATTATCTAATTAGATGACCTTTATTTGATGTGACTTGTCAGGACCTGAGGACCCCAAAGAGGCAAGTGACATTGAAGTGGTATAGTTGAGATGGTTAATGCAATGCCTATCAGAGTCAAGGCTCATTCACAGTGACTTCTATTCCTGTTAAAGTGGTGACATCACTGACTCTTTTGTCACAGGTGACTATAACAGATAATTTTGCTGAGTAATCACCTCTCAGCAAACTTGTATCCATCACAGACTCTAAATCAGTATAAGTTAGTGGGAGGTTTTATGGTGAGAGATGCATGTAGCCCACAGGCCTTGAATTTTTAGTTTAGAAAGTAGATAATATATTTAATTTTAATAGATTAAACATACAAAAACAAGAAGTTTGAGAAAAATCAAATATTTCTACAATACATTTATAAGTCAAGCAAAGCTCTTCTGTAACTTCATGTACACTGCTGTGGACAGACTTAACAAAGGTTTCCTTTTCCTGTTCTTTGTGTGTGTGTCCAGTTAACACTACACTGTTTGTACAGATGGGTGCAAAGGCTCTGCTGGACTGCCCTGCTCTTCCAATGACAAAAACAATATTAATAATGTGGGTCATAGCCCCCAGAGGGCAGTTTCCCTGCAGAATAATCTACAGAGCAGAAACAACGGAGACCAATGAAACCAACTGTACAGACAAGAGAATCACCTGGGAATCCACACGTGACCAGAGTCCTGACCTTCTGATCAATGCAGTGGCCCTCGATCATGACGGGCTTTATTCATGTGAAATAGTAACAGCTAAGGGGAATTTCCTAAGGAGACAAGACCTCCAAGTGCTAGGTAAGTGACATGGTCACATATCGTGCTATTTCAGGTCACCAGACTTTAGACAGAAACAGACGCCTTTATAATTTGTGACAAGACTGAATCATTTTTCCCTTCCATCTCCACAGTGCCTCCAGCAATAACCCTGCTTCCAGGGAAGAATAGAACAATAGTTTGTGAGGCAATTGCAGGCAAGCCAGCTGCGCAGATCTTTTGGATTCCAGATGGGAATCACGTTACTAAGCAGGAATCACACAGCAATGACACTGTGACTGTTAGAAGCACATACCTCTGGGAGCAGAACAATGTGTCTGTGGTGTTCTGCTTTGTCTCCCATCCTACTGGCAACCAGACTCTGTCCATAGAACTGAATCAAGGTAAGTGTCACCCCTTTTTAAAGAATAAATACTTGAAATTTAACTTATTCTTTCATGAAAGAGAAGTGTTCTAATTTCATTTTGTTTATGACAAATTCTGTGGCCAAAGCCACAAAGGGGGTGGGAAAAAAGTCAAGACAACTCAAGCAGGAACCATGGAGCTGCTTACCAGCTATCTCACCTGCCCACGGAGTGTCCTGGCCTCGTGGGTAGAACTAGGCTGTGTCAAGTAGATAGTTAATGCTAACTAGGACAACAGGTCCACTTCAGACAGTAGTCACAATTTTCAGTTTTCACCTGCAGTTCTTATCAACTAGCTATAAAGTCAGGATGTTTTCATAAAATGTGTATCAGGATCGGTGATTTGGTAGAATGAATAGTTCACAGACTTTAGAGAATGCACAGTGCTTCATCTATCTCCCCTCTCTGTCCATCTATTCTTCTCTCTCTCTCTCTCTCTCTCTCTCTCTCTCTCCCTCTGTTCCCCTCACTGTCTCTTTGTTTCTCCCCCCATCCTCTCACTTCTCTTCTGCTGCTCCTGTCCCTGAGCCTGTCCCTCCTCCCCTTCCCCTTTTTATGTTTCCTTAATAAAATTCCCTCCCCCCGAGTTCTGTGTTATGGTGTCTTTTTCATGCCACTATTTAAATTATAACAATAGCATCTTTAATAAATGGTGTTGGGATAAAGCAGAAACTCTTCACTGGCCAAGAAAAACAACCCAGAATTTAAAGCTACAGAGAAACCCATTTTGTAAATTCAGAGGTCAGAGGTCAGAGGTCAGAGGAAGTGACTTCTGGGCACGACAGGCAAGGTATCTAAACTCACAAGCTTCCAGGAATGCAGTTTCCTGCACAAGATGAAACCCATCAAAATTTATCATTGCTTGGAAAGGGGCTCCCGAGTCCCTGCACTGACAATTGAGGAACCAGGGACAGTTAACAGTTTCTTGAGGAGAGAGAGTCAGTTATCTTTAAGGCTGTTGTTCTTCACAGGCTCTTACCCAGGAGGATATGGGCAACATAAACTGAAGCCAATGTGTTATAAAAACAAAGACGAAAAGTTGGTGGGGTAACAAAGCAGAGTGTGGATCTGGTAGGAGGAAGGAGGAGGAGTTGTAGGTGAATATGATCAAGATACATTGTATGAAATTCTCAAGACTTTTTTTTGAAATAAAAAACATACCATTCAAAAGTCTAAAATTTGCATGGGATGCCCTTCAGCCAGAGGACTCAGAGGATCTAAGCTGGATTTGACCCCAAAACCTCCTCCCTGAAGACTAACTTTCAAAGTCACCAAAGTGCTGTGCAAGGTGCCCTCAAAGGGAAGCACTTGGCAGTTTCACCTGGCTATGAAGCTTATGAACCACAACAATGACCAGCATGGCTGGTCCCTAAGGTTCAGTAGTGGTAACCCCATCTTGGAAGCAAACCAAAGCTATCCATTTATATTCAAGGCTGATTGAATAGGAGGAATCATCCTGGGATACTGGAAACCTTGCCAACTAAATTCAAGGTAAGTGAGGTCATTGATCTTGGAGGCAAATGTACTACAGCCCTTCATTAAACCAGAGTAATGTTTATTGAATTCAAAATACCCTTATGCCCCCCACCAACAAGTGTGGCTCTTAACCCTTACCAAAGAAGCTTTTCTTTGTGATAGACAGAAACCATTATAGAATATCACAAATGGTCAAAATGCACAGAACATTGATCATAGGATGTTCAGTCCCCATGAATACATATACAACACAATTCCTATACCAAATGCTCGAGGAATATTATAGGAGAGGGGAGGAAACATTAAAAGAGCCATAGGACCAGGAAATCTACTACATGATTGTGTCTCCCAAATTTCTGAATAGAACACCAGTAGCACAGATGCTAAGGTTGACAATTAATAAATGGGACCTCCTGAAACTGAAAAGCTTTGTAAGGCAAAAGACACGGTAAATAGTACAAAACAGCAGCCTATAAAATGGGAAAAGATATTCAACAACCCCACATGTTACAGAGACCTTATCTCCAAAATATATAGAGAACTCAAGTAACTAGACATAAACAACCCAAATAATTGATTTTTTTAAAAATGAGGTACAGACCTAAACGGAAAATTCTCAGCAGAAGAATCTCAAATGACCGAGAAACATCTAAGGATCTGATCAATATCCTTAGTCATAGAGAAATGCAAGTCAAACTGACACTGAAATTCCATTTTACACCTGTCAGAATAGCTAAGATAAAAAACAGAAAGTACTTCTTATGCTGGAGAGGATGTGGAGTAAGGGGGATACATCATTATTGCTGGTGGGAGTACGAACTTATACAGCTACTTCGACAGTCCCTCAAAAAACTGGGAGTTAATCTACCTCAAGACCCAGCTATATCAATCCTGGGCATATGTCCAAAGGATGTTTCCCTCCTGCCACAAAATCACTTGCTCAACTATGTTTATAGCAGAATT
>NC_022010.1:55632741-55633937 GCF_000317375.1 Microtus ochrogaster
GAGGTTTTATGGTGCAAGATGCATGTAGCCCACAGGCCTTGACTTTTCACTTTAGAAAATGAATAATGTATTTAATTTTAATAGATTGAACATACAAAAACAAAAATGTGAGAAAAACTGAATATTTCTGGAAATCATTTATAGGCCAAGCAATGCTCTTGTGTAACTTCATGTATGATGCTGTGGACAGACTTAACACAGGTTTCCTTTTCCTGTTCTTTTTCTGTGTGTCCAGTTAACACTACACTGTTGGTACAGATGAGTTCAAAGGCTCTGCTCAGCTGCCCTGCTCTTCCAAAGACAAATGTAATATTAATAATATGGGTAATAGCCCCCAGAAGGAAGCCTCCCTACAGAATATTTTCCAAAGTAGAAACAAAGGAGACCAATGAAACCAACTGTACAGACAGAAAAATCACCTGGGCCTTCAAACTTGACCAGTATCCTGACCTTCTGATTGATGCAGTGGCCCTTGATCATGTTGGGCTTTCTTCATTTAATATAGCAACACTTAAGGGTAATTTCCAAGAGAAACATGACCTCCAAGTGCTAGGTAAGTGACATGGTCACATATTGTGCTATTATAGGTCACTAGATTTTTAGATAGAAATAGATATCTTTTTAATTTGTGACAAGACTAAACCTTTTTTTCCCTTCCATCTCTATAGAGACACCAGAAGTTACCCTGCTTCCAGGGAAGAATAGATCAACAGTTTGTAAGGCAATTGCAGGCAAGTCAGCTGCACCGATTTTTTGGACTCCAGATGGGAATCATGGCACTAAGAAGGAATCACAAAGTAAGTCACCTTTACTGTCAGGAGCACATGCCACTGGGAATAGAACAATGTTTCTGTTGTGTTCTACTTTGTCTCCCATTCCACTGGGAAGCAGACACTGTCCATAGAACTGAACAGAAGTGGAGAGTTTTTTTAAAATTTTTATGCCTTTCTTTCCTCGTTTGTTTCCATTTATTTATTTTGTGCATGTGCCATATAAGAATGTAGAGGCCAGAGGACAATTTGTTCTTCTAACATATGGAATAGAACTCTGGTCCTCAGACTTGAAAGCAAATGTTTTTATCAGCTAAACTATCCACAAGCCCTTCTTCTTCTTCTTCTTCTTCTTCTTCTTCTTCTTCTTCTTCTTCTTCTTCTTCTTCTTCTTCTTCTTCTTCTTCTTCTTCTTCTTCTTCTCCT
>NC_022010.1:55634227-55642020 GCF_000317375.1 Microtus ochrogaster
GTTACTCACTATTACATGTGTATTCTTGTAATGCTTGCTGGAACTTTCCAGTGTGGTACTCACCTTCTTGTATTAGTGAAGTACTTCTCTGGAAGAGTGATACTCTAACTCAGGTTCAGGATGGAAGGGCAGATTTCCTCCCCACAAGATTCTTGGAAGAATCCTTTGTTTTTTCCCCAACTTTCTATATTCCATACCATCCATTACAACACTTTGAAAATACTGATATTAATATTTACAGACGACTTACTACATGCTAGAATCTTGTGTGTTGTACATACATTAATTCACTTAGCTATCATATTTCAAGAAGACAATTAGTTTCAGTTTACAGAAAGAAAACTAAGGCATACAGGGTGGTGGTAAGTGTCATTTCTTATTGCTCCTAAGATGCATGTGTTTCCTGCTTTTTAGTATCTTCAGTGTAGAATGAGTATCAGTTATCTCATATCTCAGTGAAAATATGCACTAAAAACATATAGTCAGATGCAGAATATGAGACAAAAAGAAATTAAGCACCAGGGAATGGTGTGATGTGCTATCAATGCTATATTCCAGGCACCATATTGCCATTGAACTCTCAAACTCACAGCAACCATGATTACATGGATGAGATCTACACAAGAACGGGAATATCAACAGACTGTAATGGAAGGGTTAGGGCATCATAAGATCCCACTTCTCTGTAAGGATGGTTATGCAGCTAATGTCTACTAAGGGAAAGAGCAATACTTTCCTTTTCAAAAGTTTATTTTTGGAAAACACACATATGGTGTGTTAGTACGTGTATATGTATGTGGTATATATATATATGCAGATATGCTTCTCCATGTGTACACATGTATAGGCTACAGGTTGTCTACAGATATCTTTCAATTGCTCTTCACCCCTTTTATTTGAGGTAGGGTCTTTCAGTGAAAGAAGAGTTTAATGTTTCAACTAGATTGGCTGATTAGCAACCCTGGGGATTTGCCTGTCTCTGCCCTCCCCACCCCTGATCCAGTGCCCATCAGAGTTGGTCACAGCAATGACATACAATGTGACATCTCAACAGGAATAATATTGTGACCTCACTTTCTTCCTATCTGCTGGTCTATATTTACTGTCAGTTGTCTGATAGTGCTGCTAATGGGTCCCCTTCTGGGTCACAGAGAAGGACAGAAAATGCTGAGGAATACATGTAGATAGAGAAACAAGGTATTCCAGAAGAGGATATACCTTAAGAAAAATATCATGCTATGCATAATTGGCAAGGCTTTACAATTACTTCTTTATATAGTTAACATATTAAAAATCAATGATATCACTCAAGTCACAGGAAGTAGTTGTGGCAGAGATTGAAGTGGTATGTCTTACTCTATACTCCGAACCCCTCAACTCAGGCTTTAATAGTCCTCTGTCACTATTCATAAGCTCCACACTTTGTAAAACCCTAAGCTAGAAGTATTTTTTGTTCTTGTGCCTGTCATC
This sequence comes from Microtus ochrogaster, assembly GCF_000317375.1. Taxonomy (NCBI): domain Eukaryota; kingdom Metazoa; phylum Chordata; class Mammalia; order Rodentia; family Cricetidae; genus Microtus; species Microtus ochrogaster. The sequence continues at coordinate 55,635,698 of NC_022010.1, forward strand.
CCTGGAGGTCTCACCTATCTCAGAAAAGGAGAGCCGTGCAAGTATATGTGAACAGTGTGAAGTGTATGGCAAGCCAACCATGTAGCTCTAGCCCACAGGAGGAAATTGCATCACTGAGCAGAGTCGCAAAATGTGACTTACAAAGAAAGGTAAACGGCGGACCTGCTCTCTTGGTCATTTGTTTGGAGCAAGAGTCTGATCACTGGTAAGTAGGCTGGTATTTATGGTTCCAGTTATTGACCTTTTTCACTCACTGAATTATCTCTTCCAGAATCCAAATCGACTTAGATTGGATTTTCTCATTCTTCTCTCCATCTACTTCACTCCCTCTTTCATGCTTCTCTTCTCCAGATGTTGCAATGAGGTTGGTCTCAGGTCAGTCCTCTTCTGCCTTATTAGTTAAAATGGATTCACTGAAGAACTGGACTGCAATGTATAATGCAGTGAATGCCTTTGGTTGACTGATGCCTTTTGATAGGAATTAAATTTACTCCTTTAAAGAATGGCAACCCCATCTTTTTTTGATTTTGCATTTATTTTTAAATACTCGTAGGCGCACACATTTATTCCCATTTAATGCTAAACTCATGGATTTCTTCTCAGTTGTCTCCGGTCTGTTGTTAATTTATCATTGAGATTTAGCTTAAATGATTACATTTCTAAAAAGTCAGTTCTTTTATTTTGTTTCTTCTTTTCCTCTTAAATCATAATAACCATGATTTGGGGACAGCCTTTCCCCTCCTCTGTTATTTTTGATGACTGTTTTGACATTTCTCCTGTGGACTGCTGTAGTATAACTGTAGACTTGTAGACACAATGACAGATATAGGGTGAATGGGAGTTCATGTGAGTGCAGGATCCAGAGAGAACTTCAGGATGTCTGTCAGGTATTCAAAGATTTGATTCTGATTATAGTAAGAGGAGGACATTTTAAATGAAGGTGTCTATATATGAAAGGATGTAGAATTATGAGATTTCTTGTGGGCTGCAGAAGAAGTACAGTGGAGGTTGACTTGAGTAGAGCAGACTGACTGAGGAGTGTTAGGAATGGGTGCTCCCTCAGATGATTTCATGGAGGCATTGTTTTTGATATAAATACATTGCTACTTTTAGCCTTAACTAAATTTTCTACCTATTGTACTTTAGCTTACGAAGCTGAAATATTTACTGGGTTCTTCTTTGGGGATTTGAAACTTTCTCGTTGATTTTCTTTCTTGTTTCTTATTGATTTTTCAAAATACTTTCATTTTCATTTTGACTGGATTTAGCATCACCCAGGAGACTAAGGTATCTCTGAGAGGGTTTCCAGAAGATTAACTGGTAATAAAGCCCCATCCTGACTAATTACAGGTGGCACCAGAACATTGACTGAATGAGAGAGTCAGAAAAAAGCAAGTAGTGTGCTGACATTTCCCCTTCCTCCAATGTCTGACTTGCTGTGGCCTGAATTGCTCTACTCGGCCACTCCCTTTCTGCCCTGTTGTGTTTGATCCTCTGAAATAACAAGGCATAAATAAATCTTCCCCATAACGGTTACTTTGTGTCGCTGTGACAGAATATGGACAGAACAATTGAAGAGAAGAAAGGTCCATTTTGCTTCATTGTTTCAGAGAATTTTAGTCTGTCTTTTATGCGCAAATCAATCCCACAACAGTTATGATTTAAAGGGATATTTATTTAGGGGGGTAAAACTCACGAAACACCTACCGTCAGGAAAGGAGCCTAGTCGCAAGAGCAGGAATCAAGAGCCAGAACCAAGAGAGAGGGTTGAGGCTTACCGCTCTTTTTTAAAAGATAAATAGACCACGCCCCAGTGGGCTGGTATTTCAACAGCTATTGCCTGAAGAAGCGGAAGGCGCTCCTTCAGATTAATGGGCTCGTACTTCAGCGAATATTGGCTGAAGGAGCAGAAGGTCCTCCCTCAGCACATCTTGGCAGAGAAAGCATGCTGTCCTTCGCAGTAGTGGGACTATGTTGTGGAGAGTCTTCATGTCATGGCAGAGTGGAGGAGAGAAGGGATCAGAACATGGGTCATTTTACACCCTTCAAAGCACTACCCCTACTGAAATGATTCTACCAAGTAGGCTTTTCCTCCTGAAAGCCATTAGACCCCCAAATAGTACACCAGCTGGAGAATGAATCATAGAAAACCTCAGCTTGTTGAGAACATTTTAGATTTATGCCTTAGAACTCTCTTAAATTGTTATGTACTACCTTGTTACAACGAATACAAGACTCTGTTGTATAGTTATGATAATCACTCACATTTACTGTAGAGATGTTTACTAATGGTTCTTTAGGCATTTAGTTTTCTTATTTTTAAGTGACATTTTATTTTTGTGAAAATGAGGCATGCTTTTTATATGAACTGCAAGCAATACATAAAAACATAAGTGCTTCAATAGTTTTTGGTCACATAAACTGTTAGTATTAGATGAAGGATTTTCCATGAATATACATGTAGGTTTATATCTTACATGGAAGAAAAAATAACTTAAAAAATGCTTTCTCTCTGTATCCAGTAAAATATCTCAGTGATAAAGAGCACTATCTGCTTTTTCAGAGGACCTGAGTTCTATTTCCAGAACCCACATAACAGCTCACAACTGTCTGTAACTCCCATTCCAGGGGGATCCAACACCATCTTCTGCCCTGCATGGGCATTGCACATGAGTGTGGTGCAAAAACATGCATGCAGGCAAAACACCCACACAGATAAAATACAAAGTATTTTCATCTAAAAGCTTGTTTTTAAATAAAAATTATCACATTTATTGTTCCTCTGTTTTAAATGAGAGCAAGAAACTGAAGCCATTTCTGAATTTGAGACTAAAAACATCTTAAGCCCATGCAACCCTGAGTGAAGACCAGTCTGAGTTAGAGACTTTGAATGATAAAGCATCAGGGTAGGTCCATCAGCTACAACAAAATACCACACTAGTGGGGTTGTGGAGTCTCCCGGTTATTGCCTGTGTGAATTCAATGAAGAGACACAGATAGTTATGCAGAAGTTAATTTAGCAAACTCTATCAAGCACTCCAAAGAAAAAAGATAGGTGTAGAAGCACCCTAAGTCCCATATTTTGAGTGTAAAAGAAGTTATATGCATATTTATGAGGTGGGTGGCATATTGACTGGGCAAGATGACAGCTTTCTCTCCTGAATTTTGATGGAGCAGAGGGTTGGTACCTTTCAGATACCATGACCCTCGAGAAAAACCCACAGAGGGGGAAGTGTCAGAACTACAATATAAAAGACGTAAGAGTGAAGCAGAAGTCTTTTGAAGATTCAGAAGCTTTGCTTGCACACATGTGCAGGAAATGTTCAGAAGCCTTAGATATGAAACAATGGAAACAACCTACCTGTAGCCTCAGGGACCTTTACTCTGTCTGTAAAGAGATGTGGGTATCAAAATACAGGTGTAGTTTCATTATTATCTCCTGTGTAGCTGCTCAAGGATGCTCAAGGTCTCATGACCGCCCTTTGATTAAGACATTTGCTGCTCCTACTAAGAAATTCTGTCATTTTAAAAATTGTTGCTTCATCATTAAGGAGATGTGGAGGCCCAAAAAATGTGAGCCTGTTTCAAGCTTGTCTGATGGTCAGAGAGTTTGAGGTTACTCAAAATTGTTGACAACAACCAGGGCAACACATACTAACTCAGGATGTGGTTACTTGGTTCTTTTGACAGTAAGATAACCCATACAGGTTATAAGATAACCCATACTGTTACCCACTCCTTCCTGACAGATGGTCAGAATAGGCAAGATACTTCTGCTCCTTCATATATATATATATATATATATATTATTTATATATTATATATATATACATATATACATTTTTCCATTCAAAAATTTCCACTTCCTTCCCTCCTTCCATTCCCCCCCTCCCGCTCCCCTACTTACCCTCCAGTCTTAAGAGATGGTAGGGTACCTTTCCCTGTGGGAAGTCTAAGGCCCTTTCCCCCTACATCCAGGCCTAGGAAGGTGTGCATCCAGAAAGATTAGGGTCCCCAAAAGCCAGTACATGGAGTAGAAACAAGTCCCAGTGCCTTTATCAATGGGTTCTCAGCCCCCATTGTCAGCCACATGCAGAGAGTCCGGTTTGATCACATACTCGTTCAGTCCCAGTCCAGCTAGATTTGGTGAGCTCCCATTAGATCAGGCACACTGTCTCAGTGGGTAGACTAACCCGTCACAATCCTGACTTTTATGCTCATCTTCTCCCTCATTCTGCTCATCTGGACCTTGGGGGCTCAGTCCGTTGCTCTGATGAGGGTCTCTCTCTCCATCTCCATCCATCACTGGATGAAGGTTCTATGGTGATATTCGAGATATTCATCAGTGTGACTATGAAACAAGGCCAGTTCAGGCACCCTCTCCTCTGCTGTCCAAGGACCTAGCAGGGGACATCCCCGTGGACACCTGGGATCCCTTCTAGAGCCAAATCTTTTGCCAATCCTAAAATGGTTCCCTTAATGAAGATATCTTCTTCCCTGCTCCTATATCTGCCCTTCCTCCATCTCAACCCTCCCACTCCCCCAAGCTCTCTCTAATCCTTTATGCCTCCCTTCTCTCTCCCCCTCTCTCATTCTCCCACCCTACCCCCACCCCCATGCTCCCAACTTTTGACGAGCAATCTTGTCTGCTTCCAATTTCCAGGAAGATCTATATATGTTTTTCTTTGGGTTCACCTTATTATTTGGTTTCTCTAGGCTTGTGAACTATAGGCTCAATGTCCTTTGTTTATGGCTAGAGTCCACTAATGAGTGAGTACATACTACTCATTATCTCACTCAGGATAGTGTTTCCTATTTCTATTTTCTATTTCTGTCCATTTGCATGCAAAATTCAAGATGTCATTTTTTTTAACCGCCGAGTAGTACTCTAATGTGTATTTGCCATCTTACACCTGTCAGAAAGGCTAAAATCAAAACACCAATGATAGCCTATGCTGGAGAGGATGTGGAGTAAGGAGAACACTCATCCATTGCTGGTAGGAATGCAAACTTGTGCAACCACTTTGGAAATCAGTGTGACAGTTTCTCAGGAAACTGGGAGTCAACCTACCTCAGGATCCGGCAATACTACTCTTGGGAATATACCCAAGAGATGCCCAATCATATTACAAAAGCATTTGTTCAACTATGTTCATAGCAGCATCATTTGTAATAGTCAGAACCTGGAAACAACCTAGATGCCCCTCAATGGAAGAATGCATAAAGAAAGTGTGGAACATATACACATTAGAGTACTGCTCCTTCTTTTGTAACAGGAGGTTTGACACAGGGATACTTGGGGTTGCCTTTGGGGTACTTGAACTACGGTAGCTTCACCCCATTAACAACAGAATGCTAATGACTTGATGTCTGAAAGTGTTAAAGCAATTAACTCTTCGAGTTGTCCTTTGTATCATGTTAAAGAAGTCTTTTGTTGCTTTAATCCCCCTTTTATGGGGGTATAAATGTGTATAAAATATTAAACATGGGCGATTTCAGTATTCACTGAAACTCCCTCTCAAAACTATCTTATGTCTTCTGTTTTATTTTTGTTGATGTGTTTGTCCTCTTTATTATTTTTCTCAGTGCCTTTCCCCTACCCTGGCAAGAGGTATTTTTGTTGAGGCTGTACCCCAACAAGCAAAAGCTGTGGGGTTTTTTATTATAGGTTTTCTGTCTGTGCAGACAGAAATAAGGCTTGGCTGCCATATATGAGCTGATTCTCCTAGTTCTGCATCTCACAACTGTCTTCCTGTTAATAGTAAGGATGCTGATGGTGGGGGAGTCTATGCTTGTGAGGAAGACAGAGCATTAGAAATGCTTTGCACTTTTCACTTCATTTTACCATGAACTTAAAACTAAAATACAACTGCTCTCTTTCCCTCTGTGTTTCTAAAGAACTTCCTTTTAGCAGCAATTTTCTGGCCTATCAGAATATGTAAGATACTCAACAAATCAAAATGAACTGCATTAAATATAAAGAGACATCTACATAAAACACATATTTTAATGAGTCTGAAGTACTGTTCTCTAAGTTTTCTTAACATTTATTTTAAAAATATTTTAATTATGTATAGACATGCATGCAAGTGTGTGTGTGTGTATGTGTGTGTGTGTATGTGTGTGTGTGTGCGTGGCACACGCACATACGCACAAGAGTGCTATTTTCCATGGATACCAGAAGAGGGTTTTAGATCCTCTGGAGCTGGAGTTATGAGATGTTGTGAGCTGCCTGACATGGGTACTGGAACCTGAACTCATGTCTTCTGCAAGAGAAGTGTAATTTTCTGATTGCTGAACCATTTCTCCAGCATATATATATA
>NC_022010.1:55642120-55649447 GCF_000317375.1 Microtus ochrogaster
ATATATATATATATATATATATATATATATACACATATACATATATATACATGTATATATGTGTGTATGTATGTACGTATATGAAAAACATAACTTATCAGACTCAATGATACTAAAGGAATTCTTTAAAACACAAATAATAGTGAGCCATATTCATGAATTAATTCCATATACATTTGTTCGACTGTGTTTTCACCTTGATGTACTGTTATTGAGCTTGTATCACTAAAGATAAAACATTATTTTATTTTATATGTATGTGTATTTTGCCTGCATGTGTGCATGTGCACCATGTGTGTTCAGGTGGCAACAGAAGCCACAAGAGACTCTCAGATACCCTAGCACTGGAATTGCAGTGCAATCTGATGTGGTTGCGCGGAATCAAACTCAGATCTCTTTGTGAAAGCAGTATGTGCTCTTGAATGTTGAGCCATTGATTTTTATCTATCTGTCTATCTATATCTATCTATCTATCTATCTATCTATCTATCTATCTATCTATCTATCTATCTATCTATCATCTATCTAACTTAGTTTTGTTCTCTTTGTTACAGATCTTCAGGTAAGATACAGCAAATTCCTTCAGTGCTCACTTTGGTTCATTTCACAGTGTCTGTTTCTCTTTGTGATGCTATTTATTAAAACATTGTGAGATCAGACAATGGAGAGTCCCAGGGCTGTGCTCATTCTGAGTGAAACAAAATAGGCCAAACGCTCAGGAACAAACCAAATTCTAAGTTATCATCAAAATCATTTAGAGGTGTTAATAGGTTAAACATTTTTTTTTTTTTGGCAGAGGTTAGGAAGACATAGAACTTGCAGCATTTGAACAAATTTGCATGTGGCTCAGATGAGAGATGAACAAAGGGCAGTGTATTCTAAACTAAGCTGAGTCTAACAACCTCAAGCCATCACAAGGTGCTAACCAATATCTGCTTTATACATATCTATGTGGTATTTTTGCTCATGAAATTAATGCCATTACATGAAATGCTTGTATTTTGTGGTGGAAATATTTGTTATAACATCAGCCTGAACAGGAAATCAACGTGGGCAATCAAGTGTTGAATGTGCACTTTAGAGGAGCAGGTGAGGAAGGGTCAGAGGGCTGTCCAGAGCAGTGGGGGAAGGTGGTAAAGCTGGCTGTGAAGGAAGGCAGAGACCAGAGAACCTGACATGTTCTAAAAGAAGGCAAAGGCATATGTGGCAAAAGGTTGTCACCTTGAAAATGGATACATCTTTTATGTAGTAGGTGTTTTATGTAGCTTCCATATAAATAGCAGAGTTTAGCTTCTGAGGTCAGTGGGACTTTGGGGTCTGGAAAACGTAGATTTTTTTCAGGAACTGTGGTGTAGAAATGACTCTAAGTCATTTCAGAGCAAATCTGTTGGGTCACATCAGTAAAAATGGTAGAGTCAGAAGCCCAGAAGCTCTGTTCCTCCATCCAGGCAACAACTAAGCTGCCCTAGTGCACATTTTCAGAACTCTGAGACTCAGTATAAGCAATGAGAGGAGAGCTGCTGGAATTTGGGAAGGGAGGGGTTGGCATATTAACTCACTTACCTACCACTCCCCTCCTGACTGGCTAGTGACCACTGAACTGGAAGCAAGCTCAAGAGTCCTACTTTGCAGAATTGTCTTTCATTTTTATCTGTTAGAAATACAAATCCAAACCACCTTGAGGCTTCATTTCATCCATGCCAGAATGGCTGAGATCAAATAAACAAATTACAAATGCTGACGTGAATGTGGGAAAGAAGAACCTTTCTTCACTGCTGGTGAGAGCATAAACTGGTGTGCTTACTATGGAAGCAGAGCTACCACATGACCTAGCTATACCACTCCTGGGCGTATGTCCACAGGATACAATATCACAGCAAAAAGATACCTGTGCATTCAAGTCTGTTGCTACATTATTCATTATAGCAAAAATGGAATGTGTCTAGATGTGCACCAACAGATAAATTTAATAAAAGTGCTATATGTATACACAATGGAATTTTATTCAAGTACACAGAAATTTGTCTGAGTTTGGATCTGGAAAGCAGTAAAATAAATATCTAACTTAGACAAAATAAACTTTAAATTTTAATGCTTATATATATGTAAATAAAGGGGCATGGCTGTGTGGGTGTAGAGATACGCGATTATTAGAAGGGAACAGGAAGTGTTGAGAATGCGGAGGGGGTCACGTGTGACGTGAGAGAGGAAACGAGACTTCTGATGGTGGGAGGGCAGAAGGGAGGATGAGGAAGAGGGGTGCGGTGAGGGAACCAACAAAACGAATTTTGTCTGAAAACATCCACGAAACTAGGTTTCCATACCACCCCTCAAATGCCCCTCAGTTCTAGTTGTCTTTCCCGGAATTCCGTGTACCCTCCCCCTCCCCACCTGATCCTGCTGCTGCCATTAGCCCTGCTTCCAGTCCACCCTTAAAAATCTATTGTTAAAGGGAGGTCCATGCTTTCCCTCAGTCCTTTCCTCTATACCTAACCTCCCCAGATCTATGGATTATAGCTTGGCTCCTATTTATTTAACATCTAATACCCACATATAAGTGAATAGAATACATACCATGTATGTCTTCCTGGGTTACTTCACTCAGGATGATTCTTTTCTACTTCCACCCATTTGACTGCAAATCTCATGATGTCAGTTTTTAAAAGAGAGCTGAGTAATGCTCCATTGTGTCAATGTACCACATTATCTGTTCCTCAATGTAGGAACCACCTTGGACATATACCAAAAGGACTCTTCATCCTGTCACTAAGGCACTTTCTCAACCATGTTTATTGTTGCTATATTCATAATAGCCAGACACTGGAAACAACCAAACTATAATTCATAGTCCTAAGGGTGGTTTGGAAACCTAGTATTGTGGAAACTTCCTCTGTGCTATATAGTAGGCTTCATTACAGAGATTCGGTGATAGCTCAACATATAAAAAAAAATCTGTCAATGTAATCCACTATATAAACAATCTGAAAAAAACAACAACATGATCTTTTCATTAGATGCTGAAAAAAATCTTCTCATTAGATTTTGAAAAAGATTAGGAATACAAGGAATATGTATAAACATAACGAAGACAATGTACAGCAAAACAACAGACAACATTAAACTAAATGGAGAGAAACTCAAAATGATCCCACTGAAATCAGAAACAGGAAAAGGCTTTCCACTCTCTTCATATCTATCTCCATATCCATCCCTGACTTCAAACTTTACTATAGAGCTACAGTCATAAAAACAGATTGATATTTGGCATAAAAAAGGCAGGAGGACCAACCAATTCAAATCTAAGACCTGGACATCAACCAACACAATTAAGTACACCTGGTTTTTGATAAAGAAGCTAAAATTATAAAATGAAAACATCTTAAATGAATGGTGCTATCATAACTGAATATTGACATGTAGAAGAATGCAAATACATCCATATAATATCCCTATGCACTAAACTCAAGTCCAAATGGATCAAAGACCTCAACATAAAACCAACCACACTGAATCTCATAGAAGAAAAAGTGGGAAATAGCCTTGAACACACGGGTACAGGAGACCACTTCCTACATATAACTCCAGAAGCATAGACACTGAGAGCAATAATTAAGAAATGGAACTTCTCTAAACTGAGACGTTTCTCCAAAGTAAAGGACATGGTCACTAAGACAAAATGGCAGCCTACAGAATGGGAAAATATCTTCACCAATTCCACATCTGACATAGGGCTGATCTCCAAAATATACAAAGAACTAAAAAAAACTAGGCATCAAAAGAACAAATAATCCAATTAAAAAATGGATCATACACCTAAACAGAGAATTCACAATCTCAAATGGCCAAAAAACACTTAAGGAAATTCTCAACATCCTTAGCCACCAGAGCAATGCAAATCAAAACAAATCTGAGACTCCATTGTACAGCTGTCAAAATGGCCAAGATTGAAAACACTGATGACAATTTATGTTCAGAAAGTATATGGAGTAAGGGGAATACTTCCCCATTGCTTCTCGAAGTGCAAACTTGTACAGCTGCTTTTGGATCAGCATGGTGATTTCTCAGAAAATTTGGAACCAATCTACCTCAAGACTCAATAATACCACTTTTGGGCGTATACCCAAAGGGTGCTCAATCATAGCAAAGGACACTTGCTCAATTATGTTTATGTTCATGTCAGCATTATTCATAATAACCAGAACCTGGAAACAACCTAGATGTCCCTCAGTGAAAGAATGGATAAGGAAAGTAAGTTACATTTACACAGTGGAGTACTACTCAGTGGTAAAAAAAAAATAACATTTTAAAATTTGCATGCAAATGGAAGAATAAAAAAAAAAAACCACACTGAATGAGGTAACCCAGACCCAGAAAGAACATTGTAATATGTACTGACCCATAAATGGCTTTTAAACACAAAGCAAAGAATAACCAGCCTACAGTCCACAACCCCTGAGACCCTAGACAACAAAGAGAACCCTAAGAAAGACATAATATATGGGTCTGCCTAGAAAGGAGAAAAAAACAACATCTCTTGAGTAAGTTGGGAGTACTAGGGGCAAAAGGGAGGGTGGAAGGGGAGTGAGGAAAATGTTAGCGCAAACAGAAACAAAAAATAAAAGTAAATTAAAAATATTGCATTAAAAGAGGAACTGCCATAAAAATATATCTTAATGTTTTAATTTAAGCTTTCACTTCTTTCTTCATCATTCGGCAAACATCACTGCTATTTCTTCCTGGGCAGGCTTAATCATCCAAAAGCACAGAGAATGCGGATGAAGACAAAATAGGCAAAATGAGGAAGAAAAGTCAACTTTAAATCTGGTGAACTGAGCTCAACGTTTCAGTGAATCCCATCCAGAGCTCATGGTGATTTGTGTTTAACTGGAAACCACTCCAGATGAACTCTGTAGGGAGGACCTCGGCTTTGAGGTTACTGATCTTCTTCACTATTTTGGTACCTGATGGGAATGGTAAGTGTGACATTCTGAGATTTTTAAGAAATAAAATTATCTTTCAACCTAACCCTGGACTATGATCTTCCTCCTGCCTTCGTCTCCTGACTCTGGAATTACAGGTTTGTTGCAGGTAACATAGCCACTCTAATATTCATACTTTAAAACTTTTCTTATTTTCAATTTTTTATTTATTTTACATACCAACCACAATTTCCCCTCCTGCCTTTCCTTAGGCTTCCTCCTCCACCTCTTTTTTATCCCCTCCCCATCCACTCCTCAGAAAGGGCAGGCCTCCCTTGGGGAATCACAAAGCCTGGCATATCAAGTTGGGGTAGGACCTGCTTCTCCTCCCTGCACCAAGGCATCCCAGCATAGGGCGTGAGCCCTAAAAAACCATCAAGCTGATTATTTTCAATAAGCAGGTTTTCTACAAATATCCCATGGAATAGACTGTTCTGTTAGTCATTATCATGAATTTCAGGACATTAAACTCCTTACAATAAGCATTTTACTAAGATGTCTTCCTTGTGCCATCTGTAAGATTGATACATATCAAAAAACAAAAACAAACAAAAATCCAAGCAAGCAAGCAAACAAACAAAAAATGAGAAAAAATCTCTAAGAAGGGAAGCAGTGGGATCCAGAGTAAAGTGGAGGCACTGGACTCAGGTAGGAAGGGACAGTCCTCCGTTATAAGGGAATAAGGGATGAGTTGACCAAGAAGCACATCAATTTTTGGGTTGGTGTCATAGACTATGGAGTCTGTCTTAAAGCATATGAGGTAAAGCTGTTGGAAGTTACCAGTGGAGAGAGGGACAAGATAAGGAGCAGAGTCCATGAAATAACGATTTCAAAGATGGCACAGGCCGGGCTGCTAGCTAAAGAGGTGGAACTCTAGTCTGAGTTCTGCTTCACCAGAACCACAGATCCTAAGCAGACTGATCAGCATGAAAGCAAATCGACTTTTCTCCCAAGAGAAAAATACCAGTGTATTTCCTTCTATGTCAAAATGTATAAAATATAAGTATGACATAAAATACAGAAGTTAATAATCCATTTTCAACATTAAGAAAACATGAAAAGCATTTACATGAAGTAAATTTAACCATCTTCAAGTTTTTAAAAACTACTTATGTACATACACTACATATGTATTGTGTGTGTGTGTGTGTGTGTGTGTGCACCCAGGACGCAGCACTTATGTGAGGTTCATAGGACAACTGGAGGAGTTTGTTCTCTTTTTCTACTTGGGATCCAGGTTTCAAGTTCAGGTCTTCAGCTGAGGCTGCATATGCCTTACCTGCTGACTCATCTTGATGGCCCCTAACCTTCTTAAATGTAGAGATCTGTATTATGATCCAGCACAAAATCAACTTTGATAAATGTACCTAGGTCACTTGAAAAAATACACATTATGTACATTGAAATTGTTTTTACGAATGTCTCTTTGGTCACTATAATTGGTACTATTATTAATATGTTGTAGGTCTATACTACTTTTTAAAGTTCTGATTGCTCAATCCATTTCCAAAGAAGAGGTGTCAAAACCTCCACATGTGATTGTGAAACTGTCGCTTAGTTTAGTTAAATTTTGCCTTATGTGGTTTGAAGCTTCATTACTAGGTATGTACTTAATCACAACAGTTAACACTGTACAAATTTTAAAATGACTAGTATCCCTTTGTGCTTTTGAATAATTTTCCTTTTATTATTATAGACAGGTTTCTTTCCTTCCCTCTCCTTCCTTCCCCTCTCCCTCGTTTGTGCAGTTAACATTTTGCTGCCAGAAGTTTTTGGTGTAGTTCCATGGCATTTCACATTATCACCATCGATCCTGTAACTCCCTGTCAGACGTGGATAAAAGAATGACCCGTGGGGAAGAGTGAGAGACTCAAGGAGGAAAGGCAGGGGCCCTTTTACCTCAAGTGCATTTTGTTTCCTGGGTTGTTCTTGGATGTGATTTCATGACTCTAGTGTTAAACATTTATATTTAATTTATAAGATGTTTATTCTTGTTAGATGTCAGATCATAGCTACATGATTCACAAAACCAATTTGGTGAAAGGGTGGTGAGTGCTGTCCTCAGTGGTCCCCAAATCTGGATATGGCCTTCTGCCTTGCTTCCATGCTTTCCCAGATACAATCTAAAGTATGTGCCAGGCGTTTGTATTTAAATTGGTCTGTCCTGAGAAAATTCTGGAAAAGGTCTGCTTTGACAATATTTATTATGTGCTTACTGGCAATTATTTACATGTCTTTATGAACTCAAGCCGTCTTCCCAGGATCACTATTTCTTTGTTACATTAGTATATGAAAGTATATTCTTCTTTCTTTCTCTCTCTCTCTCTCTCTCTCTCTCTCTCTCTCTC
>NC_022010.1:55649547-55650768 GCF_000317375.1 Microtus ochrogaster
TCCTTTTTTGTTCTGGCAATGCTTAAGCATGCATGGGCAGCCTGTTTATGGCAGTTCTCCAGTTGTTCATATCCTGGACTCTTTTGATATAGGGATGACAGGAAGTCGAGGTGATAATTAGGACCAATATTTTAGGTTCTCTTTGGAAAAAGGGCATAGACTCAAGTCTGTAAGAGAACTGGAACAGATTTTATATCTTGTTGTCATAAGTTAGTAGACTATTAGAGGAAATTGGGAAACTCTGAACCTCTGAAGGTTGAAACCTGTTAATCATGGACTATGAAGCCTGTTAAAGAACAGTACCTTGAGTTGTCAAATGCCTTTAGACAGATCTGGGAGGAATAGATGAGCAAAGAAAGAGACGGCTTTTGGCTGGCAGGCAATCCCAAGTCCTCTCTTGTTCTTGGAGAACATCAGTCTTTGAAGCAATATTTGCCATTAGCTGTTGAGTGTGAGAGGCCCTAAGATTTTTCCTGGGAGGAAAAAGATTTACTTAACCTGTCTTGGCAAGATAAGTAGATAGATTCCCTGGGTAAAAGGTCTCGTTTTGCTTCTGTGTGGGTGACTTTGCAAACCCAGAGCAAGCCTGGGGATGGCAAATCTTCTGTCTTCTTGGAGAAACCATAGGGTGCTGCAGAAGCTGGCATGTGTCTGTGCTAGAAGCTCTTTTATTGTTAAAATGCCATGATCTCAGAGCTATAAAGGCACTTGAGAGCCAGGTACCATCACTGGGCATATAAACTAAATTTTTAGAGCTGTTTTATTCTGGAAGCACACATACACAAAACTTAAATTTACATCACAAAACCCACAGTTACACACTTTTAGAAACACACTGTGGCCACATTATTTTAACAGAGAAACAGATAGGAGAGCTATAGGCACCTGTGTCAACTAACTAGGCATTGCAAGAGAAAACAGAAACATAAGGAGGTAACATTTTTTGTAATGTTTTAGAGTGGAAGGACGGGGTGAGGGGCTGGGGGACGGGGGTGAGGGGACGGGACAAATTTGCTGTCAGCAGAGAAGGGCGGGGCAGCAGTGGAGATGCCAGAGTGGTCTGAGCATAGATGACAGAGACCAGGGAAATAGCTATGGAGGACATAAGGGAGAGCACTTGGCCTGTGTCGGGACCCATTAAAGCCTTGCCGTCTACCAAAGCCGACAGAAGTTGGGGTGGGACTAAAGAAGAGAGAGAGAGAGAGAGAGAGAGAGAGAGAG
>NC_022010.1:55650868-55654247 GCF_000317375.1 Microtus ochrogaster
GGAGGAGGAGGAGGAGGAAGCGGGGGTGGGACAAAGCTCATAGTCGTGAATGAAGAAAGGAAGAAAAGTGGAAGAGGAGGGAAAGAACGGGAGCACCATACTTGGAAAAAAAAATGCAGGCTTTAGAGCTTTATTTGCTTTACATTAGATTGTTGGAATTTAAAAAGGTTCTTAAGTGCCCACTTAAGAACATTTGAAATCTGCTAGGAATTGCAAGGAACCCACTTTAAATGCATGCCTGTGACATGAGCCCATTACAGTGCGTCCACTGGAACGGCACTGAGTCAGGAAACCAGGGTACACGAGAAATTGACTGGGAATGTCTTCCATCACCCCCCCCCCCCCAAAAAAAACCTCATCTCAGCAGGAGGCCCAGCCTCTGCCCTGTGTGTCAGGCTTTTGGCACAGGCCTTGACTTCAACAAAAGCTGGAAAAGCAAATGGGTCACCCCCAAACCCTACCTGCTTGCAGTTTAAAAGGGGAACTCACCAAGTAAAGCCGCACTTGCCTGGCGGAGCACGTGCTAAAGAATGCCCATTTTCCAGCATGGCCCTGGACTCCAGGCCCTGGGGCCTGGCCCGCAGGAAAAATTAAGGCCTCTCGCTGGACCTCCATCATGTTAGGAAAAAATCCCAAGATGGGCGGCTCCACTGGTGCAATGAAATCCAATTAGGTCAGATCAACCAAATTAAAATGCCCATCGTTTTATTAAATACGGTGCTCTCGGGTAGCTGAGCACACGGCCGGGAGACAGGAAAGCAGGAAGTACATGCAAACCCAGAACCAGGTGTTCCTCCCCTGGGAGCCCACTTAAATGCTCTGTGGGAGTGGTATGCTGGAATTTGGAGTCCAGACCAATGCAACTCACAGGCCAGGGGGCTGGGATAGATACCAGGGACTGGGGTTATGCTCCCAACTTAACAGTTACTAATCTTTCACAAATGGTCTACTGGCTATTTGACTATGATCATTTTTGTAAAGTGTTTTCTCAAATAATCTTTCTAGTTTTTAAAAATGGTTTTTAATGTGATCGAATAGTTTATTGAGAGTTCTTCATGAATGCATGTTATATTATATCAAACAATTCTTTGGCATCTACTAATAATGATTCTATGACTTTTCTCTTTAGCCTGTTGTTGCAATGAGTCTTTGAGTGTCCAGCCAGCCCTGTATCTCTGAGATAAATCCCACTAGTCATGGTTTATTAACCTTTTATAAGTTTGTGAATTTGATTGGCTAATAATTTGATGACTTCTAATTCTTGGCCTTCTAACTGGAATTTACACGCCAAATTACAATGTCCAGAACCATGCAGGACTAGGGAACTGAGTCCAAAACTTTGTGTCAGCTAAGCAAGGACTCTTCCTAAGTCCTCAGCTCTGGAAACTTCATGCACTGAGTGATAGTGCCATTTCCAAATGTGACATAATATATTTAATTTCTAAACAATATCTCGTTACTTTCCAAATTTTGTCACTTACTATGGAAGCTTATATACATTCTTCGCAGCAATGGGGAAGGGCTCTCTTTTCTCTGTGTCCTTATCTGCATGTGTATGGCTATTTCCCCTTTCTTTTGTCTAATTAAAATTTCAATGTTTTATTTAACTAAAATATTATTACAATATTTCCCACTCCTCCTCCTACCTTCAGTCTGTAATTGTTTTCTAACTGGAGTAATATTTAATCTCAATGTGTTTTTAATTTGCATTGCTATGGTGGGTAGTCATATTGAACATTCTTATATGTTTATTGTTCACTTACACTTCTTTTTTGAGAATTGCCTGCTTGTTTCATTGACTCATTTTTTTATTGGGTCATTCGATTTTTTTGTTACTTTTTTGAATTTTTAAGTGTTCTCTGAGTTAGTCCTCCATTAGGTATATAGTTAGCAAAGATGTCTCTTTCATCCTGTTTTTTCACTCAATTATTTCCTTTGCTGTACAGAAACTTTCTAATTTAATAAAACCTCTTTTGTCAGTTGCTGGTCTTATTTCCTGAGTGACTAATGTCTTTATCTATTACTTTATCTTGAATGTTTCTTCTACTTTTCCCTCTAAGGGTTCAGAGTTTCAGGGCTCCTATTAATGTTTTTAATTCATCTGTAGTTGACTCCTCTATGAGGTGAGAGAGGAGTCTGCTTTCATCCGTCTACATAAGGATATCTAGGTTTCACAGCACTATTTTAAACAAGCTTGTCTTCTTCCAATACACATTTTTGACATATTTGTTAGAAATCAGGTGGTTCCATTGCCAAGGCTATGGCTCATCTCCACAGCTTGGTAGTAAGGCTCTAATGCTGAAGATAACAATCATGTAACTCACTGAACATGGAGAAGTTGAGCTGGTGCTTACCTAGAACCGGCACCCTTATTGACTAGTGTTCATGGTACTAGAACGTACTCTGCATGCGATCACAGGAGAAATGTAATAGTCCTATATGGGATGTCTCCATCAAATCCCTCCTTCCAAGGCTCAGTGATCTCTGCTGAAGAGGAAGCGAAAAGATTGTAAGAGTTGAGGAGGGAAGACACCAAGGAAACAAGACCTTCTAGACACAATGGGACTGACACATGGGAACTCATAGAGACAGTGACAACATGCACACACATGCGCAGTTGTAACCCAGATGGGGTACTAATGTTGAGAGAAGAAGTGGACAGAGTCCCATTCCTAACCCAGAAGTTATCTCCAACTGAAAACTCCACATGAATGAAAAGTGTTTTACTCAAGAGAGTCTCATGAGGTACATAAACTGTACTTAAGGGCAGGTCCCAGACCCAGCAGTAGGTGACCAACACAAAATAAACTCCGTGTGTGTGTGTGTGTGTGTGTGTGTGTGTGTGTGTTTGGCATTTTCTTTTAACTTTAGAGGCTTTTGCTTATATATTATGGCATCATTTTTATGGGATTTCTTTGTGTGTGACACTATAACTACATGAATTTCTCGTGCTGTTTCTTTGGCATGCTCCCTCCCTTTTTTTCCCTGCTTATTTGCTTGTTTCCTTCAGTTCTGGTTTGTTTGTATTCTGCTGTTTTATTACTTTTAGAAGTCTGCTGTTTATTTTCTAATGAGAGAAAGCAGGAAAGGGTGTGCATTTGGGTAGGTGAGGGTGTGAAGGAGTTGGGGGATGGGAAATTTGTAGGAATAAGTCCCGCCCCTTAGGGGGCATGTTCGCCTCGGGCTAATGTTTGCTTATATATTTGGCGAGCGTGCTCCCTGCCGCTGCTTCTGCTTTCCTGGACGCCGGGAACGGTGGTTCTGTAAGTCTATTAAAGCTGTATATATATATTTTTACAATCTGTCTGCATTCGTTTACGCCGTTACATTTTGGCGTCTAACGTCGGGCTATTTTGCCCCCGACTCAAGCGGATAGCCC
>NC_022010.1:55654812-55658302 GCF_000317375.1 Microtus ochrogaster
ACTGTTCAAGAATTTAACAGTTTTTTTAATTGTACCATGTGGGAGATTTTACAAGAGGTGTCTATCACCCCACATCTATGGATCTTTCTGGGATTCGTAGTTTTTATTGGCACTAAATGGTTTGATAATAGAAATATGATAAAGTCTTTATGGGACGAATCCAGGATTCTTAAGGCAGAGATTGAACGCTTAAAAACAATTGAGAATGACAACAATCTTCTCAATAATCAGTATCCCTTCATTTAGAGTTTACATTTTCATACCATCCATGGTAATACTACACAGGGTCCTCATGCCCTGTATTGTGATAGTCCCCATTCTTAAAGTTGGAAATACTTTTCTTTTTAATATTATTTAAGTATTCTTAAAGGACTTCGCAGGTATCTCAGCAAATCTGCTGACTTCTCACTGTTTGTGATCGTTGTTGGCCAGCAAACTCAAGTCCTTCCCAAGCAGGAGCCTCCTTTCCCAGAGCCCTGTCAAATGGCAGCTGACTGTTGTCAGTGCTCATGCAGAGAAGCCCAGACAGCAACTGCAGCAGAATCAGGTGGCATGACTTCTCTGTCCGTGTGGTCATGCCACACATTGACGCATCAAATATTGGTTAAATTTCGACCCTGTGTCTGCACCTTAATCAACTGCTATTTCAGCCAACAATTATTAATACAGAAATACCAGCCTATTTTGTAGCAGCCCTTAGGGTGTCATCCTGGCAGAAATTCTGTTCCTGTGGGCACTGGCTCTCTCACTGCCACTAAAGGTAGCTTTAACTAAATATCTACATTCTGTTTATAAATCAGACTCAAGATTCAAAGGCTGGGTTGAAAACCTGATAGCTCAGAGAGTCTGGGTCACAAATGGATAACCTCTCCTTGCTGGTGTTTCCAAAAAGCCCAGTCCTTCTGCTCTTTCAAAACAAATAAACAAACAAACAAACAAACAAACAAACATAGCTGTGCTACTCCAAATACCTCCCCATCTCTATCCCTCCTGGATGTCTTCTAAGGCTCTATGATTACTTTTTGTCAACTTGTTGGTAACTCAGTCTCTTGAACTATGGTTAATTATATTGAATCAATGCAGATGCAAACTTCAGGTTCAAAGGGTGATTGAATATCCCCCAATTCTCCATCTGGAGAAAGGAGTTTAATCAAGTCAGCTCATGCATTATGCCTACTACTAGGCAAGGGGTTGGAAGAAGGCAAGCAGAGCTAGTCTACAAACTATTTGACAAAATAAGGTTGCTCATAAAAAGAAAATAATTGATTAGGATGTAATAAATCTATTTTTAAAAGATGTTGAGAAAGATGTTGACATATGATGATACAACTTTTAATTACTATTTTATAATCATTTAAATATTTAAAACTCTTATTTAAATATTTTCTAGAGTCAAGATGCTCATTTATGAATTGTGATCAAATGACACAGAGGGGTTCATTACCCATGACAGAAGGTACTATTCTTCTTTATCTTTGGCCAGCACTGAGGGAATGGAGAGTTCCCCTTGCTTAGAATCAGAACCTAATGCTTTGGCTTCTGGAGAGACTTAGGAGGAGGGGAAGAATCTGGTGATGTGAGAGTTATGGCAGGAGGGACCTGAACGATGGCCTCTGCACCTTTGCTGTCTCAGAGTAAGAAAGGCTATGGGATTAGCACCCTCCCAAGTCTGTGCTAAAGAAGCCTTCGCCATCTAATAAGATGACCTTTATTTGATGTGACTTGTGAGGGCCTGAGGACCCCAAAGAGGCAAGTGCCACTGAAATGGTGTAGTTGAGGTGGTTAATACAATGCTTATCAGAGTCAAGGCTCATTCACAGTGACATCTGTTCTCGTTAAAGTGTTGACATCACTGAATCTTTTGTCACAGGTGACTATAACAGATAATTTGTTGAGTAATCACCACTCAGCAAAGTTGTATTCATCATGGACTCTATGTCAGTACACAGTCAGGGGGAAGTTTTATGGTGCAAGATGCATGTAGCCCACAGGCCTTGAATTTTCACATTAGAAGGTGAATAATATATTTAATTCTTATAGATTGAACATATAGAAACAAGAATTGTGAGAAAATTCGAGTATTTCTGGAATACATTTATAAGTCAAGCAAAGCTCTAGTGCAGCTTCATGTGCACTGCTGTGGACAGACTTAACACAGGTTTCCTTTTCCTGTTCTTTTTCTGTGTGTCCGGTTAGCACTACACTGTTTGTACAGAAGGGTGCTAAGGCTCTGCTGTGCTGCCCTGCTCTTCCAAAGACAGAAACAGTATTAATAATATGGGTCATAGCCCCCAGAGGGCAGCCTCCCTGCAGAATAATCTACAGAGCAGAAACAATGGAGACCAATGAAACCAACTGCACAGATAAGAGACTCACCTGGGTCTTCACACCTGACCAGAGTCCTGTCCTTCAGATCAATGCAGTGACCCTTGATCTTGAAGGGCTTTATTCATGTGAAATAGCAACAGCTAAGGGGAATTTCCTAAGGAGACATGACCTCCAAGTGCTAGGTAAGTGACATGTTCATATATTGTGCTATTTCAGGTCATTAGATTTTAGACAGAAACAGGTACCTTTGTAATTTAGAACAAGACTGGTCTTTTTTCCCTTCCATCTCCACAGTGCCTCCAGCAGTAACCCTGCTTCCAGGGGAAAACAGAACAGCAGTTTGTGAGGCAATTGCAGGCAAGCCGGCAGCACAGATCTTTTGGACTCCAGATGAGGAGTCCCTCCTCCCCTCCTTCCTTCCCTCCCTTCCTTCCTTCCTTCCTTCCTTCCTTCCTTCCTTCCTTCCTTCCTTCCTTCCTTCCTTTTATGCTCCTTTTCCCTTAACAGAAATCCTTTCACATGAGCTGTGTGGGATGGTGTCTTCCTCTTGCCATACACTGAAAAATGAGGAATTAGGGACAGTTAACAGTTTCTTGAGGAGAGTCAGCTAGCTTTAAGGCTGTTGTTCTTCAAAGTCCCCAACTCAGGAGATTAAAGGGCAACATAAATTGAAGCCAGGGTGTTATAAAAACAAGTATCAAAAGTTGATGGGGTAACAAAGAGGGGTATGGATCTGGTAGGAGTTAGGAGAAGGAGTTGTAGGTGAATATGAGCAAAATACATTGTATGAAATTCTCAAGCATTTTTATTACATAAAAAAATTATGACTTTCAAAGGTCTAAAATTTGCATGGAATGCCCTTAAGACAGAGGACTCAGAAGATCTGAGATTGAATTGACCCAAAAACTGTCTCCCTGAACTAGCTTTCATAGTCCCCAAAGTGCTGTGCAAGGTGCCCCAAAAGGGAAGCAATTGGTGGTGCCAACTGTCTATGAAGATTATGAACCACAGCAATGACCAGCAAGGCTGGTCCATAAGGTTCAATAGTGGTAACCACATCTTGGCAACAACAAAAGCTGTCCAATTTTATTCAAGGCCTATTCAATAGGAGGAAGATCATGCCTGGTACTGGAAACCTAGCCAGCTACTCAAGGTTAGTGAG
>NC_022010.1:55658563-55668065 GCF_000317375.1 Microtus ochrogaster
TAAAAGAGCCATAGGACCAGAAAATCTACTACATGATTCTCTCTCCTTAACTTATTGAATAGAACAACAGTAGCACAGACACTAATGTCAATAATTAATAAAAGGGACCTCCTGAAATTGAAAAGTTTCTGTAAGGCAAAGGATACTGTAAATAAGACAAAACAGTGGCCTACAGAATGGGAAGAGATATTCACCAACCCCATATCTGACAGAGACCTAATCTCCAAATAAATAAAGAGCTCAAGAAACTAGACATCAACCAAATAATCTATTTTTAAAAATGGGGTACAGACCTAAACAGAAAATTCTCTCTGTTGAATCTCAAATGACTGAGAAACACCTAAGGATCTGATCAATATCCTTAGTCATAGAGAAGTGCAAGTCAAACTGACTCTGATTTCCATCTGACACCTGTCAGAATGGCTAAGATTTAAAAAAGGAAGGACTGCTTATGCTGGAGTGGATGTAGACAAGAGGAACAGCCTTTCATTGCTGATAGGAGTGCAAACTTTTATAGCCACTTTGGGAATGAATTTGTCAGTTTCTCAGAAAACTGGGAATTAATGTACTTCAACATCCAGCTGTATCACTCCTGGGCATATACCCAAAGGATGCTCAATCATGCCACAATGAAAGTTGCTCAACTATTTTCACAGCAGCTTTATTTGTAATAGCCAGAATCCAGAAACAACCCTCAACCAAATAATGGATAAAGAAAATGTGATATATTTACACAATTGAGTATTACTCTTCTGTTTAAAACAATGAGAAACAGGAAATTTGAAGGCAAACGAATGGAACTAAAATAGCATCATCCTGAGAGAGGTAATCTACACCTAGAAAAACAAATATGGTATGGATCCACTCATAAGTGGATACGATATTAACTTTAAAATAAAGGATAATCATGCTACAATCCACAGACCCAGAGAGGGTAGGTAACAAGGAGGACCCAAGATCAGACACATGGATGTCCCTGGAAAGGGGAAATAGAAGGGATGTCGTGGGTGGACTGAGGGTGGGTGAGCATGGGCACTTGAGGAATTGGTTTGGGGAGTGGGCGAAGGTTGGGAATACTGGAAGGGTGGCTTTTGGGGATCAGGCAGAAACCTGATGAAAGGGTAACTCTCAAGAATTACAAGGATGATCCCAGCTAAGACTCCTAGCAATAGTGAATACATATCCTGAACTGGTCATTTCCTATGATCAGATAGGTGACTACCCCAAATGTTTGAATGTAATTGGATCCCATAATTACACAGAGAACAGCACTATAAGGTGTGGCTATGCTGGAGTGAGTATGGTCTTCTTGGAGGAAGTGTCTCACTGTGGAGGTAGGCTTTGTTTGAGGTTTCCTATGCTCAGAAACTGTCTACTGAGGCAGCTGACTTATTGTTGCCTGCAAGGTGTAGGACTCTCAGCCCCAGCACCACATCTGCCTGCATGCTGCCATGCTCCCTGTTGTGATGAAAATGGACCAAACCTCTGAAACAGTAAACAAACCACTCTAATTAAATGCTGTCTTATTAAGAGTTGCCATGCTCAGTTTTTCTCTTCACAGCAGTGAAGATACTAACTAAGTTATCCCTAGACTAAGAATTATAGATAACTAAGGGTTACTGAGAAGGGGGTGAAGTAGTCTTCTCCAGAGATGGCCCCCTTAGTTGGTTATCCAATACTAAGTGTCCAGTTCTGAAATCATGCACATTCAAGCTACACTAAATAAACAAAGCATAATTAACAAAACAGATTGTATTTGCATATTTTATAAAAATAGGCAACTAAATCAATTCATAAGAAGAGGCTAGGAATTTAAGAGGAAGCATTGAAAGGTTCGAGTAAATAGTAGGAATGGGTAGAAAAAATGCAATCATACTGTTATAAAAATGAATATAAGTTTGCATGAAACCTTCTTCCTTATATAACTGGGAAGTATTAACAATACTTAGTGTGCATCTATTCACTGTAAAATATTTGTCAGTGCCTATTAAGCACAAAAGGTGGACTAGGTTACTAAATTAGATCATGAAATAATGATATCTGAATATCATTTAATTTGAATTATAATTGATAAGGTTTTCTGGTTTGGGTATTCCCTAAAACATTAGGAGTACTGTAAGTGATTTTACAGCTGTTTGTCTTAATTCTTGATGAGAACCATTATTGAACTGACTTGCCCTTTACCCTTGCCTGCAGTTACAGGTGTCACCAGCACGCTGCATTCCCTGCTGACCATTCTCTATCTGAAACTTTCCCTTCTGGGGATTATTCTGCTTATTGTAGGATTTGCTTTCTTCCAGAAGAGAAATTATTTCAGGTAGGAATAGAAACTGAAATGTTAAGACTCCTTAGATGAAAACATTGTCAAAAGTTTGAGTTCACAATGGACTGGGAAGGTATGTTATATGACCCCATCATGGTTGTTCCTTCAGCTCTTCTACAGCACCAGGCTTTCCTTAAATAATGGAGGCCAGGCTTAGGTACCCACAGCACTGTCAAAAGTGTCTGCATCACTGCAGTTCTGTTGTGATCCAGCTGCCCTCACTCCCCCTGACCGACCGTGGAACTTCCTTGTGGTCTGTAATTGACAAGGATGTTTGTGTTCTTTCTGGCAGGTGGGTCTCCACAGAAGTAGTAGAGGTATAAAAGGTTGCTGGGCAAAATAAAGGTTGCTATTCTTCCACCAGAAAAGAAGCCTCCGTGTGTCAATCCCAGCACCTCCCGTCAGTCTTGGCTATCCAGGCTGCGCTGACCACAGCACAGTTCTGAGGAGGGACTTAGCCTGGCCTTCTCTTTCAGGAACCAGTGGTAGAAATGAAGTTGCTGGAACTTTATGAATTTATTTACAAATTTCTTGACTCCCATGGGTTTCTGTTCATTCCTGTTTAATTGTATTTTATAATATTTGTTTTTGTTTATTTCTAGAAAATGAAAATCTAGCTTTCTGAAGCTCATTAGTCTGATGACACAGTACAAGAAAACAGCCATTTGCCATCTCCTTTCTCACTGACATCCAGCTTACCTGCTCCTGATGTCTTCATGGTTGTTAGAAGTTGTATGTCAGCCTGCAGCCATGCAGTATGAATATACAGGAAAAATCTTGGGTCTTACTGCCATGATTGGCTATCTACTCTCTTATTAGGGCTTAGCAAATGGTGAGCAACCATGCTGGATAGATTTCTGTCACCCACATCCTCCAGGTTAGCTTCTATCAACTTCTTGTTCCTAGCACATTTTATGTGATCATAAATGTTACACTATCAGATACCATGGCAAGCAAAATCTTCAAATTAGCCTCTAGCTAGCTTTTTTTCCTTGGTTGCTGCCAAGTATCTGGACAGTTGTCTTTTTCTGAAATTAATGATTGTATACATTGCTAGGGACCATTTTTTAAAATAAGTATCTCTGTAGTTTAGTAGATGCTAAAAGTTGAGCCCAGAGAAAGCACTGCCACTGCCACGGAGATAACACTGGAAATCCCTTTACTGTTTAGAATCTCAGGGTCTCAATCCCCTTTGCTGTCTCCAATGTGAATACAGGGTTTGGGGTTGTCAGTGAGGGTAAGGGTAACATACTGTTGAACCCTAACAACTGGAAACCAAGATTGTATCTTACATGAAACAGATTAGTCCTATAATAAAAAAAAATTTCAGGTAAAAGAATTATTTCTTGGGTAAAGGTGCAAGTGATTACTTTTTATTAAAAGTCTGGGTAAAAAATAAATGCCTGATTCTAGAAGATACCTGGATGGTAGCCTCAGGTGCTTCTTTAAAAGTTCAAGTCCTGTCCGTTTCACAGTCTAGTGTAGTTGACCAAGCCAGGGCAAAGAACAAATGGGTGCTGCTCTAAGCTACTGTTTTATTCTACAGTTCTGTTCTCAGAGTTGTTAATATTCAGTTTTGACTAGGGAGAGGATTGTATTTGGGATAATTTATGAGTCTATGCAGGAGTAGTAAACCCACCTGTTTAGTCCTATGAACACACTAACTTGTAGGAAGCCTTGACAATGTAGGCTAGTTTGTTTGAAGAAAAAGTTTATAGATTGGTGCACACTTAGAAAATCTCTGCACACAATAAATAGCAGGAATTTTTATTGACTTGTGGAATATTTGTTCAGATGTGTTGCATTTGTTTCTGCTCCAGAACATTTGTTTAATGATGCAAAGATGTGCTGCATTTTTTTTTGCATTGGGCTAATTCTGTGGTTAATTAATTTATTTGGTTAATGCTGTGTTTTCTGCATGAATAACCAGATTGGTCTACTAAAGAGCTGAACAGCCAACTGCTAGATAGAGAAAAAGAGACGGGACTGGCCTGCAAATTGAATAAATAGGAGGAGAAATCCAGGAAGGCACATCAAAGAAGTGAGAAAATAAGGGAGTAGGACACCAGGGGCCAGGCACCCAGCTACACAGCAGGAAAGAAAGGTGTCCAGAAAGGTAAAAGCCCAGAGGCAAAAGGTAGGCAGGATTATTTAAGTTAAGAGAAGTGGTCAAGAAACAAGCCAAGCTATGGCCAGGCATTTATAAGTAATAAGACTCCATCTGATTTATTGGGAGCTGGGTGGTGAGCCCCCAAAAGTGCAAAGAGCAAAGACATAAAAGTAAAAACTACTAACAACAAGGAACAGTGCTTATGTCAAAATTAGTGCCTATTTTGATAGTAGGACATCAGTATGTGTCAATCAGTAAATAAATTCATAACTGTCACTAAAACACATCTAAGGGATGAGCTCTTCTTATCTCCTTTTTCATCACAACATCTTTATGTTTAAGTCAGTGTATAAAGAGTTAAGAATCTAGTACTGTAATTCTGTAAGAGAACTAAGTTATGCAGGTGTAGAGAGAACAAGTCGCTTGGTTAGTTGTCTCTCTTCCCTGTTATACTTGTGTAAGACACTCCTCTTCATGACTGAATCTTCACACCACCTCTCTTGTCTTGTTTCTAGTAGATCCCAAAGTTTTTTCCATAAAGAGTTTATGGACAGTTTTCATTCACTCCAAATAGTTTTCTCTGGCCAATAAAAAGATACATGAATGGCAGTTTTTCAGTTTTGAGTTTGGGTCTCAAACGGTCCTGAGTGTTTCTCCTTTTCATTCAGTGGGACTATGGATGACCTACCTGCTGGAGGATAAGAAGAGAACACAGCTGCCCCATGTCAGTCAAGCCTTTCCTCTCTCTGTTGAGTCAGCTCAGGGATCCAAGAATATGCTTTCCTTCAAAGCCTTGAGCAAACTCAATCAAAATCATCAGACATGATGATCTGTACTAACCCTGACAAATGAACAGTCATTGCCAAAGAGTTCCTGTGTTTGCCTATCACATAGCACATTTGTGGCCTAAAGTAACTCACACATTGCTCAATAACATAGCTCCAATTATGTAAGGACAGACATAGATAGTAGCCTGTTTTAGTTTCACTTGCATCTGATCCTGACCATGAGTTCTGGCAAATGATAAGTGTGACATTTTCAGAACAGCCCTTTAGTGAAAGGGAAGGGTTTTCTTTTGCTTTCTAGTGTAGCTGTGAAACTGCAGTACAGGAGTGATACCTGCAGGACCCAGAGTAACTTGATCCATGGATAATGCTGAGGATGGAAGCTACTAATTGAAGAAAAAAAAAACAGAACAATGGAAAGACTTGGGCATGATGACTGTAGATTTGCCCCACCAGCCCTAGACCTATCTTAGTGTAATAGAGAATAAACCATGTTTTTCACAGTACTGCTATTTGGATTTTTACTTTGCACATAGCTGATATTAATTCTAATTGAAATAAATACTTAATTGGTCAATTTGGCAGTTTAGTATTATTAAAATTGGTTGTGTACTACTCATGTTCATATCATTTTGTTCTTCCCTTAAACGTAATACTCTTAGTGTTCCTGTTGCTATGAAGAGATACCATGACCATGACCAATCTTATAAAGTAAAATATTTAATTTTGGAGGCTTGTTTACATTTTCAGAGTTTCAGTTCATTTTCATCATTGTGGGCATGGTGGATGCAGGCAGATGTGGTGCTAGAGCAGTAGCTGAGAGTCCTACATCTTGTAGTCAACAGGAAGTCGACCGACACTGAACATAGCTCAAGTAAAAGGCACCTCAAAGCCTGCCCCCACAGTCACACACTTCCTTCACAAGGCCATACCTACTTCAACAATGCTACAACAGTTGTGTAGCTTGGTCTTCTTTTGAGACTCCTAACAGATGGAGAAGAACTCTGACTCTTGTTACCTACTTTTGGGAGCCTTTCTCTTACTGGGTCACCCCATTCAGCCTTAATAGGATAGGAGGTGCCAATCTTATTGCTTCTTGATATGCATGACTAGCTGATATACATGGGAGGCCTGTACTTTTCTGAAGAGAATGGAAAAGTTGAAGTGAGGGAAAGAGGGGAGGTTGGAGAGGAAGGCAGGAAGAAACCTTGTTTGGGCTGGGGGAAAAAGGAATCTAAAAATAAAGTCATGGAAAGATTAGAAATACCAACACCATACCTTAACACAGTAAATGCAGTTTACAGCAAGCTCATACCCAGCATCAACTCAAACAGAGGAAAATCCAGAGCAATTCCATTAAAATTAACAATAAATCAAGTTTCTCTACTCTCTCCATATCTATTCAATAAAGTACTTGAATTCCTAGCTATAGCACTAGGACAACAAAAAGAGAACAACGGGATACAGACTGGAAAGGAAAAAGTAAGACTTGGTTTTTGCAGCTCATATGATAGAATATATAAGTGGGTCCAAGAATTTTATCCGGGAGCCCCTACAGCTGATAAACACTTTCAGTGATGTGGCTGGATACAAGATTAACAAAAGAAAGAAAGAAAGAAATCCAAGAATTTTATCCGGGAGCCCCTACAGCTGATAAACACTTTCAGTGATGTGGCTGGATACAAGATTAACAAAAGAAAGAAAGAAAGAAAGAAAGAAAGAAAGAAAGAAAGAAAGAAAACAAATAGCCCTCCTTTACAAAAATGAGAAAGTAATCAATCACAGTAACCTACAATAATACAAAATATCTTGGGGGTAACTAACCAAGCATGGGAAAGCCTTGTATGACACAAATTCTTTTTTTTTGAATAAAAAAAATAGGAGAAGATATCAGAAGATAGATATTTGTCCCATGCTCTTGGATCAGTAGGGATTTTTTTATTTTTAACAAAGTAAAAATAAAATAAAATAAAATAAAGAATCCTAATAAAATAAATCTACAGATCCAGTGAAAGCCCCATCAAAATTCTAACAACATTTTTGACAGATCATGAAAGGTCAATTCTCAGCCTCATAAGGAAAAACAAAAACCCCCAAAATCCAAAACAATACTGAAAAAGGTAGGAACTGCAAGAACTATCACCATTTCTGTTTTCAAATTGTATTTCAAAGCTATAGTAATGAAAACCACATGACAGCATAAAAAAAGACATGCTGATCAATGGAATTGAATCAGAAATCCAGACACAATGCACATACCTATGGATACCTGAGTTTGATTAGAAAGCCAGAAATACACACTGAAAATAAGATAGCATTTGTCAACAGTGTTTGTCAAACTAGATGTTTGCATGTAGAATGCAAACAGATTTATATCTATCAATCACCCTGCACAAAAACTCAACGCCAAATGAATCAAAAATCTCAACATAAAACCAGATACATTGAACCTGATAGACGTAAAAGTGGGGAAGAGCCTTGAACGCATTGGCACAGGAGATATTCTTTTTTTTCCCGAGACAGGGTTTCTCTGTGGCTTTGGAGCCTGTACTGGAACTAGCTCTTGTAGACCAGGCTGAACTCGATCTCACAGAGATCTGCCTACCTCTGCCTCCAGAGTGCTGGGATTAAAGGCATGTGCCACCACCGCCCGGCTCACAGGAGATATTCTTAACAGAACACCAATAGTGAAGACAAGAAGATGAACAACTATTAAATGGGACCTCATTAAACTGAAAAGTTTCTCTAATGCAAAGGACACCGTCCTTTGGACAAATTGGCTGCCCATAGAATGAGGAAAGAATTCTGCCAACTCCATATCTGATAGAGGACTAATGTACAGATCTATATAGAGAATTCTCAGTAGAGGATACTCAAGGGTACCATAGACACTTAAAAAATGTTGAACACCCTTAGCCATCAGGAAAATGCAAATCAAAACTACTCTAAGATTCCATGTAACACCTGTCAAAATGTCTAAGATACATATGAAGCTCATTCTGGTCAGAATATGGAAAGAACTCAACATTTTTTTATTGCAGTGGGAGTGCAAACTTATACAAGCATTGTGGAAATCAGTATGCTGTTTCCTCAGAAAGATGGGAATCATTCCACCTCAAGACCCAGCTATACTACTCTTGGGCTTGTACTCAAAGGATTCTTCATACTATCACAAGATCATTTGCCCTACAATGTTAATGCTACTGTGTTCATAATAGCAAGAAATTGCAAACAACCATGTTGCTGGAGGTCCTTCCACTCCTCCAGCCAATAGCCGCTGAGATACCAGCCCATTGGGGCATGGTCTCTCTCTTTAAAAAAGCAGCCACTTTTCTCTCCTCTCTCTCTTGTTTCCTGCTCCACTTCCGGGGACTAGACTCCCTTCCTGATTGCGCAGAGGGCTGTTGTCTGGGACAGTGATCTGTAAGTTTTTTCCCCTCTTTAAATAAATACTATCCTATTAATCATAATTCCAAACTGATGTGGGATTGTTTGTGATTAACGCCTTCATCATCTGGCACCCAAACATTTGGTTTTAGGACCCCTCCTTCCCCAACTCGGCTGCCTGCTGCCAGTTTGGCTTGGCG
This sequence comes from Microtus ochrogaster, assembly GCF_000317375.1. NCBI lineage: Eukaryota > Metazoa > Chordata > Mammalia > Rodentia > Cricetidae > Microtus > Microtus ochrogaster. The sequence continues at coordinate 55,667,369 of NC_022010.1, forward strand.
CGAGCCCTCCCTCCCTCAGCCGTGGCCTGTGCCTTGCGGCCTGTGCCTTGTGCGTGGAGCCAACAGTTTAATATAAATTATCATGCAGTGGCTTTTCTTGCTGCCGTTCTTTATATTTTCCCTTTAGATACCTCAGATTGACTTCAAGTCCCCATGCACCCTATTGTTTGCCTCCCCACGTGGATTTAAACTCCACAGGCCCGCATAGTCTCTGCCTGTGTGGTTTGCCTTTTCTGAGTCATTTTAAAATCTCCCTTGCAAGCACAGCTCGTAAGTAGAGCAAACCAGAGCATGCAGTTGCCAGTTGCTGAAAGCTACAACCCCTCAGGGCGACTCTGTCACCTGGAGGCATACATGGCTTCTGGGTTACTCTTCTCTACCCCTGGATTCTGGGTTTATGGTTTCGTGTATGGAATTGATTTAATTACATTTACTTTGTTGAGCAACTTGTATTTCCCAGTTTTTAACAAATAATAAGGTGGACATGAAACAGGACCCCATTTTCGTCGTGACTTGGCAACAGTGCCACGTGCTGGATAATAGGTAATATGGCAGTTTTCGTTTCCAGCACAAATTTTACTGTTTTGTTTACTAATATAATGGATTATATCATGCAAGGTTTATATGACTATGGGGATAATTTAATTTACTGGTTACTAGGTTTCAGTAATCTTTTGAATATTCTATCATTTAGGAA
>NC_022010.1:55671827-55672765 GCF_000317375.1 Microtus ochrogaster
ATTCTTATGGTGCTAAGGGATTTTAAAGAACCTCTTAATATAGTTACAGATTCACAATATGCAGAAAGAGTTATCTTGCATATTGAAACAGCTGAATTTATACAAGATGACACAGAGTTGACTTCATTGTTTATTCAGGTAGAAGACATAATCAGGAATAGGCTTTGTCCGATGTACATAATACACATCTGGTCCCATACTGGTCTGCCTGGTCCTCTAGCACAAGGTAACACTGAGATTGATCAATTATTGATTGGAAGAATGTTGCAGGCCTCAGAATTTCATAAAAAGCATCACATCAATAGTAAAGGCCTAAAGAAAGAATTTTTCATTACATGGCAACAAGCTAAAGACACTATAAAGAGATGCCCTACTTGTTCTTTCTATAATCAAGCACCATTGCCTGCAGGGAGTAACCCAAAGGGTACTCAAAGGAATGAAATCTGGCAGATGGATGTATTCCACTTCATGGAATTTGGTAAATTAAAATATGTACACCACACCATAGACACGTATTCAGGTTTTCAATGGGCTACTGCCCTGAGCTCAAAAAAGGCTGACTCAGTAATCACACATTTATTGGAAGTTATGACCACCATGGGTATACCTGCACAAATAAAAACAGACGATGGTCCAGCATATGAATCTAAGAAAATGAAACGCTTTTTTGATTATTATAATATAAAACACATTACAGGTATACCAAATAATCCTACAGGTCAGGCAGTTATAGAAAGATCAAATCGTACTATAAAGGACATGCTGAACAAACAGAAAGGGACCGATACCACCAGAAATAGATTACATAATGCTTTATTAACCTTGAATTTTCTTAACGCTAATGAGAAAGGAACAACAGCGACAGAAAGACATTGGATAATGGAAAAGTCTGCTGAACTAAATCAACCGATTTATTTCAAAGATGTGCTGACATCTCA
>NC_022010.1:55675088-55676406 GCF_000317375.1 Microtus ochrogaster
CTTCCACTCCTCCAGCCAATAGCCGGTGAGATACCAGCCCATTGGGGCATGGTCTCTCTCTTTAAAAAAGCTGCCACTTCCTTCTCCTCTCTCTCTTGTTTCCTGCTCTGCTTCCGGGGACTAGACTCCCTTCCTGATTGCACAGAGGGCTGTTGTCTGGGATGGTGATCTGTAAGTTTTTCCCCCTTTAAATAAATGCCGTCCTATTAACCATAATTCCAAACTGGTGTGGGATTGTTTGTGATTTACGCCTTTATCACAACCAAAATGGTCTTTCAACTGAAAAATGAAGAAAGTGTGATACATTTACACAATAGAGTATTATTACTCAGCTGTCTTAAACAATTGACATCATGAATTTGTAGGCAAGTGAGTGGTACTAGAAAAATAGCATGCTGAGTGAGGTAACCCAGATCTAGAAAGATATATATGGTATGTATTCTATTCACATATATGTGGACATTGGAAATTAAATAAATGGTAATCAAACTATAATCAATAGATCTAGGGAGATTAGGTATAGAGGAAAGGACTTGGGGGGACATGAATCTCTGTTGGAGGGGAAAATAGAATAGATTTTATGGGTGTGTTGGGTGTGGGGGGAGGGAACAGGAGGGTAAGGTAGAGAGGAGAAGGGAACATGGAATTCAGGGATGGTGGCTAGAATTTAGAGGCATTTGAAAGGTGGTATGGAAACCTAGAAAGATGGAAACTCCTAAAATATATGAAGGTGATCCTAATGAAGTCTTTAAATAATGAAGGAAATGCAGTCCCAGCTAGCCATCTCTTGTCACCAAAGGAAGATTCCCATACTGGAATCAGGTTACATCCAATTGAATTCTTGGCCAAAGGAGCCCCATGAAAAATCCCCAAATAACTTGGTATGTTGCCAAGAAAATAAGCTACACAAATTAACAGCAAGGCCCTATTGCTGAAGACAACATCCACACAACTCATTGAACATGGAGAGGTCAACCTAGTGCCTAATTGAACTTTCAGACCCACATTCAAGGGTCTGGTATAGGAAAGTACTCTGCAGGCTACCAAACGAGAAACTTAAGCTCCTTTCAGCCACCACAAAACCTTTGATCTGTCCTGCCTGCAAAATAGGCTAAGCTAATGATGGCACAAAGCTTCTGGGAGTACTCAGCTAATGTCAGAATCAACGTAAGTCCCACTCCGTGAGGTAGAACAAATATCTAACACTGCTTAAGTGACCTAGGACCAGAGACTAGCCTGCCCAGATACCTAGGATAAAACCAAATAGTACTGGTCTGAAAAACCCAAGTAACAATAAAATGACTCCTAATGATATTCT
>NC_022010.1:55678049-55680630 GCF_000317375.1 Microtus ochrogaster
CATAAGTCCAAACCAGCATGCAGGGATGAACTCTTCAAAGCACTGCATTCATGTGGACCTCAGTAACTGACTGACTACACAGGCCAACGGTGAGAGATGTCAGAGCTGTGTTTTTTGCTTCTTGGGAAGGAAAACCATGGAAGAGCGTGTCAGGAACTTTATATTAGCAAAATGTCAGCCCCTCGGTTTGGAAATTTTGCAAATGCTTGTTCAAATTCATGTCTATGTAGAGATTTATAAGCTGCAATACAATATTTGCTTATATTCTAGTATGTGATATATCCTTTTCAAATATTGCTTTAAAGGGTGAATTGTCATAAAGTGCATCTTAATGTTTTAATATTGTGAAATAATGAATGAGTTAAGCTTTGCCTTCTTTTTCAAACACTCACAAAACATCACTGATGTTTTTTTTCTTCGAAGGCTTAATCATCCAATAGCACACAGAATGGAGATGAAGATAAAGATAGGCAAAATGAGGAAAAAAAGTAACCCTGAAATCTGCTGATTTAAATGAGTCCAAACAATGTTGACCTCAAGGGACAGATTCACTGAGTCCATCCAGAGCTCATGGTGATTTGTGTTTAACTAGAAACCACTCCAGATGAACGCTGTTGGAAGGACTTTGATTTTGGGGTTACTGATCTTTGTCACTATTTTGGTGCCTGGTAAGTGTGACATTCTGAGATTTTTAAGAACTGAAACCACTATTCTGGCTAACTTTGGACTATGATAATCCTTATGCCTCAATCTTCTAACTCTTGGGATTACAGGCATATACCTCTGTAGCAGGCTAACAAAACAATTTTAACACTGCTTTTAAGCTGATTATATATAATAAGCAGGGTTTCTAAAAATATTCTTCCAAAAACCTTATTCTGTTAGTTGTTATCATGACTTTGAAGATGAGTGACTGCCCAAAAAGAAATATTGTAGTATATTTCTTTCTTCTCCCATATTTAAGGTTGTACCCCTGAAAGAAAGAAAGGGAGAAATAGATAAATAGATAGATAGATAGATAGATAGATAGATAGATAGATAGATAGATAGATAGATAGATAGATGAGAGAGAGAGGGGGGGAAGGGGGATCTCTGAGAAGGGAGAAGTGGGATCCAGAGTAAAGCAGAACTGAACTCAGATAGGAAGGGACTGTCCTCCATTATAAGTGAAAAAGGGACAGGGTGGTCTGGAAACAGGTCAGTTTATAGACTGGTGTCACAGATGACAGAGTCTTAAGCATCTGAAGTAAAGCTATTAAAAGTTATTAATGGAAAGAGGGAGCAAGATAAGGACCAGAGTCTGAAATAACTATTACAGAGATGGGACAGGCCAGCCTGCTATCTAAGGTGGTAGAACCCTAGTCCTAGGTCTGTTTCACCAGGACCACAGTTCCTAAGAAAGCTGATCAATGTGAAATCAAATTGATTTTTCTTCAAATACAAAAATACAAGTTTATTTCCTTCTACTTCAAAACGTATAAAATATAAGTCTGACATAAAACACACTATTAATAATCCATTTTCAACAATTAAAGAAGAATGAGAGGCCTTTACATGAACTTAATTTAACAATCTTCAAATTTTTAAAAACTATATATGGACATAGTGTGTGTGTGTGTGCGTGTGTGCGCGCGCATGTGTGTGTGTAACCATTACACAGCATTTGTGTGGAGGTGACAGGACAACTGTAGGAGGTGTTTTCCTTATCAAGGTGAGTTCCAGAGTTCAAACTCAGTTCCTCAGGCTTGGCTGCATATGCCTTTACCTGCTGCGCCATCGTGCTGGCCTCTAACCTTAATTGCAGGGATCTATTTTGTGATCCTACACATAATCAACTTTGATAAACATACTAGGACACTTGAAAAATATGTATTATTACATTGGAACTGTTTTATAAATGTCTTTTTGATCACTATAGTTGATATTGTTATTAATATATCCTATGTCCATACTAATTTTTTGCTTCTCTTTTATTAATCAATTAATTTATGTGTCAAGAAATAATCTTTTCCCATTTTACATGTTATTCCCAGTTTCCACTCTCTCCCCTAATCTGGATCCCTCCAACTTCGTTACACCCCTCAGCCTATCCAATCTGTAGAAAGGGTAAATAAGTCTGTGCTAAAGAACCCTTCGTCATCTAATTGGATGGCCTTTATTGATGTGACTTGTGAGGACTTGAGGACCCCAAAGAGGCAAGTGACACTGAAATGGCATATTTGATATGGTTAATACAATGCTTATCAGAGTCAAGGCTCATTCACAGTGACTTCTGCTCCTGTTAAAGTGGTGACATCACTGACTCTTCTGTCACAGGTGACTATAGCAGATAATTTTGTTGAGTAATCACCGCTCAGCAAACTTGTATCCATCACAGACTTTAAGTCAGTATACAGGGAGTGGGAGGTTTTATGTTGCAAGATGCATGCAGCCCACAGGCCTTTAATTTTCAGTTTTGAATGTGAATAATATATTCAATTCTTATAGATTGAACATAAAAAACAAGATTTTTGAGAAAAATTGAATATTTATAGAAAACATTCATAAGTCAAACAAAGCTCTAGTGTAGTTTCACATACGC
>NC_022010.1:55682104-55682593 GCF_000317375.1 Microtus ochrogaster
TGCCATACACTGAAAAATGAGGAATTAGGGACAGTTCACAGTTTCTTGAAGAGAGAGAGTCAGCTAGCTTTAAGGCTGTTGTTCTTCATAGGCTCCATCAGGAGATTATTGGGCACCATAAATTGAAAGCCCGTGTGTTATAAAAAGAAGGATGAGAATTTGGTGGGGTCACAAAGCTGGGCATGGATCTGGTAGGAGTTAGGAGGAGGAGTTGTAGGTGAATATGATCAAGACATTGTATGATTTTCTCAAAACTTTTTTTACTTAAAAAATAATACCTTTCAAAAGTCTAAAATTAGCACAAGATGCCCTACAGACAGAGGACTCAGAAGATCTAAGATTGAATTGACCCAAAAACTGCCTCTCTGAACTAGCTTTCATAGTCACCGAAGTTCTGTGCAAGGTGCCCCAAAAGGGAAGCAATTGGTGGTGCCAACTGTCTATGAAGATTATGAACCACAGCAATGACCAGCAAGGCTGGTCCATAAG
>NC_022010.1:55705522-55715707 GCF_000317375.1 Microtus ochrogaster
GCCGCTCTTAACACAACAGCAGCAAACCATAATGTCTTGCCTCTGTAATGAAACTCTTTACTATAAGCAGAAGGATTAGTATAAAAGGAACCTAGCCACTTTTGTAGGTTTGAGAGATCTGGAAGAGAAAAGGGAACATGAACTTGCATAATACCATTGACTCCCGCCACTTCTGGAAAGGGCAGAGAAGGGTGGAGCTATGGTGGAATCTAGTATGGGAGGAGACTAACTAGGGAGGATTGGGAGGGGCTAGCCCAATGTACAGAGGGGGGGTCTAAGGGTGGGAAGATGAGGTAGCAGGGGGAGGGGGGAGGAAGGTGTGTAAGGTGGAACTTGACCTTAAACTTCCTGATTGGCAAGGAAGGGGGTAGGCAGGGATGGAAGAAATGTAGAGAATGTTCTTCCACAGGAGGAGTTTGGGTAGTGTGGGTTTGAGGGAGTGGGGGAGGGCCAGTGCCTCTGGCTGCATGGTCTATCTATAATTGTCAGGGTCTCACTTTCCAGATGACTGAGAATTTGGAGGTATCACAGCTCTAGAAACTAAGACAGGGGCTGTGAAACATTGGCCACTGAGGGAAGGATGAGAGCACAGAATCCAAAAATCATGGACATATGTAAACTGTGCCCATTTGTCCCTATGGCAATAAAAAATTTTTATGTCCCAGAGGACAGTAAGCTCAAGGCTTCCTTCTGGTAGCCATTGTGTCCCCTTGTCAAGATAGTATTGAGGCCAAATCTTAGTACATAGGGAAACTAACCACTTGGGACAGATTGTATTAGACAGTCCCAATTTATAAAGGTTTTGTTAGAGTCATCCCAGAGGTGTCAGCAGATCTGGCTTAAACTGCAAGTGCCCATTTTAAAATCTATGCCTGCCTACGTGGCTTAAGTCTATTACAGCTCATCTGCCAAAATACCCCTTAGCCCTAAATGGGGCCATGGAAATTGAATGCTAGGCTTTCCCTAAAGCAAACAAAATCCACCTCATCTAGGCCCAGCCTAGCCGCTGAGATGGGACTCTTGGCTCAGGCCCATGGCTTTAACAAGAGTCCGATAATCAACAAAAGAAAATACAAATGGGTCCCCCCAAACTCTATTGCATAAACAAGAAAAGGGGACTCACAAAGATACAGGCACTGTAGTCCAGGAGCTGGTTTTAGCATGGCGTAGATAGCTCAGATTGTGGACTAGTGTGCTTTCGACATGTGGACATAGGCCATGCGGAAAGGCCGCATATATTGGTGGGACCTCCAGATGTTAGATATTTTTTTCCTAATGCAAGCTCTCTGCTGATGCAAAAATCCAATCAAGCCAAATCACAAGAAGCCAAATTAAAGGAGGTCCAGGTTTAATGGGATTCCTGTGCTCTCTGGTGGCCCCAAGGAAAACTGGGAACCCGTGAATGTGACCATGGGAAGGGGGCAGAAAGAGAAGAGACTATGAGGGAACTTTTCTGGGGAACAGTTTAAATAGACTGGGAGAGTGGCCAAGTTTTTGGTGGGCTGCCTTGACCCTCCTCCATGTATGGGCAAGGTTTGGCTGTCACAGGGCGAGGCTTCCAAAGATGGAGGCTCAAGACAGGAAGTGACACATTCCACTTTCTTGTGTGCTTTTTCCCCTCAAAACAAGTTGTGATAATCATTTTAATTTCTAACTATAAACTTTAAACCAAAACTAATCCAAAGAGATAGGTAAGAACACTATATACACATCAAAAGGAAAATTAACTAAAAAAAAAATTCAGTTGTTAATGTTGAAGCCCCAATTTGTCAAAGAAATATTATTACAACATAAATCACATAGTGACTCTCACATATTTATAGTAGGAGACTTTAATACCCCTCTCTGACCAATTGACAGGTCATCAGAAAAAAACTAAGCAGAAATACTGGAGCTAACAGACATTATAAACTAAATGGGTCTAATAGATATTTATAGAACATTTCACCAAAATACACAGAATAGACCTTCTTCTCAGTACTTCATGAAACTTTGTCTAAAATTGACCACATACTCAGACACAAAGAAAATCTCAATAGGAAAACTAAAATAAATCCCTGCATGCTGCTGGATCACTACAGACTGAAAATGGATATCAGCAATAACAGAAGCAACAGAAAGCTTACTAACTCATGGAAACTGATAAACTCTCTACTGAATGAAAAATGGATAAAGACAAAAATACAGGAAGAAATTTAAGACTTTTTAAAATTGAAGGAAAATGAATACACAGCATAACCTAACTCATGGTTTACACTGAGTGTGGTCCTAAGAGGAAAGTTCATAGCACTAAGTACCTACCTAAAAAAATCTAGGGAGATCTCACACTGGCAACCTAACAGCATAACTGAAAGCTCTAGAACAAAAGGAAGCAAGTTAAGTAGAGTGGAGTAGATGGTAGGAAACAATCCAACTGAAAGTCAAAGTCAATAAAATAGAACCAAGAAAACAATGCAATGAATCAATGAAAGAAACATTGGTTCTTTGAAAAAAATTACTAAGACTGATAAACCTTTATCCAAATTAACTAAAGGGCATAAAAATGTTCAAATAAATAAAATCAGAAATGAAAAGGAGTATGTAACAACAGACACCAAGACCATATTTAAAGGCTGAGAGAGGTGGAGGCCATTTCTAGAGCAGCCACCATACAGCTCACCATTTAAAAAAACCACTCCATGTCAGAAAAAGATTTTAGATACACAATAGGTGAGATTTAGACATAAAAGAACTCCAAATGAGACACAGGGTGTTGAAATAATGTATGTAGTCTTGGGAGAGAGAAAAAAAGAGTAAAGACAGTTATAAAAAGAAATATTTTAAACAATAAAACAAAGTCTTTAAATAGGCAATAAAATCATATAAAACAAATAAGCCACATAAAATGAAAATGCATGGCAAGTCTGGATTATGTATATTATTGTGTGTTCTTTTAATTTTTTGACTGAGAATGAGCTAACTATAGAGAGACATTTCATTGTATGGGCTGCTAAGCTAAATGAACAATATATTTTAAAAGCATTTGATTTAAAAATTTGAGTCTAAGGATATGTAAATTTGAAAAGACATCCTGCTTTTGTTTTCAGAGAAGATGAGAACCTGTGGATTCCTTCCAGGCTAATGTGGTTTGATGGAACAAAACCTGTAAGGTCTCCATGAACCCTAAAAATAGTTTGCCTAACAAACAACAGAAAGCAGTTGGATGAAAACAACGCCCAAATTCCCGAAAATGATTGTTTATAAATGTTTGTTTTCATGAAAAGGGGATAGATTGTAAGTAGTTAACAGTCACAGTCAATCTCTTTCTAAAATAGGGAGGGTATGATATAGAACTGAATACTTTACATTGGTATGGACATTGCTAGAAATATATACAGGCCAGGAGATTCAGGCTTTACAAAAACAATAATAAAAAGATTTGAAATAATTGAGGAAATTATTGAAGCTGATGAACAGGGAAAAAAGGCACAAGGACAGGATTCAACATCACCGGTAGCTGTCAGAGATGTCTTACCCAAGGTTTTAGCTTTCTACCCTGTAATCTACTCTGACAAAACATCAAGTTCTAAAGGCCTAAAAGGACCCAAAGAAGGTAGATGGATACCTTTAGGAATGAATGATCTAAAAAAAAAAAATAAGCAAGCTGTTGTAATTTATGGCTTGCATTCTACATTTGTTAAAGAGATGATAAAGACTTGGGCTTCTAGCATCAAAGCAACACCACCTCATTTTTTAAAATTAGTTTCAGCAGTCTTGGATGATGGACCTCAATTAATATTTAATATTTATTTCAGAGAAGAAGCCAAAGCTGGGTGGTGGTGGCACACACCTTTAATCCCAGCACTCGGGAGGCAGAGGCAGGCGGATCTCTGTGAGTTCGAGACCAGCCTGGTCTACAAGAGCTAGTTCCAGGACAGGCTCCAAAACCACAGAGAAACCTTGTCTCAAAAAACCAAAAAAAAAAAAATCCATAACAGAGAAGAAGCCAAAATAGTGAAACAACAGGGAAAATCAAAAGGCCTTGAGACTTCCCAAGATCAAATTCTTGTTGAAGGCCTTTATGCTGACCCACAGGTTCAAGCTCTTTACAATGAAGAAACAATGTCCCTATGCCACAAAGCAGCCTTAAATGCTTGTGACAGGATTCAAAAATCAGGAAAAAGAATTGAATCATATATCACGGTTAAACAGGGCCAGAGAGAATCCTTTACTGACTTTTTACAAAGAATAAGTAAGGATGTACAAAAAAGAGTAACAGGCCAAGATGATAGAAGAGTAGTTATTGAATCTATGGTTTTTGAAAATTCCAACTTAGAATGCAAAATGATACTTGGGTCTTTAAAGGTTATATCAGCACCTATGAATGAATGCATCCTGCATACAATTAACATTGAGATATTTGACAATAATACTGAATCTTGGTTAGGAGAAGCAATTTCTGAAGGAATAATGAGACATCAAAATGCCAAATGTTTTAATTACAGTAGAAGAGGACATCAGAGAAGGGAATGTAGACAAGGAATTCCTGGGAATAATATCTCCTCTGAGAATGGCAGGAGTTGGAGGATTCAGCCCTCAGGTATATGTAGAGAGTATGGCAAAGCCCGCCATTGAACCAATGAATGCAGATCAACAAAAGACAGACAAGGCAACCTGATACCACCCAGAAACTCATTGAAAGGCCTCTCGCAGGCCCCCAAGCCAAAAGTGGCCCAGTCATTCCCAGTAACTGTGGAAGACATGTCTTACCAGGAAAATTAAAAAATCCAGAGACTTCTGTAAAAGACCATACCGTTCTAAATGATGGCATAAACATGGAGGATGAGTCAAAAAATTGCAATAGAAAGGTGAACATCCAAACTGGCTAGGCCCCCACAAAGCCAGAACAAGAAGTAGGATCAAAACCCAGTGCCATTGTCCTTGGCTTCTCAGCAAACCTCATTGTCCACCATATTCAGAGAGTCCGGGTTTATCCCCTGCTTTTACAGTCACAATCCAGCTGGCCTTGGTGAGCTCCCAATAGATCAGCCCCACTGTCTCCATGGGTGGGTGCACCCCTCTTGGTCCAGGGGGGAGGACTTTGGACTTTCCACAGGGCAGGGGACCCTGACTGCTCTTCAGACTTGAGAGGGAGGGGGAGAGGAGTGGGGGGAGGGTGGGAGGAGTGGGAGGCTTGGAGGAGGCAGAAATTTTTTTCTTAATAAAAAAATAAAAAAATAAAATAATTGCAATAGAAAATAAGAAGCATATATTCTGACAGACTTCTAACCAAAGACCAAAATTAAGAATGCATATAAATGGCATTGTAATTGTTGGTTTGATAGGCACAGGTACAGATATGAGTGTCATTACTCCAGAATCTTGGCATCCAAATTGGCCACTTCAAGAGGCAGATGTTCAGTTACTAGGAATTTTATCCATATCTCAAGTTAAAACAAAGCATGAGATGGGTTGACTGTATTAGGCCAGAAGGTCAAAAAAGGAAGCTAGGGCCATATCTGGGTAATATTGCAGTAAATTTATGAAGTTGTGACCTGCTTCAGCAAAGGAATACCCAGGTTAACATTCCTGTAGTTCCAGGAACTCATTATTCTGGTAAGGATATTATAAGGCACTGTACACAACGGTCACCAGCCATTTAGGCTGTACAAGAACATAAAGCAACTAGCAAACCTTTAGAGTCACCAACAGCTCTACCTTTAAAATGGTTAACCAAGAAGCTTATATGAGTTAAACAGTGGCCTCTTGCTGAAGATACTTTGCAGGCTTTAGAACAGCTGGTACAAAGCAACTAGATGCTCACCATATTGATAATATTCAACCAGCCCTTGAATTCTTCTGCATTTGTTGTAAAAAAAAGAAATGTGGTAAATGGAGAATGGTGACAGATATAAAAGCTGTCAGCAAGGTAATTCAACCTATGGGCCCTCTACAATCTGGAATCCCTCTGCCTTCTCCATTACCAAAAGGATGGCCTCTTATAGTTATTGATTTGAAAGATTGTTTCTTCACTATACCTTTACAAGAAAAGGATAGAAAAATCTTTGCCTTCACATTCCTAATTATAATAATAATTCTCAGCCTACTAGGAGATATCAATGGACTGTCCTCCCACAAGATATGCTCATTAGCCCGACATTATGCCAATACTTTGTAAGTCAGCCATTGGAAATAAAACAAAAGCAATTCCCTAAATCTATAATCTACCATTACATGGAAGACATTTTGATATCTGATTCAAACATGGATACTTTAGAAAGAATGTTTGAAGAAGTAAAGAAAGTTTTGACAAATGGGGATTACAGATTGTTCCTGAAAAAATAGAGAAGAGATTCTATCAATTACCTAGGCTATGAAATTGGTTTGCAGAAAACTAGGACACAAAAGGAACAAATTAGGAGAGACCAGTTAAAGACTCTTAATGACTTCCAAAGATTGTTAGGAGACATTTCCAGTCTATGACTGGCTGTTGGGATAACACCTGATCTAATAATTCATTTAAACAAAACCTTAGAGGGTGATAAAGATTTGAATAGTCCAAGAAAACTGACAGCTGAAGCAGAAAAGGAACTGACAATGATTGAGGAAAAATTACAGGAGGCACATGTGGATAGGGTGAATCCAAATCTTAATTGTATTTTAGTCCTATTTCCTTCCAGAATTCCTCCTACAGGAATTTTAATGCAGATGATAACATGTAAACCAAGTAAAAAATTAAAAACTTCTGTGGAAAAAGTCTCTGAACTAATTAAAAAGGGTAAATTGAGTCTTCGTCAATTAGCAGTTATAGACCCAGCAGAGATTGTAGTGCCTTTCGCTACTGATGAAATAAAAAATTTATGGCAAATGAATAAAAAATAAACCATGGCAAAAAGTTTGTGCTAATTTTTTGGAGAAATTAATAGCAATTATCCCCAAAGTGATAGACTTAACCATATAAAGAGGACTTTTTGGATTCTTCTCCAAATTGTATGTGATGCTCTAATAATTGGAGCCCCTACCTTTTATACTGATGCAAAAAAATCAGGGAAGGCAGGATACAAAGCAGAAGAATTATGTAAGGTGGAACAAAGTCCTTATAATTCTGTCCAGAAGGCAGAATTATATGCCATTCTTATGGTGCTAAGAGATTTTAATGACCATCTTAATATAGTTACTGATTCACAATATGCAGAAAGAGTTGTCTTGCATATTGAAACCACTGAATTTATACCAGATGATACAGAATTGACTTCATTATTTATCCAGGTGCAAGGCATAACCAGGAATAGGCTTTGTCCTATATACATAACACACATCCAACCCCATATTGGTGTGCCAGGTCCTTTAGCACAAAGTAATGCAGAAATTGATCAATTATTGATTGGAAGCATGTTGCAGGCCTCAGAATTTCATAAAACATCATGTCAATAGCAAAGGTTTAAAGAAAGAGTTTTGTATTACATGGCAACAAGCTAAGGAGATTATAAAGAGATGCCCTACTTGCTCTTTCTATAACCAAACACCACTACCTGCATGGACTAACCCAAAGGGTACTCAAAGGAATGAAATCTGGCAGATGGATATATTGGATGTGTTCCACTTTGCAGAATTTGGAAAATTAAAATATGTACACCACACCATTGACACTTATTCAGGTTTTCAGTGGGCAACTTCTTTGATTCAGTAATCATACATTTATTAGAAGTTATGGCCATCATGGGTATACCTGCACAAATAAGGACATAATGGTCCAGCATATGTCTCTAGGAAAATGAAACAATTTTTTGCTTACTATAATATTAAGCATATTACAGGTATTATACCACACAATACTACAGGTCAGGCAGTTATAGAAATATCAAACTGAACTATAAAGGATATATTAAACAATCAAAAAGGGGTAGAAAATGCCCTCAGAAATAGATTACATAATACTTTATTAACCTTGAATTTTCTTAATGCTAATGAGAAAGGGACAACAGCAGCAGAGAGACATTGGATAATAGAAAAGTCTTCTGAATTAAATCAAACGGTTTATTTCAAGGATGTGCTGATCTTACAATGGGAGCCAGGAGACGTGCTGCATTGGGGAAGGGGTTTTACTCTTGTTTCCATGGAAGAAGAAAAACTATGGATACCATCAAAATTAATAAAGATTCGGTTTGAAAATGAGAAACCTCTTTTTTTTATAGTTTTTCGAGACAGGGTTTTTCTGTAGTTTTGGAGCCTGCCCTGGAACTAGCTCTTGTAGACCAGGCTGGCCTTGAACTCACAAAGATTTGCTTGCCTCTGCTGGGATTAAAGGCGTGTGCCACCACCGCCCAGCCAAGAAACCTCTTAAAAAAGAGAAATGACAGCTCATCCACAATGGTGACAACCACATAGGTTGTAAGGAAAGCATATAGGTTTGGGACAGAGTTCTGTTCTTGTCTTTGCAGGAAAATGCTCATCTTGAAAAATTCAAGAGACCCTGGATGTTTGGATGATCACAGAAGGAAAAATAACTATCCAATAAAAATCATCAAGAAAAATGAATACAATTTGTAAGTACAGTTATTGAAACATATACATTTATACATATGTATGTATATATATTTATGAATATAAAGAGCTGGCTTTGGAGTTCGACACTGGATCTATCCCTCTCTAAATCCAAGCCTGTTGTTAAAATAAAAATTCAGAGTTTCTGTCTCATATCAGGAGCCATGAAATGGAACAGAAAGAAAGAAGAATTTTTTTAAAAAAAATTACTTTTCTTCATATCTATTTTTGTCTCTATCATACTTTTCATTGAATATATATGTCTGTATATGTCTATATAAGTAATGTTTAAGTTTTCCACAATAAACAATGAGTTTTCCTGCAGTAATCTTTGAAAGTTTCACAAGAAGTTGGGGCCCCACAACAGCAAATCCAACTGGTTGATATGATGTCATGATGCTGATAGCACTACTACAAGACCTGTTTTGGGCTGCTCAAGATGGTTCAAAGTTGGTTAGCTGAAATGGTGCACTTTTTTATTACAATGTTTTGGCCAGACCTTCAAACTGGAACCTCAGGAAAACCCTACCAAATACTCAGAGACTATTTGCAATTATACTAAACAGTAATCTTGAACCTTAACCATCATTTTATTTTCACAGGATCCCATAGTAAGAACACCACCTCCATGACAGCTGGAAGTAATTTAGAAGAGGACATCCCCTCTCCCAACAAAGTTTGTCCTCAGGGTTAGGGACATCATTTAGGGGTTGATTATGATTGGTATAAAGTTGGATGTTGGGGGGGGTAATTTTATAGGCTCAGGCATCTCTTTGAAAAAAAGGGGGAAATTGGATGGGATAAAAGATTAGTGTGAACTTACTCGTATTAATAATAATAATAAGTAATAGAAGTGAATACTTGTGAGTTATTAGTTATAGGCCATTACATTGGTATAGATTCTTGTATATTGATACAAAGTTAAATTATATTGAATAGTGCATGCATGCATGCTTCTACCTCTGCTTAAAATATTTTTATATATTGATATATGTTTATCATATTGCAATGTACATTTCTACCTCTGATCAAGATACTTATACATCATTTACATTTTGAGGTCATTGTCCTCACCTGTTGCACAATTGATTATTGTATAATATTCTAATAAAGAGTCTTAGTCTTTAAGTTATATAGATATTAAGAATTATAGATCAATAGTCATATATGTTTGTAATACTTATAGTTAGACTAATAAGGTTCTTCTGATACATAGAGATTATATTCTGCATAGATAGGTAATCTTCAATCGCTTCAAAGAGCTGTAGAATATGGCATCTAAATAACTTAGGATTCTGTTGACATGAGACACAACTGCTCCAGGCAGCACTGATCTATTCCAGAGAGAATGTTGAGCAATGCTCTTCAAGCTGATGAGGGAGAGGGACTTGATCGGGGGAGGGGGAGGGAAAGGGGAGGCTGTGGCGGGGAGGAGGCAGAAACCCTTAATAAATAAATAAATTAAAAAAAAAAGAAGACACTGCACTTGGAGTTTGTTTTCTTCTTGGCAAAACTAGCCTTTGTGCAAAGAAATGCCCATGCCTCAACCACTGACAAGATATATAGTATCCAGAAATGGATAAGCACGACTGTCAAATCTTACCAAAATAGGGTAAGACAGTTTTGAAAAATTTCCTGCTCTGTGAGATCTGAATTCAGCAC